>NC_090451.1:15835210-16155638 GCF_031143425.1 Pleurodeles waltl | reverse complement strand
GTCGCCCTCCAGGCCAGTGTCTCAGGGCCACTATGGTAACCGAGGGAAGACCGAGGATCGTCCCTTCAGACTGGTGTCTCAGGGACATTATAGCAACTGAACGAAGAGTGAGGGTCGCCCCTCAGGCCATTGTCTCGACACTATGGTAACTGAGGGAAGAGTGAGGGTCGCCCCTCAGGCCAATGTCTCGACACTGCGGTAACTGAGGGAAGAGTGAGGGTCGCCCCTCAGGCCACTGTTTAGACACTGCGGTAACTGAGGGGAGAGTGAGGGTCGCCCCTCAGGCCACTGTTTAGACACTATGGTAACTGAGGGAAGAGTGAGGGTCGCCCCTCAGGCCACTGTTTAGACACTATGGTAACTGAGGGAAGAGTGAGGGTCGCCCCTCAGGCCGGTGTATCAACCGAGGGAAGAGTGAGGGTCGCCCCTCAGTCCGGTGTCTCAGAGAGACTATGGTAACCGAGGGAAGAGTCAGGGACACTGTGGTAACTGAGGGTCGCCCCTCAGTCCGGTATCTGAGGGACACAACGGTAACCGAGGGCAGAGAGGGGGTATTCCCTCAGGATCACGGATCCTCGCTGAGACCCCGGGTTCCCACCTCGTGTTAGTTCACAAGATGGCGCCGGTGTACTGCCTTTGTCTCGCGCAGAAACTGCCGCAGTGCGGAGGAACGCGCGCGCCAGCCCTACGGAGCCAATCACAGAACTCGGCGGTGGGCTCATGAATATTCTATTCTACGGCCGTATTTGGGGCGTGGTGGACGATACCATTTTGTACGTTCTTTTCCCTCTGCCCGATGACAAAGGGGCCTGAGTTATCTGATCTGGGTAATTTTATGAATACTACAGGAGTCCGCGAAAGGGCTTTGTCCGCTCGGCCTTCGTGATAGGTCACACTGTCCCCTCTCAGCAGTTATGGTAGCGCCGAAACGGTGACGTCAGGAAATACGTATGCGCACGGTGCGCGTGCCGGCGACGGGGCTATATAAGGGCTGTGCGCAGCAACCGTCGTTCATCTTCCTCCAACTACAGGATCGCTCGTGAATCTGTCGCTGTAAAGGTGAGTCGCTGCGTGCGGGTAGCGGGGCTGGGAAGCTGGAATGGGACTTCTTGGGTGAAGTTGGAGGCGAGACTGCGTGGGGTGGGATAGATAGAATTTTAATAAGGTATTTCTGTGGATCGAGCAAAAGTGAGGGTGAGAACGAGCTCGATTGAGTGCCTTGGTGTCATAATTCTTAAGAGTCGGATCCTTTAGCGGTGAGCTCCTCTCTCGTGGTAAAGGCCTTTGTTAGAAAAGGTCGAGTCTTTGGCCTTCAGGGTTGACAGGGTGGTGTAACGTGGACTGGTTTTGCGGGCTTATTTCGTTTTAAGATGCCGGCCGCTGCGGGGGAGCAAGAGAAGATGGTGTTGGCTGGCACCCTAGGGAGGGGGGAGACAACTCTAGGGGAGGCTGCGGGAGGGGCAAGAGATGTTCGTCCGAGATGGCTGTGGGGGGGGGTTAGAGAGAAGCTCGCTTAAAATGGCTGCGGATAAAGAGGCGAACGGCAGATTACCGCCTAAAATGGCGGGTGTAAGATGGCGTCCGTGGGGCTCGCGGGTGTAAGATGGCGTCCGTGGGGGCTCGCGGGTGTAAGATGGCGTCCGTGGGGGCTCGCGGGTGTAAGATGGCGTCCGTGGGGGCTCGCGGGTGTAAAATGGCGTCCGTGGGGGCTCGCGGGTGTAAGATGGCGTCCGTGGGGGCTCGCGGGTGTAAGATGGCGGCCGTGTGGGGGGCTCGCGGGTGTAAGATGGCGGCCGTGTGGGGGGGCTCGCGGGTGTAAGATGGCGGCCGTGTGGGGGGCTCGCGGGTGTAAGATGGCGGCCGTGTGGGGGGCTCGCGGGTGTAAGATGGCGGCCGTGTGGGGGGCTCGCGGGTGTAAGATGGCGGCCGTGTGGGGGGCTCGCGGGTGTAAGATGGCGGCCGTGTGGGGGGCTCGCGGGTGTAAAATGGCGGCTGCTCTCTTGCGTTCTCCCGAGACCCGTGTGAGATGGCTGCTGCGCGAGACGCTGCTCGGATGACGTGCGAGTGTAAAATGGCGGCCGCTGGGGGGGGAGAGACTAGCCCCCTCCAGGGAGACCCGTGTCGGATGTCCACCGTGCGCGTTTTCACACCTCTAACGAACGTCCCTCTCTGCAGGAAACATGTCGTCGTCCGATGATGGTAAACTCTTCGTGGGCGGACTGAGCTTTGACACCGACGAACAGAACCTGGAGCAGCAGTTCGCCAAGTACGGGCAGATCGTGGAAGGTGAGTTGTAGTCGAACGACAAACGGTCACTGATGAAACTTGAAGTATGATGTGCGCGCCTATAACCCGCCCCGTTTGTCTTCCAGTCGTGGTGGTGAAGGACCGGGAGACGCAGCGCTCCCGCGGCTTCGGCTTCGTCACCTTCGAGAATCAGGATGATGCGAAGGACGCGCTGCAGGCCATGAACGGCAAGGTGAGGTGTCGGTTTAACCACGCACTCGGTCGGGGGGGGGGGGGGCACTAATAAATGTCTCGGCTAATAACAAACGCTAAACCCATCCGATCTCGTTCCAGACTCTGGACGGACGACAGATCCGAGTGGACCAGGCAGGGAAGTCTGAGCGCGGCGGGCGAGGAGGCTACAGGGGAGGCTCGTCCGGACGGGGGTTCCGTGGCAGCCGAGGCCGTGGTAAGTTTCTATATTTTATTGTAGTGGGAGTGTCTGGCTTAAGGGGCAAAACCACGCACCACACAAGGCCAGTAGCTCACCAGTTGTTGTCCGATACTTTCAGGGGGTGACAGCTACGGCAGCACCCGGTTTGACAATTCCCGCAGCGGAGGCTATGGTGGCGGCGGCGGATATGGCGGCTCCAGAGATTACTACAGCAGGTAAGCCGTACGGGGATCCTGGAGCGGATGTTCAACTTATACACGTGTCTCTGAAGCACAACAATCCTGTCCTTAGAACCTGTGTCGATTTAGCGCGTAATCTAATTTTCATGTTTTTCAGCGGCAGGAGTCAAGGTGGTTATGACCGCTCCGGGGGTTCCTACAGAGACAGCTACGACAGCTAAGGTAAACCACTCTCCACAACTACCTCCTCCCTGGGGTTTGCGGGAGGGTTTCAACGTTGGCCGCCTACTGGAGGCGCAACTCTTCTCACTTGCGGTGCCCTTTCAAATCCCTTTAGTAATGCATGTTACGCCCTTCTGCCTGCCCTTTGGGTGGGTCCTGTTAGTATTACTGCCCGGTTCTCAATCGAGAGCCCCATTTTTGGGGGAATTTCTAAAACTACAATGCTGCTACTTTTAAAAGAATCGTCAGTTTGCTTTCAGTGCCTTTACAATTTTGTGCCTGCTTCTTGTCCTCAGCTCGCAACGATAAAAACCTTCCTGATTCAAGATCGTCCTTCCAATGGCTGTATTTATAAAGATTTATGGAGCCTCGCTGATTCGTTCTCATAGTGCACCTGCAATAGTTTTTATTTTCTAGACAATTCCTGTTCAGTGTTAACACTAGTGTTCTCTTTCATGAGCCAGTTTCATTACGTTGGGGGCACTTTATATTTTTGGATCGAAGAGCAATGAGTTACTGTTAGATGAAGGATTTTATTTATACGTTTCATGGACTAAGTGTGACAAGGTTGGGTGCAGCCTCGGCTCTTGTAAATAAAACGGCGCATCCTCCTTGGTGCACGTTCATAGCTGGCTTCACTTCGTGGGCACGGCGGCCAGCATACAACCTTTATTAAGGTTCAATGTTCAACGTCCTTTTTTTTTTTTTTGTACTGAAGTATTTTCCATTAATGCTGTATTTGAAGTTACCAGGATTTCTTGTATCTGAGTTTCATCTGGCTTCACGAAGCCCAATTAAAAAACCTGAAAAAGAAACGTTCTCTTGGCATTTACCTTCGTTGCACAACACCACCACTGCGCATTAGTCGCTGCTAAAAGGGGCTCGCCTAGGGCACGGGATGAGGTGATCTAACCAAGCAGCTCAGCGTTAGACTAGAGTCAGACAGTGGGGATGGGGGTTGGAGTCGCTCCCGAGTAGCGAAGCTCCAGTTAAGGAGGGCCGAGTCTTCGCTTTGGGGTGATCTCTCAGATAACAATCAAGCACTCTCTACTGAGTTACAATGTCGGGTTGCGGCTCGCTTCACCTCCCCGCGTGGCTCCCTTTGTAGTGTCCCGGGGTGCAGCGCCGAAGGAACAAGTCCCTATTGTTTCGGGGAGCGCGATGGGGCCTTCTCTTCTCCTTAAAGGGTGGCTGGGACGTGCAAGCGTTGCTTAGACTGGAAGGGGGTTTAGGCCGAGCCAGGGGCACTCTAGCCAGATAAGCACTAGGATGTGTGGGTGGTTTGTCAATGCCTAAACTTGAATCCTCCGATAGCACGAACATTGCAGTGTCCCTGCCGAAGAAGTGTTGTGCCGCCAGATTTCTTGACGAAAGCAGATCAGCTCTTGGCCTAGTTCATGTGCGACAATAGTCCGGTACCTCGAGGTAACTCTTCATCGCATCTTTCTGAGCTCATTACTGTTCTGTGGCATCCCCTGTAGATGAAAGCCTCAGTCTTGTACTCAACCTAATGCGAGCATGAAGCCCCTTTTCTGACCTTGTTAACGATGCCTGCTTGACGGCCGATCTGTGGGGGTCCGAGTCCTTGCTACTCTGGGTGGGGTTGTCCGTTCAGGGTAAGGATCTCCTGGTAAACTTGTCTCTTCTGCATTTCAGAGAAAAGAAGCGCTAGACCGTTGGACTTGAGCATCGCAGCTTGAAGTGATAGAAGCCTCATCGTCGCCTCAGTCGCAACCTTAAAAAGGTTCGTTTTACTGTGGCTGGGTTGGGCGCAAGGCGGATTAGTAACTTGTATATGGTTTACAAATGGGCAAAATGTCTTTGAAGTAATTCGTCTGTTAGTCGCGCAACTAATGCTATGCAATTTATTTTGTAGTACTCGAGGTGCACACGCGAAGGACGCGCATCACTGACGTCAAGATTCTCTTCAAATGAGCGTAAAATGTTAACATGACACTTTCTTTTGTACTACATTAAAGCAATATCTATGTACTACATTAGAGCTAAACATTGTACCATATTTAAGCATAAAATAAACTATTTTTATACTGTATCGATGCACTCATTTTGTCAGACTGCTCTTTTCCTACAACATCCCAAGAAGCTCTAGACAGCGAAGTCATTAAGTGTTTACGTATAATCTGCCACACGGGCATTGGTCTCTTCCATATATATTCTAAAAACTGGTAAATTATAAACTTCAAGACCCAAATTTGATCTGTAACGGGCGAAATTTATCTTGCATGCACAGATGACGGATTAGGGTTTATCTGCTCAATTTGGACAAAATCTGGTGTTCAAGGAAATGTGACTACTGGTGCCCTGGGGCTTCCCACACTTTCTTCCCCACCCAAACGCAATGGCTTTATGGAAAGTAGGATTCTCCGGTCTCTGCTCCAATGATGTTACAGGGCCCAGTCTATAGGTGAATTAGGGGTCCAGGCAGGGGTGGGGCTCTTCCAATCCTTGTCGCCCCTGTACTTCTACTTGTGATGTAGCAGAAGACTAACACTTTTTTTGGCCTGCCACATTTTGGGATGGTCTGCCCACCTCCATGGGGCTATTGAAGTTTAAATAGACCGCACAAGACTCCTTCTTTAGGAGCTGGTGTTACTAAGCGGGGGGGGGGGGGTCCTGGTATGTCTACTGCAGCTTATAACTCAACAGACTGCTTTCTCCAAGTGAGACAAAGCAAGAGTTAGTCTTGCTTCTCCCAGTTCTCTCCAATAGTTAGATGGGGAAAAACAATTGCCATGGTATCTCAATGCATTGCTATTAGCAAGGTCGGTCTCCCTTTTTTCTTAGTTTATTTAACACATTCATGCCCAGGGTGGGTAGTTTCTTGCTCCAGCTGGACACTCAAAACTCTTAAATGGAATTGGTCCCCTTATTTGCAGGTCCTCTTCTGTCAGGATCCCCCTTTTTTTTTTTTTTTTTCTTGTCTTAAGTGTTGTACAGTCCTACTGGGTGTTTAGAAAACAGTTACTGGTTGCTGGAGGGGGGAGTGCACCCTGGTCTTAGTTTTTTAGTTGTGGACCACCAGGATGCGAAACATGTTGACCCATGATAGGGTAGGCTTTGGAAAATCTCCAGACTCCTCCCTTTGATATATTTTTTCCTATAGAGCGATTGATCTTAATTTCTAATTTCACTCTTATGACTATATATTTTTTAACCTTGGCCCTGACCGTCCATCTGGTCTAATAAAACTATTGTCTCAATGGCGGTTTTGAGAGCCAATTTTAACCATGCTTTCTTTTGATCTCCTTTGTCACTTTTTCACCTTTGGGGTCACGGCACCACCATTTAAAAAAAAAGATCTCTGGCAAAGAGCCCCCCCACCAGGAGTGGTGCCCGTCAGACATTGCAGTGCCGATGATGAAGCATGACATCCTATGGATGTGTGAGGCCTCTTATTTAGGACCCCTGCCACTAGTTTCCATTCTTTTTGGTTGGAACAGTGTATCATCCACAGCTACCTCCAGAGGGCCTGGCTTCCTAAACCCTGTACACTTCAGTAATAGGGGATACATGGACCCTAGTACAAGGTGGATCCACCATAAGTGCTCTCCACACACTTGGTGCGCTTACTACTCAATATGGGAAAAGATTAGAGAAGAGTTGGTGCCAATCCTTAAAACATACACGTTAGGTTTGCAGATTCAAAGCCATTCCAGCCCTGGAACCATCACTTGCTGCTTCACCCAGCCCCAAATATGTAGGTAGATCTGTGGTAAGGTGGCAAAATAATGAAATCGCTATAGTAGGGTTCTAGTTTTAAGTATTCCCAGATGTTGATGCAACTTATCATTAAAGCAGTTGCTTAACAGATGTTCTTTCATAAATTATACAGCCCATCAGTTATTCACTCAATGCCAGTTATCCAACCATCTTGTGTTTTGAGAAGTCAACAAAATCAACCCAGCGCTGGCTTGAGGTTTTGTGAGCCCCCCTGAACCCAATTATATACCCCTCAGTTGAGAATCCAAAGCCCTCAATCGTGGTAGCATTCACGCGAGGTCATAGGATTCTGCATCTTTACCAGAGTGTGAGGAGTCTATCCCTACATCTTCAATTGAACGTTTCCCACAGGGGAGCTCACCAGTGAGATCTGCTTACTTTCTGGTTGCACAAGATAAAGCTATGAACCATTTGGTGATATCACCTTCATATTTAGAAACCATCCCTTTGGGGATTTTTAGGATGTCAATATGCTCTCTGACCCTATTTATGTTGCTGCTACCATTTATGGGTGCTAACCCCATTTCTTGTCTCCCTTTCTATACATAGGAGCTGTCTCTCCAAAGCTAATCTTTTGGCCATCCTTGCTAGAAGGGTGTCCTTCACATTGAGAACACTCAATGTGAACAGAGGGGTTGGACTTCCCTGTGGAAGAACCAGCATCTCTGATTTGTGGAAACAGGTGTCTTGGAACCCTGTCTCCCAAGTTAGGGTAGGAGGGGGGAGTTCTTCCTGATCCCCAACTTCTTCCCCATCTTGAGGGGAGGTCTTCCCCTTCAGTAGGGTGGTCCCTGGTTTGACGGAAGTTTGCTCTGTTCACACTTTCTCAAAGTTAATTTATTTTTAGAACCACAAGTTAAAGATTTGAAGTAAATTCATAACATGCAAGGTACTTCACACAGGTAAGTTAGGAACTTTGAATTAGAGCAATAGCATAGTTTTAGTAAAAATGTCAAGCTATTTTAAAAGTGGACACTGCAAAAATCAACAGCTTCTCTGGCCAGCCCCTGACTGGGCTAGGCAGAGGGTCACCTGGGGGGTCACTCCTGAAGTTCAGTTCCTTTGGGGGCTGCGGGTACAGTGCTTGGTCCAGGTGTCGGGTTCAGCGAGTTGTCTCGGGCTACTCATGAGGTTGCAGTCGCCGGGTAGTCCTCCCTGTGGTGTTGGTTCTCTGGAGCAAGGTGAAGTTTTTAGAAGTTGTAAGAAAGTTGCAAAAGTTGTTTCTGTTGAGCAGAGCCTCTGCTCACAGGAGTTTCTTGGTCCTTGGCTTCAGGGCAGTCCTCTGAGGCTTCAGAGGTCGCTGGTCCCTGTTGCAGTTTTCGAGTCAGGAGACAGGCCGTTAGGGCTGGGGCCAAAGTAGTCGTTGTTTCCGTCCTCTCTGGGGCTTTCAGGTCAGCAGTCCTCATTGGTTCAGGTTGCAGCAATCTGATTTCAAGGGTTCTGGGGTGCCCCTAAATACTAAATGTAGGGGTGTATTTAGGTCTGGAAGGCAGTAGCCAATGGCTACTGTCCTGGAGGGTGGCTGCACCCTCTTTGTGCCTCTTCCCTGAGGGGAGGGTTGGCACATCCCTAATCCTATTGGGGGAATCCCCCAATCTCGAGATGGAGGATTTCCAAAGGCAGGGGTCACCTCATCTCAGGGCACCTTGGGGGCTGTCCTGGCTGGTGGGTGACTCCTTGTTTTTCTCATTATCTCCTCCATACTTGCTGCCAAAAGTGGGGGAAGCGGCCGGAGGGGCAGGCATCTCCACTAGCTGGGATGCCCTGGGGCGCTGTAACAAAAGGGGTGAGCCTTTGAGGCTCACCACCAGGTGTTACAGTTCCTGCAGGGGGAGGTGAGAAGCACCTCCACCAAGTACAGGCTTTGTTCCTGGCCACAGAGTGACAAAGGCACTCTCCCCATGTGGCCAGCAACTCGTCTAGTTGGGGCAGGTTGGCCGAAACTGGTCAGCCTAACACTAGGAGTTGGACTGGTATTCAGGGCGCATCTCTAAGATGCCCTCTGGGTACATTTTACAATAAATTCCACACTGGCATTAGTGTGTATTTATTGTGCTGAGAAGTTTGATATCCAACTTCCCCGATTTCAGTGTAGCCATTATGGAACTGTGGAGTTAGTATTTGACAAACTCCAAGACCATATACTCTTATGGCTACCCTGCACTTAAAATGTCTAAGGTTTTGCTTAGACACTGTAGGGGCATAGTGCTCATGCACCTATGCCCTCACCTGTGGTATAGTGCACCCTGCCTTGGGACTGTAGGCCTGCTAGAGGGGTGATGTACCTATGCCACAGACAGTTTGAGTTTGGCATGGCACTCTGAGGGGAGTGCCATGTCGACTTAGTCATTTTCTCCCCACCAGCACACACAAGCTGTGAGGCAGTGTGCATGTGCTGAGTGAGGGGTCCCTAGGGTGGCATAATACATGCTGCAGCCCTTAGCGACCTTCCCTGGCATCAGGGTCCCTGGTACCAGTTACAAGGGACTTATATGAGTGCCAGGGCTGGGCCAATTGTGGAAGAAAAGGTACATTTATAGGGAAAGAACACTGGTGCTGGGGCCTGGTTACCAGGGTCCCAGCACACTTTCAATCAAAGCTGGCATCAACAAAAGGCAAAAAGTTAGGGGGTGTAACCATGCCAACAGTGGCATTTTCCTACAAGCCTGCACCAGAAGAACGAAGGAATCTCCTTTGAAGTGAAGGAGTCACTTCCCTGCATTAGCAGGCACCCCTCTGCAGTGTCGTCCAGCGGCGTGGGTCCCCTCTCCTGACAAAGTGGGAGGATCCAACGACGCAAACCAGACTGCAATCTTCCATCCGGCGTGGGACATCATTTGCACCAACCAGGAACCCGCATCCGACTGTTCTTCGCCGGTGGTTCTTCTTTTGACCCTTTATCTGGGTTGGCAGGGGCTCCTGTTCTCTCTGGACTCTTCAGTGCTTCTTGGACTTGGGTCCCCTTGTTCCACAGGTCTTCAGGTCCAGGAATCCATCATTGGTGCCTTGCAGTCTCTTCTGGTTATTGTATTATCTTCTATCACGTGTTCTTGTGTGTTCTAGGAAACTTGCTGTGATTCACTCCTGCTTGCCTGGGCTCTGGGGTGGGTTCTATTACTTACCGTTGGTGCTTTCTTACACCCCCAGTGCCCCATTACACACCACTTCCCTAGGTGAGAGACCGACTTTTGCATTCCACTATTTTAGTATATGGTTGTGTTCCCCCGATGCCCATTGCAACCTATTGTGATTTTCACTATTTGTACTGTTTTCTAGCCATTTTACAGCCATTTCTGCATTCTAGTGTATATACTGTGTATATTACCTACCTCCTAAGGGAGTATAGTCTCTAAGGTATTTTTGGCATTGTGTCACTAGAAATGTTTGTAACACGGAGTGTTTTCTTTCATGTGTTTGAGTACTGTGTCTGCAGTGGTACAGCAAGAGCTTTGCATGTCTCCTAGATAAGCCTTGGCTGCTAAGCTACAGCTAAACCTAGAGAGCCTTCTAGGCACTGCCTACATTTCACTAATAAGGGATAACTGGACCTAGTATAAGGTGTAAGTACCTTTGGTACCCACCACAAACCAGGCCAGCCTCCATAACTCTTCATTATTGAAAGCCGAAGTACCCCTAAAGCACATGATGTACCTACATTCATCCCACCCGCCTTAAAGGTGTGCACTAGGGTGTACTGAGCTCAGTGTACTACACTGTGAGTGAGAGGTCTAAGGGGTGCCTGTTTACATTCATATCAAGGTATCTGTATCAAGCCTCTATCAATGTGTTTTCACTGCAGCTCTACTATGGCATGAAATGCTTCACACACACTTCTACTTCAGGGGCACGTCTGTACAGAGAGTGCCTTATCACTGTCAATACTTTTTTTTAAATATATTTTAATTAGCCCTCATAAAGATCCACATCTCCGATCGAGGGTCATCAACCTGCGCCCATCAGGAACGGCCCCTCCAAGTTGGTCAACACAAAAGGGCACATATGTTTTCTTCTCTCCCGGTCCTGATCGGTTATAGCGGCCACGCTGATCAAGCACATGTGCTTAAACCAGCCAAACTTGTGCAATTAACCCCCTGAAAACAGGGAGCCAATAATCATTGGACTATGCAAAAGAAAAATCACCACTTTGCTGAACATTTTCCCATATAGCCCAACAATCGTCTCTTTTACCAAGCGGGCCCATACGCTCCAAGGTACAAAAATTATTTATGGATGCCCACCAACCAGAAGCTGAGGGAGGTAATGACAAAATCCACCTGAAGCATATCTGTCGTCTAGCCAAAAGTGTCAGTAAGAACATCAATTGCATATAACATCTAGAAAGCTCAGAATCCCATGGTAAACCAGATGCTACTCCAAAAATTGCTAATGAGAGAATTACCTCCACATCAGAGCTTATAATATGTTTAAGTGTTCTCTCTACGGTGACCCAAAAATCACTGATCTTGTAGCAGCTCCAGAACATGTGAATATCATTTGCCTTGCCACAGCGTGGGCAATTTCTCTCTGACTTCCCCATGATTGACAACTTCTGCGGGTACCAATAGATCCCATACAACGTAAACAAGTGTTTTTTCTTCAGCAAAGCCAATCTGATGACGGACCAAAGCATAGAACATGAAATTTCCCAGATTTTAACCACACCTGAAGCTGGTAGAGCCTCTCCCCATTTCTTCACAGGAAGAGGCAACACTTCCTCTGAAGCGTCTAATAAAATCTGATACCAGACAGCAATTTCTTTATAAACTGAAACTTGAACTAATTTCTCCTCCCAAACATTCTTCACAGCCCCCTCGTTTTGGAGAGTAGTTGCCCAACTGGCTAGCTGATAATATTTAAACTTTGAAATCCTGTATCCAGCTGGTTCGTCAAACCTAGACCTCCAGAATTTGTCCCCATCTTGCCACCCCCTTAACCCTTAACATAAGTGCCAATTTATCTGTAAAACAATCAGGGGTGCCAGGTGAGTTCCAAACCAGGGCCAGAGAACTATAGTACTTAGGGCCATATTTATACTTTTCGACGCACAACTGCGCCAACGCAGTTGTGCGTAAAAAAATCTAGCGCCGGCTATCGCCATTCTGAAGCGCCATGCGGGCGCCGTATTTATTCAATGACGTTAGCCGGCGGAGCTGCCTGATGTGCGTAAAAAAAATGACTTACACCAGGCAGCGCCGGCGTAGGGGAATATGGAACTTGGGCGTCAATTTTTTTTCGCCTCGACCCGATTTGCGCCATTTTTTTTTACTCCCAACCCCCATTGAAATGACTCCTGTCTTAGCAAAGACAGGAGTCATGCCCCCTTGCCCAATGGCCATGCCCAGGGGACTTCTGTCCCCTGGGCATGGTCATTGGGCATAGTGGCATGTAGGGGGGCACAAATCAGGCCCCCCTATGCCACAAAAAAATACTTACCTGAACTTACCTTAAGTTCCCTGGGATGGGTCCCTCCATCCTTGGGCGTCCTCCTGGGGTGGGCAAGGGTGGCAGGGGGTGTCCCTGGGGGCATGGGAGGGCACCTCTGGGCTCCTTCCGAGCCCACAGGTCCCTTAACGCCTGCCCTGACCAGGCGCTAAAAAACGACGCAAAAGCGGCTGGACGTCATTTTTTTTTGACCCGCCCACTCCCGGGCGTCATTTTTGCCCGGGAGTATAAATACAGCGCACATGCCTCGGAGTCATTTTTTAGAAGGGAACGCCTACCTTGCATATCATTGACGCAAAGTAGGTGTCCACGCTAAAAAATGACGCAAACTCCATGAACTTTGGCGCTAGACGCGTCTAACGCCAGAGTATAAATATGGAGTTCGTTTTGCGTCGAATTTGCATAAAAAAAAACGTCGCAAATCCGGCGCAAACAGAGTATACATATGTCCCTCAATCTTTTACTGCTTGTCGAACCAACCACCAGACTCTGGCGGCATCCTTAAGTATCTTCAGACAAATCTTTAAAAAATATTTTGGATGACCACATTTTTACAAAAAATATCTACCAGCCTCTAGTAACTCCTGAGTAATTGCATCCCAGAATACCGTGTACTCAGATCTATCACATGACAGAATCCGCACATTCTTCAGATGAAAAGCTAAATAATATTTATAAAAGTCTGGAGCCACGATCCCAACTTTTTCTTTTTTCCTGCATAATTTTTGCCATGCAATCCAAACCCCCCTAGATGACCACGCAAACGAGGTCAAACCCCCCTATCTTATTAAACCAGCACCTCTTAAATTCCAATGGCATTGTGTTAAACAAAAAGGTACATTTTTGAAGAATGATCATTTTAAGAATCTTAACTCTTCCGATAAAAGACAGAGGAAGGCCAGCCCAAGTTTTAAGCAGTCTACGAGTTTCCATGCAAACCTTATCAGAATTAACCTTATTGTAAGGAAATGCCTCCTTGGCATGGTTGCCCCCTGACTTTTTGCCTTTGCTGATGCTATGTTTACAATTGAAAGTGTGCTGAGGCCTGCTAACCAGGCCCCAGCACCAGTGTTCTTTCCCTAACCTGTACTTTTGTATCCACAATTGGCAGACCCTGGCATCCAGATAAGTCCCTTGTAACTGGTACTTCTAGTACCAAGGGCCCTGATGCCAAGGAAGGTCTCTAAGGGCTGCAGCATGTCTTATGCCACCCTGGAGACCTCTCACTCAGCACAGACACACTGCTTGCCAGCTTGTGTGTGCTAGTGAGGACAAAACGAGTAGGTCGACATGGCACTCCCCTCAGGGTGCCATGCCAGCCTCTCACTGCCTATGCAGTATAGGTAAGACACCCCTCTAGCAGGCCTTACAGCCCTAAGGCAGGGTGCACTATACCATAGGTGAGGGTACCAGTGCATGAGCATGGTACCCCTACAGTGTCTAAACAAAACCTTAGACATTGTAAGTGCAGGGTAGCCATAAGAGTATATGGTCTGGGAGTCTGTCAAACACGAACTCCACAGCACCATAATGGCTACACTGAAAACTGGGAAGTTTGGTATCAAACTTCTCAGCACAATAAATGCACACTGATGCCAGTGTACATTTTATTGCAAAATACACCCCAGAGGGCACCTTAGAGGTGCCCCCTGAAACTTAACCGACTGTCTGTGTAGGCTGACTAGTTCCAGCAGCCTGCCACACTAGAGACATGTTGCTGGCCCCATGGGGAGAGTGCCTTTGTCACTCTGAGGCCAGTAACAAAGCCTGCACTGGGTGGAGATGCTAACACCTCCCCCAGGCAGGAGCTGTAACACCTGGCGGTGAGCCTCAAAGGCTCACCCCTTTGTCACAGCCCAGCAGGGCACTCCAGCTTAGTGGAGTTGCCCGCCCCCTCCGGCCACGGCCCCCACTTTTGGCGGCAAGGCTGGAGGGAACAAAGAAAGCAACAAGGAGGAGTCACTGGCCAGTCAGGACAGCCCCTAAGGTGTCCTGAGCTGAAGTGACTCTAACTTTTAGAAATCCTCCATCTTGCAGATGGAGGATTCCCCCAATAGGGTTAGGATTGTGACCCCCTCCCCTTGGGAGGAGGCACAAAGAGGGTGTACCCACCCTCAGGGCTAGTAGCCATTGGCTACTAACCCCCCAGACCTAAACACGCCCTTAAATTTAGTATTTAAGGGCTACCCTGAACCCTAGAAAATTAGATTCCTGCAACTACAAGAAGAAGGACTGCCTAGCTGAAAACCCCTGCAGAGGAAGACCAGAAGACGACAACTGCCTTGGCTCCAGAAACTCACCGGCCTGTCTCCTGCCTTCCAAAGATCCTGCTCCAGCGACGCCTTCCAAAGGGACCAGCGACCTCGACATCCTCTGAGGACTGCCCCTGCTTCGAAAAGACAAGAAACTCCCGAGGACAGCGGACCTGCTCCAAGAAAGGCTGCAACTTTGTTTCCAGCAGCCTTGAAAGAACCCTGCAAGCTCCCCGCAAGAAGCGTGAGACTTGCAACACTGCACCCGGCGACCCCGACTCGGCTGGTGGAGATCCAACACCTCAGGAGGGACCCCAGGACTACTCTGATACTGTGAGTACCAAAACCTGTCCCCCCTGAACCCCCACAGCGCCGCCTGCAGAGGGAATCCCGAGGCTTCCCCTGACCGCGACTCTTTGAATCCTAAGTCCCGACGCCTGGGAGAGACCCTGCACCCGCAGCCCCCAGGACCTGAAGGACCGGACTTTCACTGGAGAAGTGACCCCCAGGAGTCCCTCTCCCTTGCCCAAGTGGAGGTTTCCCCGAGGAACCCCCCCCTTGCCTGCCTGCAGCGCTGAAGAGATCCCGAGATCTCTCATAGACTAACATTGCGAACCCGACGCTTGTTTCTACACTGCACCCGGCCGCCCCGCGCTGCTGAGGGTGAAATTTCTGTGTGGGCTTGTGTCCCCCCCGGTGCCCTACAAAACCCCCCTGGTCTGCCCTCCGAAGACGCGGGTACTTACCTGCAAGCAGACCGGAACCGGGGCACCCCCTTCTCTCCATTCTAGCCTATGTGTTTTGGGCACCACTTTGAACTCTGCACCTGACCGGCCCTGAGCTGCTGGTGTGGTGACTTTGGGGTTGCTCTGAACCCCCAACGGTGGGCTACCTTGGACCAAGAACTGAACCCTGTAAGTGTCTTACTTACCTGGTAAAACTAACAAAAACTTACCTCCCCCAGGAACTGTGAAAATTGCACTAAGTGTCCACTTTTGAAATAGCTATTTGTCAATAACTTGAAAAGTATACATGCAATTGAAATGATTCAAAGTTCCTAATGTACTTACCTGCAATACCTTTCAAACAAGATATTACATGTTAAATTTGAACCTGTGGTTCTTAAAATAAACTAAGAAAAGATATTTTTCTATAACAAAACCTATTGGCTGGATTTGTCTCTGAGTGTGTGTACCTCATTTATTGTCTATGTGTATGTACAACAAATGCTTAACACTACTCCTTGGATAAGCCTACTGCTCGACCACACTACCACAAAAATAGAGCATTAGTATTATCTCTTTTTACCACTATTTTACCTCTAAGGGGAACCCTTGGACTCTGTGCATGCTATTCCTTACTTTGAAATAGCACATACAGAGCCAACTTCCTACACTTATCTAATTCCTTTAGGCATGAAATAATTTGAATCCCCAAATATCTAATCTGTTGCTTGACAAGAGGGCTATTGTACGTGGTATTCCAACACATAATCTCGTTTTCCTCTGGATTTACGGAATAACCCAACACCCTGCCGCTGTGTAATTCTAGAAAAAACGTGGGTCAGGTCACCAGCATAAATCATAAGATCGTCAGCATATAGAGTTTCCTTCTTTATCCAGCCCTGACATTGAAAGGGGGGAATCTGGCTATCAGCCCTAATTGTTGCGGCCAGCGGCTCAATATATAAATCAAAGAGAAGGGGGGACAGTGGACAACCCTGACACGTTCCTCTCTCAATCCTGAATCTCCGGGATATCTTATCATTAACCAAAATGCTAGTAGTCGGGCATTTATAAATAGCCTGAATTGCTCTAACAAATTTCGGTCCAAATTTATACCCCTACATAACAAATTGTAAAAAACGCCAGTTCACCAGGTCAAAGGCCTTAGCAGCATCGAAAGTGAGAACCGTTAATGCCCCTCAACCCTCCACCCCCTCCCCCTAAAGTCGTCATATGAACTGCACCTAATAAATCATGGGTAAGTTCATGTAATTGTCTACCTCTAATAAACCCCTTCTGATCTTCGTGAATCAGTCTACTAATCTGATCCTGAAGTCTTTTAGACAAAACATAAGTATAGAGATTATAATCTGAATTCAACAGAGATATCGGCTGATATGAACTGCATAGTAATGGGTCTTTCCTGGGTTTTAGAAGAAGGCTTATTACGGCCTCATCAAAGGACTTTGGCAACAGCTCATCACATAGTACACAATATAATTCATTAGGCAAGCCATCCGGGCCTGAAGCCTTCCCCCTTTTTAATTTTTTATTGCTACCTCCACCTCCCAATGATCTATCTTCCTCTCCAACTGTAACTGATCTGTTTCCCCTAACTGGGGAAGGTGAGTCTCCTCCAAATAACCTCTGGCCACCTCTTCCGAAATATTCAGATCACCAGTGTAAAGATTCTGATAAAAGGCTACAAAAGCCTCCTCTATCTCAGATGCGACTGTACATAAAGCTCCGGTAATCTCTGATTTGATTGACGCAACATAATTCTTAGAACGGTCTGTTTTGGTTTTCCACGCTAAAAGCTGGCCACAACCTTCCCCATATTCGTAATGAGCATACCGGCTACTGTCCCATCTCCTTCTATTTTTCCTCTCAAGGAATAGAAATAGCTCTGTTTTAGCAGATTCTAATTGGGCATCTAAACTAGCTAGCTGATTCTCCACGCATTGATGGATATTAGAGATTGCCTCCTGCACGGAGGCTACCTGGGATTCAAGTTGCTTTAACTGATTTTTTTCCTCCCTGTATTTATAGGTAGCCAAACCCACAAGCCTTCCTCTAATAAATGTTTTATATGCATCCCACTTTGTCTGTAACGTAGTAGAACTGTAATAAGTTTAAAAAAAATCTTTTGTATCCCACCTCAAACCATCAATAATCGGCTCATCCAAAAAAAAGAGCTCAATTAACTGTCCACCTGGGAATAGATGGTTGAATATTAAGGGAGACATGTTACTTTACCGCCAAATGATCCGAAAGGTGAGCCAGAGCATCTCACCATGTCACTTAGATTATTCTGTATAAAAAAAAATTCTATCCTAGAACGGTGGCCGTACTTTTTGTTATTAAACGTGAACCTTGACCCCCCCCATTTCTGATGCCATATATCAATCAAACCAAGATCTGCCATTGCTTGTTTTATCCATGACCGGGTTTTAGGAGAGTTCACCGTCGGTCTTGAGGTAGACTTGTCTAACATTGGATCCAGTAAAACATTGAAATCCCCACCTACTACAATTGGATGTTTTGCTACCATTAAATGACTATACAGTTCCTGAAAAGGTGCTTAATCATCCACATTAGGCCTGTAATAACCAGCTATCGTAAACCAAACCCAGTGCAAGCCTTCCTCTACAATCAACCACTTACCCTTGGGATCCCTTACAACATTTGTTACACTTACCCGTACAGATTTCTTAATAAGGATTGCCACACCTTTCACAGCACATGATTGATTTGTACATGCGTTAAAACCCACCCAATTCAAATATTTAAGGCTTTTATTCCACTCTGACTGTAGTAAGTGGGTCTCCTGTAAGATAATCACCTCCTCATCTATCTCTCTTAAGAATTCAAAAACTTTCCTCCTCTCATTTAACCCGTAAACCATTGATGTTCCATGAGAAAAATTTCAACACCCTCTTGTAACTAGCCATTATCTGGGGGAAAAAAATAAGCAAAAAGAAACCGAGATCTAAAAGTACTATCAAACCCTTGACTAAACCACCCATAACGTTCCTGAGGACACTTATGTGCACATTTTTAATTTTTATCCCCATGCTCTCTCTCACAAGTGTTAGAAACCCCCCATCCCCTATCACAAATTACCCCAATACCTCCCCCTCCTGTGGGAACCCTCCCTGCCCTTCTAACGGTGAATATTACAACCCATTTGAGCTCAGTTCCGGACGACTCTTTCCTGCAGAATTTTTTTTGTCAGGTTGATAGTTTTATCTTCTCAATTAAAGCCCGATCTTCTACAGGATCCCTGATATTGTAAATTTTGTTATTCCACATAATCCTTAAAAATGCCAGGAACCTCATCTGAACAGTAGCACAAAAGAGATCTAAGTTCCTGCATGAACTTCCCCAGTTCCCACTGCCTATCTAATGTCACTTAAGAGACATCCAAACGTATCCGAAAGGACCAGTCCCCCATAGAAAAACTGCGGGCCTTAAGAGCTTCAGAGAGAATTTTCTCTTTTACGGAGTAGGTTCCAAAATTAATAAGTATTTTCCTGGGCACTTTCCTGTCAGATTTCCTTCTAAAGGGGTCTCGATGAAAGTGTCAGTTGAAAAATGTCCTGAGAGTTAGTAAGTAATCGTGCCTCTTGTTCTGCAACCACTGCCTCTGTCCTACCCATTCTCTCGGTTAACACATTCAGTTTGCCTTCCAATGCTGCACAAGATTCCCTAATTTTCCCTTGATTGTGTTCAGATACCTCAAACTTTTCTCTAATCTCTTTAGTTAATGAAATCAAGAGGTTCTGAACCGCAGTATCTTGTGAAAGTGTAGAAGCCACTGGCAATTCCGCTAGTAAAAACTCAGACGCTTCTACCTGCTTCTCAGAATGATCGTGATCAGCTTCCTTATCACATTCTTGCCCCCTTATAACTCGATTCTCAGCGAGGGAAGCAGGAGAAAGGGGGAGGTTCTCCAAAGTTTGTAAAGATTGCATTTCCGAACCTCTGGGAATTTTTTTCAGAAAAGGTGAAAGTGGAGAGACTGGCCTGTACCCCTCGAGTAACTGAGCTTGTGAAAGGGTAGACATACTTAAATTGCAGGTTGAACCTACTTTATTGCTGTGTCTCTTTCTTAATTTGATTTCAGGCTGCAGAGTTGCAGGATAGTTCCCTTTTTTAACGTTCGTTAACCCCCTCTCTGGGCCTTTCTTGCTACTAATATGAGGTCCCCCCTTTCCAATCCCAGAAAAGTCTCCAGAAATCGGCTCCAAGGGGGCCTCCTTACCTTCACAGACGCTATGCAGCAACTGAGTGGGTGCAAGCGGGGGCCTCTAAAGGTTGCCCGGGCCCTCAGCTTAGCCGTCGTCATATAAACGCAGTCCCCCTCCCTAGTCGCTAGATACGACTTGTTGTGAGCAGAGGACTCTTTCTCCTAACACCAAACTGGGGGTACATTGTATTGTATTGTAATCGTATTTATAAAGCGCTTACTACCCCTGACAAGGCGTCGAAGCGCTTTTCGATGAGTAGCACGCTACTCCGGAACCCAACAAGAATTAGTGATGGATTAGTATCGTTTAATAATGAGTACAGTTTTAGTATTATTATGAGTTAATTTGAGCCGCGGATATGAGAGTTTGTTAGTTAGATTGACTGGAGTAATGGAGGGGTGGAGGAGGAAAGAAATCCAGAAGTGTTAATTGGGAGTATATCCTTCATTTACTCAACCCAAAGGCTTGGGATGAATAAAGGGGGGCGGAGGGGGAAGAGTATATGGAAGGGTTAGGGAGAGCATAGTAGCAGGGTGAGATGAATGCAGGAGAATTTAGTAGGGTTGTGTGGGAGGTCACAGAGGTAGAGTGAGGTTTGGTGAGTTAGATGTGGAGGTGGAGGGAAGAGCTTAGGCAGATATATTTAGGAGATGAAAGTGGTAGAAGGGATTTGGGATGAGTCAGAGTGAGAATGGAGAATAGTTTGATAGAGACATGACATAAGAGTGATGAGTAGATAAGTGTGATAAGATGAGAGCAGGAATTCATAGATATCTAGTATAACAACCCAAAACCAGGAGCCATGCAATGATCCACGAACATGCCAAGCACAGAAACAACATATACACATACATACACATATATATATATATATATATATATGTTCGATGGCATGTGTAGCTGCAGATACACATGCTGTGCACATCCCGCCATCTGGTGTTGGGCTCGGAGTGTTACAAGTTGTTTTTCCTTTGAAGAAGTATTTTCGAGTCACGAGGTCGAGGGACACCTCCCATTTCGGCTCCATTGCGCATGGGCGTCGACTCCATCTTAGATTGTATTTTTGTCCGCCATCGGGTTCAGACGTGTTGCTTTTCGCTCCGTGTTTCGGGTCGGAAAGTTAGTTAGAATCTCGGAAAAATCGTCGGTATTGTTTGCGTTCGGTATCGGGTTAGTTACAACAGATCGACACCGAATTTTGAAGAGCTCCGGTGGCCCTTCGGGGTTTTTTCGATCCCCCGTCAGGGCCTGGTCGGCCCGGCCACGTGTCTCTTCAAGGCTGATGGAACGGACCCCATTCCGCTTCTGCCCAAAATGCCATAACAAGTATCCATATACAGATCAGCATCTGGTCTGTAACTTGTGTTTGTCGCCAGAACACAAGGAAGATACTTGTGAAGCCTGTCGAGCGTTTCGGTCCAGGAAGACACTAAGAGACCGAAGAGCAAGAAGGCAGGACAAGGGCGTTTCGAGGAGGAGGAAGAAACCTTCTCCATCCAGGAATCGTACTCGGAGGAGATTGATCCCGAAGAAACGCCGAAAACCGTGAGTAAGACGTTAAAACACAAAACTCACGAAAAGACCACAAAAGCCCAGGGGACGCCACCGCCAACAGGCCATGGCTTAACCCGAAAAATAGGTGACCGATCATCGGCACCGAAAAAGGGCACGCTAGTGTCGTAGTCATCCGACTCCGGTCGAGATACTGCCACACAGCAATCTCGGGCCCGAGATAGTGGCTCCGAGCAAGTTCGGCACCGAGAAAGCGGCACCGAAATGAGTCGGCACCGAGAATCAACGACGCCGAAAGCAAAAAAGGTATCGTCGGAACCAAAAAAAAGTAGCCGAAAAGGTTTTGATACCGAAACATCCGGCCTCGGAACCGAAATCAAGTTCCTACACAGAGGAACAAGGACTGTCCTCACAAATGAAAATACATAGATTTGGACAGGAATTGGAGACAATGGAGCCAGACTACACCCAAAGAAGGCTCCACATCCAAAAAGAAACGGGGAAGATCAGCACTCTCCCTCCTATTAGAATGAAACGCAAACTTGCATTCCAGGACAAAGACAAGCAGCCACAGGTAAAGGTGGCTAAACAAGTAAGCCTGCCACCGTCTCCACAACGCTCGCCGCAAACATCACCGGTAGCTACTCCACCTATGATGCAATCCCCGACCCATACAGGGATGAGTCAAGATGACCCTGACGCGTGGGACCTTTATGACGCACCAGTGTCAGATAATAGTCCTGACTGTTATCCAGCTAGACCTTCGCCACCAGAGGATAGTACAGCCTGGTGTCGAGGGCAGCAGCATTTCATAATGTCAGCCTGCATGCAGAGCCCATTGAAGACGACTTTCTATTTAACACACTGTCGTCCACACACAGCCAGTACCAAAGTCTTCCCATGCTACCCGGAATGCTAAAACACTCCAAACAAGTGTTTGAGGAGCCTGTAAAGGGAAGGGCCATTACTCCAAGAGTGGAGAAAAAATATAAACCGCCACCAACAGACTCCGTGTACATCACACAACAGCTAACACCGGACTCAGTTGTAGTAGGGGCAGCTCGCAAGAGAGCGAACTCACATACTTCAGGAGATGCACCACCTCCAGATAAAGAAAGTTGCAAATTCGACGCAGCAGGCAAAAGGGTGGCGGTACAGGCAGCAAACCAGTGGCGTATTGCAAATTCACAGGCTTTGTTGGCCAGATACGATAGGGCTCATTGGGACGAAATGCAACACTTTATAGAACATTTGCCCAAGGAGTTCCAGAAGAGAGCACAGCAAGTAGTGGAAGAAGGACAGAGTATCTCCAACAATCAGATACGGTCAGCAATGGATGCTGCAGACACAGCTGCTAGAACTGTCAACACAGCAGTAACAATAAGGAGACATGCATGGCTGCGTACATCAGGATTTAAACCAGAAATACAGCAAGCTGTGCTAAATATGCCATTTAACGGACAGCAGTTGTTTGGGCCGGAGGTGGACACTGCTATCGAAAAACTTAAGAAAGACACTGACACGGCCAAAGCCATGGGCGCACTCTACTCCCCACAAAGCAGAGGCACATTTCGGAAAACACAGTTTCGAGGGGGGTTTCGAGGGCAAAGCACAGAACCCACGACCTCACAAACAAGGCCCACTTATCAGAGCCAATATCTGCGGGGAAGTTTTCGGGGACAATATAGAGGGGGACAGTTCCAAAAAAGTAGAGGGAAGTTCCAAAGCCCCAAAACTCCTCAAAACAAGCAGTGACTTCCAAGTCACACATCCCCAACACATAACACCTTTGGGGGGGAGACTGAGCAAATTTTACAAACATTGGGAGGAGATAACAACAGACACTTGGGTACTGGCAATTATCCAGCATGGTTATTGCATAGAATTTCTCAAATTCCCTCCAAACGTCCCACCGAATACACACAATATGTCAAAATAACATATAGATCTTCTAGGACTAGAAGTTCAGGCATTGCTACAGAAAGAGGCAATAGAATTAGTACCAAACCAACAGAAAGGGACAGGAGTTTACTCTCTGTACTTTCTCATACCCAAAAAAGACAAGAGTCTGAGACCTATACTAGATCTCAGAACATTAAATACCTACATCAAATCAGATCACTTTCACATGGTGACATTACAGGACGTAATCCCACTGCTCAAACAAGACTACATGACAACACTGGACCTAAAGGATGCATTGTGTGAGAAAGTAGCCTCTTTCTAGCCTTGTTACCCCCACTTTTGGCCTGTTTGTGAGTGTATGCCAGGGTGTTTTCACTGTCTCACTGGGATCCTGCTAGCCAGGGCCCAGTGCTCATAGTGAAAACCCTATGTTTTCAGTATATTTGTTATGTGTCACTGGGACCCTGCTAGTCAAGACCCCAGTGCTCATAAGTTTGTGGCCTATATGTGTGTGTTCCCTGTGTAGTGCCTAACTGTCTCACTGAGGCTCTGCTAACCAGAACCTCAGTGGTTATGCTCTCTCATTTCTTTCAAATTGTCACTAACAGGCTAGTGACCAATTTTACCAATTTACATTGGCTTACTGGAACACCCTTATAATGCCCTAGTATATGGTACTAAGGTACCCAGGGTATTGGGGTTCCAGGAGATCCCTATGGGCTGCAGCATTTCTTTTGCCACCCATAGGGAGCTCTGACAATTCTTACACAGGCCTGCCACTGCAGCCTGAGTGAAATAACGTCCACGTTATTTCACAGCCATTTTACACTGCACTTAAGTAACTTATAAGTCACCTATATGTCTAACCTTTACCTGGTAAAGGTTAGGTGAAAAGTTACTTAGTGTGAGGGCACCCTGGCACTAGCCAAGGTGCCCCCACATTGTTCAGGGCCAATTCCCCAGACTTTGTGAGTGCGGGGACACCATTACACGCGTGCACTACATATAGGTCACTACCTATATGTAGCTTCACAATGGTAACTCCGAATATGGCCATGTAACATGTCTATGATCATGGAATTGCCCCCTCTATGCCATCCTGGCATAGTTGTCACAATCCCATGATCCCAGTGGTCTGTAGCACAGACCCTGGTACTGCCAAACTGCCTTTCCTGGGGTTTCACTGCAGCTGCTGCTGCTGCCAACCCCCCAGACAGGTTTCTGCCCTCCTGGGGTCAAGCCAGGCTTGTCCCAGGATGGCAGAACAAAGGACTTCCTCTGAGAGAGGGTGTTACACCCTCTCCCTTTGGAAAATGGTGTGAAGGCAGGGGAGGAGTAGCCTCCCCCAGCCTCTGGAAATGCTTTAATGGGCACATTTGGTGCCCATTTCTGCGTAAGCCAGTCTACACCGGTTCAGGGACCCCTTAGCCCTGCTCTGGCGTGAAACTGGACAAAGGAAAGGGGAGTGACCACTCCCCTGACCTGCACCTCCCCTGGGAGGTGTCCAGAGCTCCTCCAGTGTGCTCCAGACCTCTGCCATCTTGGAAACAGAGTTGCTGCTGGCACACTGGACTGCTCTGAGTGGCCAGTGCCACCAGGTGACGTCAGAGACTCCTTCTGATAGGCTCCTTCAGGTGTTGCTAGCCTATCCTCTCTCCTAGGTAGCCAAACCCTCTTTTCTGGCTATTTAGTGTCTCTGTCTCTGGGGAAACTTTAGATAACGAAAGCAAGAGCTCATCCGAGTTCCTCTGCATCTCTCTCTTCACCTTCTGCCAAGGAATCGACTGCTGACCGCGCTGGAAGCCTGCAAAACTGCAACATAGTAGCAAAGACGACTACTGCAACTCTGTAACGCTGATCTTGCCGCCTTCTTGACTGTTTTCCTGGTGGTGCATGCTGTGGGGGTAGTCTGCCTCCTCTCTGCACTAGAAGCTCCGAAGAAATCTCCCGTGGGTCGACGGAATCGTCCCCCTGCAACCGCAGGCACCAGAGAACTGCATCACCGGTCCCTTGGGTCTCCTCTCAGCACAACAAGCGAGGTCCCTCGAATCCAGCAACTGTGTCCAAGTGACCCCCACAGTCCAGTGACTCTTCAGTCCAAGTTTGGTGGAGGTAAGTCCTTGCCTCCCCACGCCAGACTGCATTGCTGGGAACCGCGACTTTTGCAGCTACTCCGGCCTCTGTGCACTTCCGGCGGAAATCCTTTGTGCACAGCCAAGCCTGGGTCCACGGCACTCTAACCTGCATTGCACGACTTTCTAAGTTGGTCTCCGGCGACGTGGGACTCCTTTGTGCAACTTCGGGTGAGCACTGTTTCACGCATCCTCGTAGTGCCTGTTTCTGGCACTTCTCCGGATGCTACCTGCTGCTGAGAGGGCTCCTTGTCTTGCTCGACGTCCCCTCTGTCTCCTGATGCAATTTGCGACATCCTGGTCCCTCCTGGGCCACAGCAGCGTCCAAAAACCCTTACCGCACGATTTGCAGCTAGCAAGGCTTGTTGGCAGTCTTTTGGCGGGAAAACACTTCTGCACGACTCTCCACGGCGTGAGGGATCCGTCCTCCAAAGGGGAAGTCTCTAGCCCTTGTCGTTCCTGCAGAAACCTAAGCTTCTACAGTCCAGTAGCAGCTTCTTTGCACCCACAGCTGGCATTTCCTGGGCATCTGCCCATCTCCGACTTGCTTGTGACTTTTGGACTTGGTCCCCTTGTTCCACAGGTACCCTCGACTAGAAATCCATCGTTGTTGCATTGCTGGTTTGTGTCTTTCCTGCAGAATTCCCCTATCACGACTTCTATGTCCTTTGGGGAACTTTAGTGCACTTTGCACTCACTTTTCAGGGTCTTGGGGTGGGCTATTTTTCTAACCCTCACTATTTTCTAATAGTCCCAGCGACCCTCCACAAGGTCACATAGGTTTGGGGTCCATTCGTGGTTCGCATTCCACTTTTGGAGTATATGGTTTGTGTTGCCCCTATCCCTATGTGTCCCCATTGCATCCTATTGTAACTATACTGTACATTGTTTGCACTGTTTTCTAAGACTATACTGCATATTTTTGGTATTGTGTATATATATCTTGTGTATATTTCCTATCCTCTCACTGAGGGTACACTCTGAGATACTTAGGCATATTGTCATAAAATAAAATACCTTTATTTTTAGTATAACTGTGTATTGTGTTTTCTTATGATATTGTGCATATGACACTAGGTGGTACTGTAGGAGCTTCACTCGTCTCCTAGTTCAGCCTAAGCTGCTCTGCTAAGCTACCATTATCTATCAGCCTATGCTGCTAGACACCCTATACACTAATAAGGGATAACTGGGCCTGGTGCAAGGTGCAAGTACCCCTTGGTACTCACTACAAGCCAGTCCAGCCTCCTACATCTGAGACCTATACTAGATCTCAGAACATTAAATACCTACATCAAATCAGACTACATGACAACACTGGACCTAAAGGATGCATATTTCCATATACCGATACATCCTTCACACAGAAAGTACTTAAGGTTTGTATTCCAAGGAGTACATTATCAATTCAAGGTGTTGCCATTCGGAATAACAACTGTGCCAAGAGTTTTTACAAAATGCCTGGCAGTCTTAGCTGCACATATCAGAAGGCAGCAAATACATGTGTTCCCGTACCTAGACGATTGGTTAATCAAAACAAACACGCTAGAACGGTGTTCACAACACACAAACTATGTCATAGAAACCCTCCACAAACTAGGTTTCTCAATCAACTACACAAAGTCACACCTTCTGCCGTGTCAAACACAACAATACTTAGGGGCGACAATCCAAGCCCACAAAGGGTTCAAGCATTCCACAATGTAATACAGGCCATGTATCCAAAACAAAAAATACAAGTCAAAATGGTGATGAAACTCCTAGGCATGATGTCTTCATGCATAGCCATTGTCCCAAACGCAAGGTTGCACATGCAACCCTTACAACAGTGCCTAGCATCACAATGGTCACAGGCACAGGGTCAACTTCTAGATCTGGTGTTGGTAGACCGCCAAACATACATCTTGCTTCAATGGTGGAACAGTATAAATTTAAACCAAGGGCGGCCTTTCCAAGACCCAGTGCCACAATACGTAATAACGACAGATGCATCCATGACAGGGTGGGGAGCACACCTCAATCAACAAAGCATCCAAGGACAATGGGACATACAGCAAAGACAGTTTCACATAAATCACTTAGAACTATTGGCAGTATTTCTAGAGCTAAAAGCTTTTCAACCCATAATAAGCCACAAACACATTCTTGTCAAAACAGACAACATGCCAACGATGTATTACCTAAACAAACAGGGAGGGACACACTCAACACAGTTGTGTCTCCTGGCACAGAGAATATGGCATTGGGCGATACACAACCACATTCGCCTAATAGCACAATTTATTCCAGGAATTCAGAATCAGTTAGCAGACAATCTCTCTCGGGATCACCAACAGATCCACGAATGGGAGATTCACCCCCAAATCCTGGACACTTACTTCCAAAATTGGGGAACCCCACAAATAGATCTATTTGCAACAAAGGAAAACGCAAAATGCCGAAACTTCGCATCCAGGTACCCACAAGATCAGTCTCAGGGCAATGCGTTATGGATGAGCTGGTCAGGGATATTTGCTTTCGCTTTTCCCCCTCTCCCACTCCTTCCATATCTGGTAAACAAGTTGAGTCAAAACAAACTCAAACTCATACTAATAGCACCAACATGGGCAAGGCAACCTTGGTACACAACACTACTAGACCTCTCAGTAGTGCCTCATGTCAAACTACCAAACAGACTAGATCTGTTAACGCAACACAGACAACAGATCAGACATCCAAATCCAGCATCGCTGAATCTAGCAATTTGGCTCCTGAAGTCCTACAGTTCAGACACTTAGACCTTACACAAGAATGTATGGAGGTCTTAAAACAAGCTAGGAAGCCTACCACTAGACATTGCTATGCAAATAAGTGGAAAAGATTTGTTTATTACTGCCATAATAATCAAATTCAACCTTTACACGCATCTGCCAAAGACATCGTAAGATACTTACTACATTTGCAAAAGTCAAAGCTAGCTTTTTCTTCCATTAAGATACATCTTACTGCAATTTCAGCTTACCTGCAAATTACGCACTCAACTTCACTATTTAGGATTCCAGTCATAAAAGCGTTTATGGAAGGCCTAAAGAGAATTATACCACCAAGAACACCACCAGTTCCTTCATGGAACCTCAACATTGTCTTAACACGACTTATGGGCCCACCTTTTGAGCCCATGCACTCTTGTGAAATGCAATACTTAACATGGAAAGTTGCATTTTTAATTGCCATCACATCTCTAAGAAGAGTAAGTGAGATTCAAGCATTTACCATACAAGAACCATTTATTCAAATACACAAGCATTAAGTAGTTCTACGAACAAATCCTACATTTTTGCCAAAAGTCATATCACCGTTCCACTTAAATCAAACAGTAGAATTACCAGTGTTCTTTTCACAGCCAGATTCTGTAGCTGAAAGAGCACAACATACATTAGACATCAAAAGAGCGTTAATGTACTACATTGACAGAACAAAACTAATTCGAAAAACAAAACAATTATTTATTGGTTTCCACAAACCTCATACAGGAAATCCAATTTCTAAACAAGGCATTGCTAGATGGATAGTTAAATGCATTCAAACCTGTTATCTTAAAGCAAAAAGAGAACTACCTATTACACCAAAGGCACACTCAACTAGAAAGAAAGGTGCTAACATGGCCTTTCTAGGAAATATTCCAATGACTGAAATATGTAAGGCAGCTACATGGTCTACGCCTCATACATTTACCAAACACTACTGTGTAGATGTGTTAACGGCACAACAAGCCACAGTAGGTCAAGCAGTACTACGAACATTGTTTCAAACAACTTCAACTCCTACAGGCTGAACCACCGCTTTTGGGGAGATAACTGCTTACTAGTCTATGCACAGCATGTGTATCTGCCGCTACACATGCCATTGAACGGAAAATGTCACTTACCCAGTGTACATCTGTTCGTGGCATTAGTCGCTGCAGATTCACATGCGCCCACCCGCCTCCCTGGGAGCCTGTAGCCGTTTAGAAGTTGATCTTCAACATGCAGGTTATAGTTGTTTGAAAAAGGTGGTTATGAAGGAAAGAGCCAACTCTTGAGTAGTTTTCTGAAGACAAGAAAGTTATCTGTGGCTCTTATAGTTGGGGGTAATGAATTCCATAGTTTGGCTGCTTGAACGGAGAAGGGTGTACCACCTACAGTCTTTTTCTTGTATGATGGTGTTCTAAGGCGGGGTGCCAGTCTTGAGCGGAGGGTTCTTTGTTGGATGTATTTGGTAATTTTCTTTCTGATAAAAAGCGGTCCTGTTCCATGTATAGCTTTGTGGGTGATACAAAGCAGCTTGAAAGTGCTTCTTCTGGCAACGGGCAACCAGTGTAGTGCTCTCAAGGCAGGGGAGATGTGGGCTTACGGCTTTATATGTAGTAGTAGCCTGGCTGCGGAATTCTGGATACGTTGTAGTTTTTTCATAACAGATAGAGATGATCCATGGTAGAGGCTATTGGCATAATCCAGTTTGGATAGTACAAATGAGATAGTAGCTTGCACCTTGTGTGGAAATCCGAGGTGGGGGAAGATGCGCCGTGAAGTCTTTAAGGTGATGAAGCTTGTGTGTGCTAATTTGTCTACTTGGGCATTCATAGTTAGCTTGGAATCCATGGTGATTCCTAGGTTTTTAACTTCCTTGGATAATTGAGGAGGTGGTCTGAGATCGTCAGGCCAGACGCACAGAGGGTCGTAATTTTTCCAGTCACCACATATGAGTATTTCAGTTTTGGAGGTATTTAGTTTGAGATGGCTCCAGGTCATTCACTGATCAACGGCTCTGAGGCAACTGAAGATTTCTGAGTTTTCAATGTTTTTGGGGTCTTCTAATTTAAGTAGTATTTGTGTGTCATCTGCATAGTTGTAGCATGTGAGATGGAAATCATTGATCAGTTCTGGTAAAGATATCATGTAGATGTTGAAAAGCAAAGGTGAGATGATTGACCCTTGGGGGACCCCTGCTTTTGTGAGGTAGGGTTCGGACGAGAAGGGGGGCGAGTGGATGATATTCGCTCTTTTTTGGAGATAGGAAGTAATCCAGTCGAGAGCAATCCCTTGTATGCCGGCTTTGTGGAGTCTTTGAGTTAGGGTGTCATGGTCAACCGTATCAAAGGCAGCTGAGAGATCCAAGAGAAGTAGTGCAGCAACTCCATTTCGGTCGACTGTGTTTTTAAGATCGTCCCAGATTGCCATGAGTGCTGATTCAGTGCTTCTTCCTGGGCGGAATCCAGTTTGGAAGTCTGAAAGTATAGAATTGTCTTCAATGAATTGTGACATCTAGGCGAATGCTGCTCTTTCTATCAATTTGCCCAGGAAAGGTCCATTTGTGATTGGTCTGTAGTTGTTGGGGTCTTGCGGGTCTAGGTTTGTTTTCTTTAATAATGGTCGTATGTATGCCTTTTTCAGGTCTGCAGGAAAAGTTCCTGAAGTTAAAGAGTTGTTGATGATTCTTCTTACAGGTGTGGTAGAAGAAGTAGATAGCAGGATGTTCTTGAAGATTTGTGGTGGGCAAGGGTCAGAAGGGCAACCAGAAGGTCTGCTTGCTTTGACCAAATCCATAAATTCATCCTGGGATATTTGTTTGAAGGACTGTAGAGGTTGGGATGGTTTATTCTTAAAGGGTATTTTAGTAAAAGGGTTGGTGCTGATGGTTTTCTTGTTTTAAATAGGAGTCCAATGTGTCTGCCTTGGTTGTGTAGTGAGTTGCCAATTTGTTTATGAAATCTTGAGTGGTGGGATGACTTCCTTCCTTGCATGTAGGTTTTCGAAAATCATTGAGAATTTTATAAAATTCCTTGGTTGTAGATTGAGCATTTTTAATTCTGTCTGAGTAGTATCTTTTTTAAGCTTTTTTGATTGATGATTTGTATATCCTGTTAAGTTTGTGTAGCTGCAGTTTGTCTTGACTGTTGTTTGTTTTGAGCCAGGTCCGCTGCAACTTTCTGATTTGTTGCTTTATCTTTTTAAGTTCTGTGTTTCTCCAAAGTGTTGTTTTTCTTTTATCGTGTTTAGTTTTTCTGAGTGGTATTAGGACATCAAAAGCTTCCTGTAGCCACTCATAAAGTTTTGGTACAGAATTAATTGTATCTAGATCTGTGTTTGCTGTTAGTTGTGTTTCTAAGTGATCCAAATTGAGTTTGCTCCATGGTCGATAGGTGTATGTATGTAAGTGGTTGTGGGGTATGTTGATTTGTGGAGTTGTCTGTCGGAAAGTTATCAGATGGTGGTCTGACCAGGTGGTTGGTGTGATGCTATGAATAGTAACGAGTTCAGGCTTAGCAAAAATGACATCTAGGATGTGACCAGCGATGTGTGTGGGATTGTGTACAATCTGATGTAGGTTCAATGCGAGTAGGCCAGTGGTGATAGCTTTTGGATAGGGCATATTGGGTTTGTCAAACCAAATGTTTAGATCGCCAAGAATGCATAGATTGGAGTATAGTGTAATAAGGTTTGAGACTGTGTCAAGAAAAGCATCTGGGAAAGTGGAGTTGTTAGGTGGAGGTCTGTAAAGGAGGAGAAAGTTACAGGAGGAAGTTGGAGTAGGGTGGCATCTGGTAAGGAGGGCTTCACAACCTTGTATGGAGATGTTGTCTGTTTTACTGAGGTTTATTGCCTGTTTGAATATAATAGCTAGTCCACCTCCTCTCTTGCCTATACGGTTTTGTGTGATGGTTTGACAGCCCGGAGGAAGGGCTTCGTGTAACACTGTTGCCATGTCATCTCCCAACCAGGATTCCGTAATGAATAGTAAGTCAGGTTGTGTGTCTGTGAGCAGGTCGTAGATGTATGTGGTGCTTGTTTTTTGAGAGTGATCGAGCATTTATGAGCTGGCAGTTTAGATAAGGTGTGTTAGTGGTAGTGTTGTTTTGTTTTGTTTAGTAGAAGGGTAAGTAGTGTAATGTGAGCTTGAAGCAGGAGTGTTGCTAGTTGTGATAACTGTTTGAGGCTCACAATAGTCTTGCTTTTCAATATAGTGTTCCTCTTCCAGCAGGTTAAGGAGGCATTTTGTTGGGTCTGTGTGTGTGGGTGGTGGACTTGGTGGCTGAGAGAGCCATGAGGAGTGTAGTGTTTTTTGTAGGGTAGTTTTATTATGTAACAGACAAGGGGATGCGCGGTTGCTATGAATGGCATGTTTTTTATTTTGTTTGCGTTTGTTTAGTGTGGATGGAGTATGGGTTAGGGGTGGTGGAGGAGCATGTGGATCATGATGTAAGGCTCTATATTGTGCAATGAAGGAGAAGCAAGTGAATGAATGTTGCTGGGATGGGATGCTTGTGGTAGGTGTGTGTGAAGAGGGGGGGGCTAGGGGTGGAGATAGGACGGAATTTGTATCCTTTGTGTAGTCCTGGGGGTGGGAGTGGGTATGACGATGAGTGTAATGTAAGTTTGTGTTGCTTTGATGTGTTGATGTTTGTGGTCGGTATTGTTTTTGTGGAATAGTGAGAGGGGATATTGGTGTAGTTGTTTTTGGTGAGGGATTTGTATGTGAGTTAGTGCTGCTAAGTGGAATTTGAGTGTTAGATGGGGTGTTGCTGTGTTTTGGAGATGAATGTATGAGGTGTGTAAGAGGTGATGGGTGTGTGTCAGGGAAGTAAGCATTAGTTGAGATGACCGGAAGAGGTAATATGTGTGGTGGAGTGAAATGTGGGGATTGTATGGTTGTGTGTAATTGGTGAGGAGAGGGGAAGAGTGTTTGTAGATGATGTGTTTGAATGCAGGGTTTGGGCATTGTTATGATGTCAGGTGGTCTGTGGGGAGCGAACAGCGAATAGTGTTGTTGGTTAGTATCAGCAGAGAGTGTGTTTCTGGAAGGCTGAGACTGAGAGAAATGTATACTGTAGTTTTGTGTTGTGTGGGTGATGGCAGGTTGTGTTAGTGGGAGTGGACAGAGTAGTGTTTGCTGTGAGAATGAAGGTGTTTGACTGTTGTAGTTGTGAGGGATATGTGTATATGTGTTGTATGTAGGGTATTGTGTTGGGTGGTGGGGCAATGCAATCTGTCTGTGGTCAGTTTGTGATGCATGAGTTGGATATCTTTGCAGATAATGTGTTTGCATGTTGAGGGATGTGTGGGGGTTGACACTATTCCTGGTCACATGTGAATTGGGCAACATTTCTGGCCCTAGTCCCTACCTGTCCCGAACAGGCCCAAACAGACAACTGCCCTTGTCCTCTAAACACTTTGCTTGGAGGGCTAGTTATCAGCTGACTGAAACCTACCGTTCTTCGTTGTGCGTATACAGTTCCATGTAATTGCACAAATTTGTTATCCTATTGCTGATGTAAATCATAATGTTATAATACATTGAAAATACCAATAAACAGATGTTTGAAAAAAATGGATACCCCGGCCCTTGGGGTCCCGTTGGGCCTGTTCAACACAGCGGAACAGTTACAGCCCAGGTCTCCCTTGTGTCCCTCAACGGCCTCATTGGAGAGTACAACCACTAAACTTGTGTTTATACCAGATATCATTCAAGGGGCCCCCACGATATTTTGAACAGGGGGAAGATCTTACGACTTTTCAAGGCCATCTTGGAATTGAATAATATTGGTTCTAAGGATATTGCCTCTATTGAATTTCTTGACTCAAGGGCGTCTCAAGTTGGGGATTCACCATGGTTTCATTATTCTCCGCCTCAATAGCTCAGTCCATTCTTGCCAGCAAAGATATATTCCACTCTTGGGGCATTATAATTACTCCTTATAAGGAGTCGGGCTTTCCTGTGCTGCTGTCTGAATCCAAAAGTTTAATGGCTCCTGTAGCATCAAAGCCTTTTTCAATTCTGAAAAGTGCTCTAGGTAGCACTTCCACCATCAGTGGCACCAGCCGCACGGGTCCCGGCTTCCAGGTGGTAACCAATTGGGACTGGTTGCCCTCTGCTCTTTTGCATGGGCGCCCCCAATGACCCCCACTGGTGGGAAGATCAGTGCCAATGTTTGGATGTTTGTCCCTATGCTCATGGAATATTATTGGGGTTGGGCACAAGTTTGACTCGTTCGATTTAATATCTTTTTTAAACAGTTATGATGTAATCACCCTTCAGGAAACCTGGGCTGAGATCAGTTGTCCGCTGTCAGGGTATTTAGAAATATGGAAACCCGCTTATAGAAAGAGTAAGAATGGCCGTGCTGAGGGAGGGTTGGCCATTCATATAACTATTAAATTAAAAGGGTGTATTTTGCCATTGCTTTGGGATGACAATTGGATCGAGGGGATTGTGATTAAGAATGGCAGCTCGCAACAAATCCTTATAGTAATACATGTTTACATTGCTCCTGGAACAAAGGAAAAAAGGGGGAGACTGTCTCAACTAATGCAGGTTCTGGGTGATCTAGCTGGGGAATATCCATGTGCTGACTATCTTATAACCGGCGATTTTAATACGAACCTGTTTCAGGACACTGTAGAAGCTCTTGAAGGTCCTGATCTTTGTAATCGTCATTTAATTCCTGAACAACTGAGGCCCCAGGGTTGCCTGCATTGTCCGCTGGGAGAGTACGTAGTAATGCATCTAAACAGCATGGGCTTTAAAGTTCTGAATGGCCGTTCACACAATGATTCCCCCCCCCATGCTGGACAACATCAGACGGACAATCTCACTCTATTTGGATTATACTATTTGCAACATTGAATCGTTTCCCCTTATTGAAGTTTTTGATTTCCTTCCAGAGTGAGGGTGCTCACCATCTCCAAATTGTAACCATAAAATCCAGTTTTCATTCGCACAATGTTATGCAGGTTGTAGAAATAAAATTGAATTCTATTGGTGGCACAGTATTGGCTGAATGTATTAATTTCTTTGACTCAAAGGGATCTGGTTGTGTGTCCCCAATTAAGATATGGGACAAATGTTCTTGCTTCCTATGGTCAAAGTTTCATCAACCTTCGTGTAATTGCACCCGATCCCGGTCCTTTGCTATCTCTAGGGAAATTAGGAGTTTACAGAAAGCGCATAACAGATTAGCAAGGGCAGTTAGGAAGAGCTAAACTTTTAAGTGCGAGTAAAGATCCAAATTCTAAGAAATGTTGGTCCCTTATTAATAACCTACAAAGCAATCAAAGGGGCATTGGCACTGTCAATATTTCTGAAGGAGTTTGGACGTCCTATTTGATTACTCACGTCTCTGCAGACGAGCAGGATTGGAAACTGTTGAATGAGGGGGCTCATCGCACCACTGCTGCTTTGGTTAAGTCTTGCTCTGTGTCCACTGGGTTTGCGTTTCTCCCTCATGGAGTGAAGCCTTCTTTACAATCACATCTCTCTCATATCATCTCAAGGGTCAAATGTGATGGAGTCCAAGGTCCAATGGCCTTCCACAGATGCTGTTCAAACAGGATTCTTCCTTTTGGGCAGTTCACCTTGCCCATCTGTTTGAGTACTGCCTTCTGAGCTCGAGAATTCCTGAGTCCTGGCGTGGTGCCATTCTTCATCCACTATATAAAAGCAGTTCAAGGTCGGATCCTGCTAATTTTAGGATGATAGCCCTGCTTGACAATGAGGCCAAGTTTTATGCATCTTGTGCTGCAAGATCTTCGTGCCTGGGCTGAATCAAAGGGACTAATCCCTATTGTTCAAACAGGGTTCTCCGCTGCTTCCGGCCCATCGATGAACCTAATAGCCCTTTCTATTTTGATCGATAGGGTGATTCTATCAGGCGTTACGCTGCATTGCTGTTTTGTTGACTTCAAGGCAGCATTTGACTAGATCCCTAGGAGCGTCCAATGTTCCAAACTACAAAACTGGGGTATTCCTTCAGTTCTCCTGGTTGTCATTATGGAACTACATACGGATACCAGGGTCTGTATTAAACTTGGTGATGATTGCTCTCTTTCCAGAATAAATGTCACTGGTCGTGGTGTGAAACAGGGTTGCGTGCTTGCGCCCCTGCTTTTCAATCTGTTCATTGCAGATTTGTCATCGTCTCTTGGCGCTGTTAACTCTCATCCCCCTAAGATTGGTGGTCTTAGGCTCAGCCATATGTTGTACGCTGATGATCTTGCATTGTTCAGTTAAACTAAGATTGGCCTTCAACGGCTGCTTAACCAACTTGCATCTTATACTTCTGCAAATCAATTACAAGTTAATTTGCTTAAAACCAATGTGGTCTCCTTCGGAAGAAAAAAACATTCGGGATCCAGTTGGTATTACAAAAGTAGTAAACTCGTTTTAGACCAGTCTTACAAATATTTAGGGGTGCACTTTGACTCAAGGGGCAGCTTTGTTAAGTATAAGAAGGAGATCAAACTCAAAGCTATGGCATTGCAGGTGGCCTTCTCTAAATTATTCAAAGTTTTAAAGGGGCCGAACTTTCTTCCCCTAATGGAAGTTATGAGAACAAAGATTATCCCCTCATTGTCCTATGGTCAAGAAATTTTGTTGGGCAAATGCTCTTGCTTATTAAATAGGCTGGTAAATACGATCTACAAGAGAGTCTTCCATGTATCGGAACTCGCTTCACCCGCGCAGGTATGGTTGGAATTTGGGCTTCCGGATCAGCTGGCAGTTGGTGCCGGTGCGTTCTTGAAGCTCTGTCATAAGCTGTGTCGAGCCAAGGAAGGTTCCCTGGAGACAGGTGTGTGGCAAGAAATCAGTGTGTCAAAAACAAAGGGATCTTACTCACATTTTATGGTTGAATGTAAACGGCGACTGGAAGATGATGACCTTTGGGCAAGCAACCCCCCATTTGAGAAAATGTACATAAAGTTAATCATACACCATAGCTGCTAGGCATCTGTTTATCTTTATTATGTTGCCATGTGCTCGACAAACCTCCTGAACTTTGATGATTGACCTTGTGCTTGCAGCCTTGGGCTGCAATCTGCTTATCGCTGCCATATTACTTTTTCCAATTACAGTTCCGAGAATTGTCGTGCTTAATCAGTAACTGCCGAAACAGGTTTGTACAGGTTGATGCCACCTCCTGCCAGCTGCATCTGTACCTTCTCCCACCACATGTGTATCCCTGAAATATTCTGAAAGCCGCAGAGGACCTTGAATACGATAAGGGCGGAGTTGTCCTCTGACTAAGCAGTTTTGTGTGTATATAAGGTTGGGTGCCCCAGAGTGAAGGAGCAGCCTCCGTAGGATAGTCACTTGACTGTCCTGGGACTCTGTATTAGCTCAAGCTATAAATCCATGTAATAAACTTCTCTTTATTCCTTCAGTTGGTGACTCCGTCTGATTTGTGAACTCTCTGCTAAACTGACCCTGAGGACAAGGGTGTCCCTCCACCACTGGGAAGAAGACCCCGGGTGGGGGTCTAATCTTTCCTGGTTCCTCAGTTGGTGCCCGAACAGAGATCCGAGTCAGGCATCCAGGGGACCGACCAGGTGACGGAGGACTCACGATTGGATTTCCAAGGGAGGCGCCCCACACCAGATTCTGAGCTTCGTTCTCTGTCGTGGACCTGCGGATCTCGACTGTGTGTCTTCCAGCCGGCTCGACTTCTCCTGGCGCTGTCTGAATTCGGGTCTGTGTTTTCCGTGAACTACTGGAGTCCCCAACTGTTGGACTATAACAGATGTGTCAGGTAAGGACGGGAGTTGAAAGATTCCTCTCTAAAAATAGGTCTGTGAGTATTGTACGGTTTCTATCGCTCTTTGCAAAGATCGACGTCAATGGTAAGACTGACCTCAGTTGTCATTTAAGTATATAGGAAGCAAAAGGCATATTTGCCACTCATTTGTTGTATTCAAACCACTGGTGTAAGATTTTTTTTTTTTAAATACTGGAAGAATGCCAGCGTTCAGTTGTTTCAGGAAATTGTGTTGTTGTCTTTGCAGCAGGGACTCCCGCCTGGAGGAAACATGCCCGCTCCTCCGGCCGGGACTCCGAATCATGATATATATATTAAATATGGCATAGGTCCGATTATTTGGACTGATATATGGAGAAAAAGAACCAAAGGTAGTTCTGATTTACAGTGGCCTATTCACGGGACATTTGATAAATATAAATTAGACTATTTACAGGAATGTTTTTTTGTGACAAAAAGTAGACCAGGGATGTTTGATTCACTACGGACTTGGCAGAAGCAGACCAAAGACGTAGGAAGGCAGAGAAAGTATTACAGAGACATAAGACCAGGACGGTGACTGAAAAGGTATATGACTCTGACGTAGCTGAACATCAACAGAAAATTTTAGAACATGACCGAAGGCTTCACTTACAAACTGATAAGTGTTACCCTTCCAGGACAGTAGTGGATAAGCCACAAGAGGAAGACCCCCTTTTAAACGATATGTTAGATAAACCCCCGTTATATACTCCACCAATATATCCTACACTACATCCTCAACCTGCACCTTATTGTGCCACCCCCGGTTGGATCTCAGGAGAGTGCTCCGCCACCCACCACCACCCCTCCTGTCACCAGACCTATAGAGGATACACCCCGCCCGACTGTACCCACCCCTCGACTGGCCCCCGTTTGGCCCATCCCTGACTCCTGTTTAGACACCACACATACCCCCGCCCCATGACCCTGCGAAAGCACACCCTGCGCGGACATTTGTTTTCTAATTCACAAGAGGAAGATGTCATTGAAGAAATGACACGGAGGTGGATGACTAATTGGAATGACTATGGGGTGAGGGACATTGTCCACACTATGAAACAATGGGATAGTTTAGTTCAGTTACATGCAGCCACCCTTATGTGCAACATTATAATACAAGAATATGAGGATGATGGTTCCTCAGCTCCCGCGGGACTGGTGGACCTCCGAAAACGCGCCTCTACTGGGCTGCCATTTGGTTCTGGTCTACATGATTATGTTGTTACTCTTCTTGTATATAGGGACTGCCTGTGGACATGTAGCCCTTCTATAAGGGCATCCATGTTTCCCATGAGAGAGGTTCCGCCGGTTTGGCGAGAACCGGTGACGGATGACGCTGGCCAAGTTATTACCGCAGGGCATTTTCAACAAATGTGGGTACACACCCCATGGAAAAGATCTGAAACATATACCCTAAAAGCCGCCTTACCTGACCCCCGTAAGAACCCTGCAGGATATTATAAAGAATTGCAACAAATTCTTGAATCATGTACTATGACATTGTCCGATATTGACATGTTAATGGCAGCAGTAGTCCCGCAGGAAGTATGGTCAAAAGTACGGAGGCACGACCATGCTGAACTAGGGGGCACGTGGGACCAATTGCAAGCAGCAGAAAGAGATAGGGTTGGGGGAGCGAAACCAGACGCACTTAAATTGGCTCTCCCACTGCGTATTCTGGATTTAATGAAGACCATACTTGCACCACACAGGATAAATTGGCCACCTGTAAACAGAAAAAGGACGAGGGTGTTTCAGACTTTTATACAAGGTTTGAGGGTGTCTTTTCTGATTACAGCGGCCAAGACATGACTACTGAAGGGGGGATAAGACTCTTTGTTGACAAATTCATGGACAATTTATTACCAGACATAAAGGGAAAATTGAAATTGTGTGAAAGTACGTGGCCAGTCTCTACTGCCACTGGAATACTGACAATGGCCCAATATTATGAGAACAGGGAGATAGAAGAACAAGAAAAGAACGAGAAAAAAATGAAGGAGTTGAAAACAAAGGTGTTATTTCAGCAGGCCTACCCTCAGCCCCGTAAACAGCAGTCCAGATCAAGGTCACAAGGACCTCCCAATGACAGAAGGCAGTCCCAACGCCCTACCCGTTCTTCCCTCTCCTACAATCAGTGCGCCTATTGCAAGCAGGAGGGCCACTGGAAGAGTGACTGCCCCAATAAGGACAACTCCACACGCCGCCCCATGCCCCCACCGCAACAGGACTACAGACCACGTGGTAGGTCTGGTCCTGCAGACAGACTCCGCCAGCAGGCCCCTTTACGGTCCCACAGTACCCCCCGCACAAATTATTTTGATGCTTCATCCCAGCGTCAATATTTTAATGACGACTATGATGCGTATGAAGGTCAGGGGTCCTCCTTTGACTAGGACAGCCTTCGACAGAGGAGGGTGGGACCAGTTTCTATTCCTGTTAGGCAGAATGGCCCTCACGTTGAGGTACAATTAGACGGTACTCCACATGATTTTTTGGTAGATACTGGGGCCACCAAGAGTTCTGTTAAACAGGAAGAGGTCCAAGGGGTCCCTCTGTCTGGCAATATTAACGTCTCTATGGGTTTTTCTGGTGTTCCAGTGGCTAACCTCGTCTCCCAGCCGCTGCATGTTGCTATAGGTCCTTACACCATTAGCTCCCCTCTCATTCTTACTTCGGCCTGTAGTGAGAATTTATTGGGTTTGGACTTATTAAAGAAATTGTACGCCACCATTTATTGCTCTCCGGATGGAGTTCATGTCACTCTAGGTCCAAATATTTCCCCGTCACAATTTTTGTCAAAACCACTTCCACCCGAACTTCGAGGTTTGCCAGACATTTTATGGGCCACACATAAGGACGATGTTGGATGTCTCAACTAAAAAATATTGTGACCCAGTTGATTGATTTGGGTGTCATTGAAGAAACGCGTGGTAATGATTGTAACAGTCCTGTCCTTCCTGTTCATAAAAAATTATCTGATGGCACAGCGTCTCCAGGACTCCGATTTGTTATTGATTTACGGGCGGTCAATAAGATTGGAATACCCCAGTTCCCTGTTGTTCCTGACATTACGACATTATTAACAATGATACCTGCGCCCGCTACTTGGTTCTCTGTTATCGATCTTAAGAATGCATTCTTTAGCATTCCCATTCATCCAGATAGTAGACACATCTTTGGGTTTTCACTGGGTGGTCGCAGTTTCCGGTTCTGTCGCGCTCCACAAGGCTATACTGAATCGCCTAGCATTTTTAGCCAGGCCCTCAAGGGTCAATTAGATGCCCTTGTTTTTCCTTGCTCCTCGACGCTGGTTCAATATGTGGATGACCTTTTAATAGCATCCACTTCAGAACAAAATTGTAAAACAGATACTGTAGCCTTATTGAAACATCTTGCACACCATCACCATAAGGTCTCCCTCTCCAAATTGCAGTATTGTAGACAGGAGGTTATATACCTAGGACACCTCCTGTCTAAGGAGGGATGTACGTTGACGGCTGAGAGAATACAAGCTATACAAGACATACCGGTTCCAAGGACACAGAGAGACGTTAGGGCCTTTATAGGTATTACCTCCTTCTGTCGTCAATGGATTCCTAATTATACTCTTTTGATAAAACCGTTTTTGCATCTCACCCACAAAGATTGTCCTGAAAAGATTGAATGGAATGATGATTTTCAGTCTGGTTTTGATGAATTGAAAAATACACTCTGCACAGCACCTGTACTGGGTACGCCTAATTATCGTAAAGATTATCAGTTATATGTGAGCGAGAGAAATGGAAGTTCACTATCAGTGTTAACCCAAGAGCATGGCGTCAAACAACGCCCCTGTGCTTATTTTTCGACCCTTCTGGATCCAGTGGCCCGTGCACTCCCGAGCTGTCTACGGGCAGTAGCCGCTGCATCGGTCGCAATGCGCCAGTCGGCCGGGATAGTCATGGATTCACCCCTCACCCTGTTGGTCCCACACACTGTTGACGCACTATTAAACAAAACAAAAACACTGCATCTTGCTAATGCACGATTAACTACTTATGAACTGACACTTTTATCTAGTCATATAACATTAAAAAGGTGCAACACGCTCAATCCTGCCACTTTATTGCCAATTACTGAAAAAACTGAAGATTCTTATGATGACATACATGACTGCATTCTCTGGACGGAGGATGAAACAAAAGGGAGAGTGGACTTACAGGACACTCCACTGAAAGACCCTGATGGCATATAATACGTAGATGGCTCATGCATCAAGCTACCCGATGGCACTACCTCTGCAGCCTATGCAGTTACAACAGCTACCACTGTAGTTGAAACAGCTAGAATACCACATAACTCTGCTCAGGCCGCAGAATTAATAGCTCTAACACGAGCCTGTGAGTTAAGTAAAGGACTTAATGTGAATGTTTACATGGACAGTCAGTATGCATTTGGCGTAGCACACAATTTTGGTCGCTTGTGGGCAGAACGAGGATTCCTCACTTCACATGGGACACGTATTCAACATGGGACCCTTATAACTAACTTACTTTCTGCCCTGGCGTTGCCCAAAACAATGGCTATCATGAAGTGTAGTGCACACAAAAAGGTGACAGATGAAACTGGACAGGGCAACGCCCTAGCCGATCAGACAGCAAAAGATACAGCGTATGCAAAGACAGGACACATGTATGTGGTAGATAGTACAGAGAAGGTTCGTCCCCATGAAATATTTGGGAACACGGTAGAGAGTGTCAGGAAGATACAGGATGAGGCAACTGAACAGGAGAGAAAGGTATGGGAAGAAGGGAAGGCCAAGTTAGATGAAAATACGCTGTGCTGGACAGATCTGTCACAGAGGGAAAGATGGATGTTACCCGATGCATTTGTGCTGCAAGTAGTGACTATGGCCCGTGGTCCTGCACACGTTAGTGCGAAAAGCATCTGTGATTTGCTTGATCCGGTTTGGTCTAATAAAAATATAAGAAGAGTAGCTGACCAACTGGTTCAATCCTGCATGATTTGTTTACAACATAACATAGGGAAGGGTGCCTCAGTCCCCACTGGGCATTTTTCCCCACCAACGTATCCCTTTTGAAGTACTACAAATGGATTATATTGAGATGGAAAGGTGTAACAACTTGAAATATGTCCTAGTTGTGGTCTGTATGTTTAGTAAGTGGGTAGAAGCTTACCCTACTAAAGATAATACTGCCCTTACCACCGCAAAGGTACTTCTGAAGGAGTTCTTCCCACGGTTTGGGGTCCCAAGGTGTGTCTGGTCAGATAATGGGAGTCATTTTGTAGAGCAGATGATGAAAAGGGTGTGTGAAGGTTTGGGCCTCCGCCAGAAGTTTCATGCAGCTAACCACCCCCAGTCAGCAGGACTAGTTGAAAAATATAATGGCACACTTAAATTGAAGATGTCAAAAATATGCGCAGAACGCGGTATACGGTGGCCGGGCGCGTTGCCCCTGGCTTTAATGTCTGTCAGGATGACACCTCACTCTAGATCAGGGTTGTCACCCCATGAGATAGTGATGGGAAGGCCAGCAAATGTCTGGGGGGGTCTCTCGACCTCACAAGTACTCAGAACTAGAACATCCTGTTTTGATGGATTATTTAAATGAACTCACTAATTCTTTGGGTTCTATTCACCAACAGGTGCGTGAAGCACTCCCATCTGTATCCACTGATCCAGGCCACAAGATACTACCTGGAGACTGGGTCCTCACAAATAATTTCCAGCGAAAAAAGAGTCTCGAACCTCGATGGAAAGGTCCGCGACAAGTCCTTCTTGCTACTCGAACAGCAGTTAAAGTCGAGGGAGCTAAGAATTGGATACATGCATCCCACTGTAAGAAAGTACCCCTACTCGTACCCTCTGATGAAAGAAAAAATGGTGACCACCCGACGACTGAGGACCATACTACGCGGAGTGATAAAAAACAGAACAACAGTGTGCTGCAGGAGGGTCCCTCAGATTTTGGTCACACTGAACAATTGTTTCCTGACCATACCATACCACAGTCCACAAGATATGATTTCCGCCCACGGAAATAAAAAAATGAACAATGAACTGATTGCTTGTCCCCTGTATTAAGTCTGACGATAGCTGCAGGGCCGTGATTTTGACTGTCGAGGCGGACCAGAGTGTGTCAATAGGACTGCTGGAATCACCCCACAGTGAAGCAACCACCAGTCACGGGCAGCACCTAGGTTGAACTGAACTGCTAGTGGGACAAGCAATAAAGAGAAATGGGTGATATATAAGAAGACAAGAGGAAAAAGAAGAAAATAAGTAATTTAAAAAGACTATTAGGCCCACGTATCGCTTGTCTCACCATAACAATACTATTTTTGGTACTTCTGTCTTGCACTGGGTGGGTAATACATGATTCTGACTCAGAGGTCTCACCAACTACGCCACTGCCTCCAGAACACAGCCATGTTTCCTTACCACCCCATGAGGAAGGACGACGTAAGGAATATGAAAACAATACCTTCATATCTATGTTACATCAACATCAGCTGGCTGTAAATAGAACAAATTGTTGGATATGTGGCTTGCTACCGAGTTCCGTGCAAAGAAGATTGCCATATATTGCATTCCCTTTTTCTTTTGATGGCTCCTGCAGCGCCTGGTAGGAACTATCAGCCATTTGGGCTACCTCAATGGATGCTACTAATTCCGGACTATTGGTCACCCACCTACACCGGTTATGCTGGCCCACCGGAACAAGAGTTTATGGAACAAAGGAAGAAAAGTCAGAATATGCTGACCGACGAAATAGGTCTACTGACATATATTTTTTATCCTTTAATACCACACCCCGGATTGGCCGAAGATTTTTTGTAACACAGGTCAAGGCTCCACTTTGTTTTCAGAAAAGTGGCAATAGAAGTGCAGGTGCCAGTAACTGTAATGCTACAGTAATATTGAATGGAACTAATTGGCCTACCATGATACCATCACGAAACTCGTATTTTGTTTGTGGTAATAATGCCTACACCTCCTTGGTACCCACCTGGACCGGCACGTGTTACATTGCTTGGTTACTACCACCAACTTACACAGCTGGCCCTCAACACCACAGGACTCGGAGAGGGGTAATATCTGCAGAAGATACCTCAGCACAAGAAGCATTGGACTACTTTAAAGGAGTCCTTCCATTTTGGGGCCCTATGATGAACAGTAGGGATATCAGACATCTCACACGAGTCGTGGAAGCAACAATAAATGAAACATCAGGAGCTCTGAGTAACATCACTGCAGAGCTCGCTGCTGACCGCCTTGTTACTCTTCAAAACAGAATGGTTCTTGACATTATCTTGGCAGACCGTGGTGGAGTTTGTACTTTGATCGGATCGATCTGCTGCATTTATATACCAGACAATGCCCCTTCAATGTATAAAGCTATTCAAATGTTGCATATGATAGCTTCCACAATACCCCAAGACGAAGGAACATGGTCCTTAACCGACTGGTTTTGGGGCTTGATTTCCCAATGGGGCTGGAAGATACTAATATTCCTTTTTGTGCTTGCTGCTGTATTCCTCACCTGTTGTCTTTGTGTAGAGTGCCTACCTGCTTTGTGCAGTTGCTGTATGGCATCCATTGCCCCCTGGCCTGTTCGCCCTCCTCAACACACGGCTATGCTGTCCATTGAGCAGGAGATAAAAGACCTTATGTCCATTAACATAGACACTGAATGACGTTCAAACTTGCCTCACAATGGCAAAAGGAGGGATTGAGAAAATGTACATAAAGTTAATCATACACCATAGCTGCTAGGCTTCTCTTTATCTTTATTATGTTGCCATGTGCTCGACGAACCTCCTGAACTTTGATGATTGACCTTGTGCTCGCAGCCTTGGGCTGCAATCTGCTTATCGCTGCCATATAACTTTTTCTAATTACAGTTCCGAGAATTGTCATGCTTAATCAGTAACTGCCAGAACAGGTTTGTACAGGTCATTGCCACCTCCTGCCAGCTGCATCTGTACCTTCTCCCACCACACGTGTATCCCTGAAATATTCTGAAGGCCTCAGAGGACCTTGAATACGATAGGGGTGGAGTTGTCCTCTGACTAAGCAGTTTTGTGTGTATATAAGGTTGGGTGCCCCAGAGTGAAGGAGCAGCCTCCGTAGGATAGTCACTTGACTGTCCTGGGACTCTGTATTAGCTCGAGCTATAAATCCATGTAATAACTTCTCTTTATTCCTTCAGTTGGTGACTCCGTCTGATTTGTGAACTCTCTGCTAAACTGACCCTGAGGACAAGGGTGTCCCTCCACCGCTGGGAAGGAGACCCCGGGTGGGGGTCTAATCTTTCCTGGCTCCTCACATTCCCTGTTTAAACTAGGTATTAAAAAGATCATCCAACTATACTCATACCATTCGGATCGCTCCCTCCTTGCTAAACGCAAGCACCTCTGGTCAGTAATTAATTCCTTTAAGCCAGGCATTCCATCTAGCTATTTTTCCTGATCCTACAGGTTTCATTTGAAAGAGGCTTTTATGGCCTTAAGGATGGGCGTTTGGGGTTTCTTGAAACATCTACCCCTATGGCGGTTAACCCCTGGGAGGGTGTGATGTGTAGAGGTTGTGGTAAAGCGGACAAAACTATTGAACCTGTGGACTGTTTGTGTCCGGCTCTACTTAAGGAATGTAGATCTCTGCTTCAGACAGGCCATTATTAAGTCCCTGGATCCAACAAATTTAATGCTGAATGTGTTATTGACTACATTTCTTAAATCACCCAAACCAAATTTAGGGGCACTGTGAGCAGTGGATAAGTATGATTGGAATTTCCCCCGCTCTTGCCTCATAGGTTTGTAATTCGTTAGGTTGTTGAGCTTTACCGTTGCATCTAGGGCTCTGACCATCACTGATATCTAACTTATCGATCATTCAACGCACTAAAGCACTTTAGAGCTTGTGTTCTGTGAGACCCTCTGTTTATTATCAATCATGTGGGGTCCTGGGCTAAGGTGGTCTGGCCTTATTTTTATTCCCATTGATGATTTTACACTATTACACAGGAATGTTTTGTATTATGGTATGTGCGGTAAAATTATGGATTGTTTTTTGATAGAATTTATTTTTTTATTTTAAATGTATCTCTGATTGTTCTTCTTTTTTCTGTTTTAATTGTATAGGATTTTATTATCTGTACAATAAGGTACTCATTCATTCATCCTGGTGAAGTTCAACCAGCTGTGGGGTGTAAAATTCCTTCCCAGAATCCTTCGGTCCCTGTCTGGGCAATCTCTAAATCTAGTTCTCCGGTATTGGATCTCTCATAAATTCACATGCTAGAATCATTCCCTGTCGTCCCACTGTACCTTCTGAAGAAGTACAAGAAAGTACACATAGCTTATAATGGCTAAAACACCGCCATTTGATTAGCTTATCCACATCATTCATAAGGAACCAAACTCCAGTCAATCAGGCGACAGCACCCTCTAAAACACTCCTCACAGAGGCTACCAAAAGAATCAACACTATCAGCCCTTTCAGCAGCAATATAGGCCTTCCTACCAACAGCAGCTGTATAGATCACTGCCAGCCGCCGCTTATGCGTAACTAGCACCTAGGAGAATACAAACATCTCAAGCAAGAGGCATGGGCGGAAAGCAGTGACACAACAGAATTGTCAGTTGTACCCCTTACAGGCCACCAGCCTCTAGGAGCAAACATTTCCACCTTTTACCATCAAAGGCGGCAGATAACATTGCACAGATAGGTGTTAGATCTGATCACATATGATTGTACTTTAGAATTAATACAGACGCCACCACACACTCCACCAAAAGGCGTGCACCCACCTCATCTCCATCTACTTTGAAAAGAAGTGTTCACAATGCTACAGAAAGGAGCAATAAAGTACCTCACTCTCAAAAGAAGGAATGAGGTTTCTACTCCCATTCTTTCTTAATAAAAAAGAAATCAGGGGAATGGTGACCCATTTTGGATCTCCGGAAGATGAACAAATATTGAAGAAACAGTCCTTTCATATGATTACCCCTCAAGACATCCTGCATCTCCTCAACCATGGAGATTACATGACAACCCTAGATATACAGGATGCTTACTTTCATATCCCCATTCATCCAAAATATCGCAAATTCCACAGATTCAGGGTAGCTGGCACACACTATCAATTCAAAGTGCACCTGTTTGGGCTCAAATTAGCCCCCACATCTTTTAGAAAATGTCTAGCTCCAGTGGCAGCCCACCTAAGACAGGAAGGTTTCCAGGTATTTCCATACCATGATGATTGGCTGATAAAAGCACCAACTGCCCATCGGGCGTTGGAGGCAACAGTGGCTTGTCTGGGATTGTTCGAAATCTTGGGTTTAACCGCCAATCATCAGAAGTCATTGCTTTATCCATCAACAAGGATAATGTTCCTGGGAACAATTTTACATAGAATCCAAGACAAAGCACTCTTATCAAACGAAAGGCAGAAAAGGCACAAAGAAAGTCTGTTTCTGTACAGCTTTTCAAAACGCTTCTAAGGAGGATGTCCTCTGTCACCTCACTAGTACCTTTTACCAGTCTGAGAATGAGGCCTCTACAGAGAGAACTGGACATGCAATGGATTCAAATAGAAGGATCACTCGACAATCTTCTCAAGATCACTCCAAGCATGATGAAGGCTCTTCCTTGGTGTACAGAAGTCGACCGTCTATCACTGGGGCCAACATTCTTACCCCAGGTCCCCGACTACACAATTATCACAGATGCATTCTTAGAGGGTTGGGGTGCCCCACGAATTTGGGAATGGGATTTTTCTCATCATCTAACATAAGAGCAGAACATGTTCCAGGTGCGCACAACAATTTGGTGGACACATTGAGCAGAACCAAGTACTGCGAATGGGAACAAGTACACCTTGAACAAGATCTTCCAGCAGTGGGGCACACCGACACCAGGAGGGTCATTATGACCTCGGCGGTCAGCGATAATGTTGCAGTAGTACCGCCAACAGGCTGGATGTACTTACCGTCACATTATGACATTGGTGGGTTGGCTGAAGCCAATCCGCCAATGTACCACTCCGACCGCCATGGCAGTAACAGCCGCCAGGCTGGAGATATCCATCTCCAGCCCGGCGGCCGCCATTGTGCCACCTGCGGGATTATGAGCCCACCTACCGCCATTGTTTTCGTGGCTTTCGTAACGCCACGAAAACCATGGCGGTACGCCCTATCAGTGACAGGGAATTAGTTCCCTGTCACTGATAGGTGCCCCCCACCCCTCCTACCTTTCCATAGACCCCCCACCCCATCCCTACCTTTCCATAGGCCCCCATCCCCCCACCTCCCAAACCCCCCACCCCTCTACATCCACACCCCCTTCAAACACACACACAGACACACACTCATTCCCACATACATACATACATGCATGCATACATTCAATCACGCATTACAATTTCAAACATACACACACTCACACTTCCATACATGCACACATGCAATCAACACTCAACACACACCCGCATTAACGCACACACATACATGCACCCCCCCACACATATACACACACACACCACCCACCCTCCTCCCCTGTTAGCAGCATCTGAGAATCATCACAGAGGTAGTCGAATTCCCAAGGTGAGCAGAGCTCTGTGGATCTCAGCTGCTATCCAATTCTGCCATTCCAAGGCCAGAAGACCTTTGGCAAATAAGGTCAAAGCATACTCTACTAGAGCAATCTGAACTTCCACCGCTTCATTTACTGGGGTGTTTCTTGAAAGCATATGCTGAGCAGCGACATGGAAAAACATGTAGATATGCATACATTCACGCAACTTCATTGTCTACAATCTTCACAATGCAGTAATGCGGTTGTGGGACAAACAGTATTACGCAATCTATTTCGATAAGGTGAGCCTTGTTTGATTATGTTTATACCCACAGTCCAATATTGTGTTGTCCATGATGATCTAATAAATACTATAACTGCTATCTATTCTGATGCAAGCATGCACATCTATGAAAGATCCAAACCTGGAGAAGAAAATGAGTTACTTGCCTGTAACTGCAACTCTTCAGTAGTGGTACCTTTCATAGATTCACATGAGACCCACCCTCATCTCCTGAGAGGCTCACCCTTTTAGAGAGGGATTAAGGGCCAGATGTAGCAAGCCGTTTGCATGTCGCAAACTGCGAAAATCGCAGTTTGCACCATGCAAACGGCCTCACGCGATGCTCATTCCCAAATTGAGAGTCGGTACCGACTCGCAATTTGGGAATGCGACTCGCAAATAGGAAGGGGTGTTCCCTTCCTATTTGCGACTCGCATCACAATTCAGAGTTGCTTTGTGACCGCGAATGCGGTCGCAAACCAACTCGCAGTTACCACCAGTGTCACACTGGTGGTAACTCATTCGCAAAAGGGAAGAGATCCCCATGGGACCCCTTCCCCTTTGTGAATGTCGACAAAAATATTTTTTCAGAGCAGGCAGTGATCCTATGGACCACTGCCTACTCTGAAAAAAACAAAAACAAATGGTTTCGGTATTTTTTTCATTTTGCAACTCGTTTTCCTTTAAGGAAAACGGGCTGCAAAATGAAAAAAAAAACTGTTTTATTTAAAAAGCAGTCACAGACATGGAGGTCTGCTGACTACAGCAGGCCACCATCCCTGTGAGTGCAGGGACTCGCTATGGGGTCGCAAAATGCGACCCACCTCATGAATATTGATGAGGTGGGTCTTTGACACCATTCTGCATCCGATTTTGCGACTTGCAAATTGCGAGTCGCTCAGACTCGCAATTTGCAAGTCGCAAAATCGGAGTTTGCTACATCTGGCCCTTAGTTCCCACTGGTGCTTGCAAATGAAAGGTGAGAAGCCTCTGTGGGGAGTGTTTTAGAGGGTCTGTCACCTGATTGGCTGGGGTTTGGTTCCTTATGAATGATCTGGATAAGCTAATCAAATGAGTGTCTTTTAGCCGTTATAAGCTGTGTGTACTTTCTTGTTCTGCTTCAGAAGTTACCGTGGGACTCCCACTTCGACGACGGGGAATGATTCAAGCGAATGTATGAAAGGTACCAATTCTGGAGAATGGTAGTTTCAAGCAAGTGACTCATTTTCTTCTGCATGCCGTGTGCTCATACTTCCTAAGTCTTTGTCGTTCGCAGCATGTGAGTCCCTGCTACTTAGTGCAGGGACAGAAGACACCTCCTGAAAGATGCTCACAGCTTATTTGCGGACGTGCTCCCTTCCCGACTGCATGTGCACACGGTCCCTACTACCCCTTCCTCTACTCAGAGCTGTGGACTGGGAGCTGTTTCTTGCGCGCCCTTCCATTCTGTTACACATAGTCTGGCTGGTTCTTCCTCTGGCAGCCGAGGGCCATTCTGGATTCAAGCCACGGGAAGTGTACACAGACCGTTCACATCAGCTGATGCACATCCGTCCTGCATGTCCTGTTAGTGAAGCGAGCATCCACTTCAGGTCTAACTCTGTGCGACAAGAGTCCCAGGATGGCTGAATCACCAGCTGGCGGGTGTACATAGCTATGGAGACCCCATCTCACCACAAGACATTCGTTTATCATTTTTTTAGAAGAAAAGTTTTGGGGTAAGTAGTTATCTTTCAACACCCAGCACAGTGACAAACGCCTCCCCTGTCAGTGACAGTGCCAAGCATCTCCCCCAGTATCGTCGCTGGGGAAATAATCTCTGGAAATGTGATGGCACCAGGTCAAGCAAACATTTACCCCTGGAAGAGGATGAGTAATCTTGGCTGGAGTCAGGTCCAGGAATGGAACATGTCCTACACAAGAGCAGGAACCCCTTTAGGCATGTCCCGCTCCTCACATCTCCTCCTGCCCATTGGCCAAGCCTGACTCCTTCTCAGTCCAGGAGGTAGGTGAGACTTGGAGAGATGATGTCAGCTCATTTCACTTCGCCCTTCTCTCCCCAGTCAGTGCTGTTCTGTGCACCACCTTATGTGGCACCAGGCTACCACTGTCCCTGACAGCTTTGCCATCTTACTCCCAGGCAGGGAGACCATGAACAGCGGCAGAAAGCATGGACAGCAGAAAGGATGCCCTGGTTACAAGGCAAGCGTCCTTACCAGAGCCAGCAGGGGCATTTAGAGGTGGATTAATGGCATTTTCTTCCTGGGGTCAATCTTGTGAATACGATTAAACTATTACGTAATCTATCGAAGATCAAACTGAAACTAATCAGGAGTTGTGTCCATGACTCACCTTGAATCGTTGGATCAAGAAGGGGCCCCACATTTCCCAGCTCCCTATTGTGTCTGTGTGTCAGAGATGGTTAGAGGATTAGGGAGGAGTTCCAAGACTGAACACCCTTATCAGATTCCTGCAGTGATCGCAGTGCCATGGCAGTAGCCGGGCAACTCCTTGTGCGCTCCAGTGTCATGCCCAGGGACTTGGAATGGGCATGCAGGCAGCTGGCCAGCAGGCTGTGGGGAAGGGATATAGGTGAGACTGATTGACTGATCCGGGTACTAGAAATAGACTTGGCCTTTGCTGCCACACAGGGCCGGGTGTCCCCAGGAGCGGAAGGAACCGAAGAGACAACTCTTTATGGCATTTCAGGACAGTTTCCAAGGGGGAAGGCACTATTACCCAAGGTCGATATGAAGGTCACAGACCGGTCAGACAAGGGGAGGTAAATGGAAGTATGATACTGTTAAACTTGCCATCCTTGGCGTGGTCTCCCCTAACTTTCTGCCTCTGTTTCCCAGGTTGTGGATGTGGCTGGACTCAGTTTTTGCGTTTTTTGTTACTCTGGGCACTTTGCCACTGCTATCCAATCTAAAGTGCAAGTGCTCCCATGTACAATGTATGTGTAATTGGCTTTCCATGATCGGCATATTTGATTTACAGCTAAGTCCCTGGTAAAGTGCACTAGAGGTGCCCAGGGCCTGTAAATCAAATGCTACTAGTGGGCCTGCAGCACTGGTTGTGCCACCCACATTAGTAGCCCTGTAATCATGGCTCAGACCTGCCACTGCAGTGTCTGTCTGTGCAGTTTTAAACTGTCAATTCGACTTGGCAAGTGTATCCACGTGCCAGGCCTAAACCTTCCCTTTTTTTACACGTAAGACACCCCTAAGGTAGGCCCTAGGTAGCCCCAGGGGCAGGGTGCAGTGTATGTTTAAGGTAGGACATATACTGGTGTGTTTTATATGTCCTGACAGTGAAATATCGCCAAATTTGTCTTTCACTGTTGCAAGGCCTATCTCTCTCATAGGTTAACATGGGGGCTGCCTTTAAATATGATTAAAGCGTAGATTCACTTTGGGAGCAGATGGACATGTGGAGTTTAGGGTCTCTGAACTCACAATTTAAAAATACATCTTTTAGTAAAGCTGGTTTTGAGATTGTGTGTTTGAAAATGCCACTTTTAGAAAGTGAGCATTTTCTTGCTTAAACCATTCTGTGACTCTGCCTTTGTGGATTGCCTGTCTGGGTCAGTTTGATAGTTGGGCTGTTTGCACCGTCCTCTAGACAGTGACACAAAGGGAGCTGGGGTGTAGCCTGCATATCCTGATGGGCCATCTGTGCTAGGAGTAAGGGGAGGAGTGGTCACTTACACCTGAAAGGGCTGTGCCTGCCCTCACACAATGCAGTCTCCAACTCAGTGGTGTTTGTCTGGGTCCTTGTAGGAAAGTGCCATCTTTCTTGGCATGCTATCGCCATTTTTACCTATATGTCTGTATGTTTTTGCCTGTCTCACTGGGATCCTGCTGGTCAGGACCCCAGTGCTCATAGTTTGTGGCCTAATGTGTGTGTATTGTGCTTGACTGTGTCACTGAGGCTCTGCTAATCAGAACCTCAGTGCTTATGCTCTCTCTTCTTTTAAATTTGTAACTATAGCTAGTGACTTAATTTACAAATTTCAATTGGCACACTGGACCCCCCTTATAAGTCCCTAGTACATGGTATCCAGGGCATTGGGGTTCCAGGAGATCCTTGTGGGCTGCAGCATATCTTTTGCCACCCATAAGGAGCTCAGACAAACCCTTCCACAGGCCTGCCATTGCAGCCTGCGTGAAATAGTGCACACACTATTTCACAGCCATTTTCACCGCTCTTAAGTAACTTATAAGTCACCTATATGTCTAACCTTCACTTGCTGCAGGTTAGTTGCAAAGTTACTAAGTGTGAGGGCACCCTGGCACTAGCAAAGGTGCCCCCACATAGTTCAGGGCCATTTCTCTGGACTTTCTGAGTGCGAGGACACCATTACACGTGTGCACTACATATAGGTCAATACCTATATGTAGCTTCACAATGGTAACCCCGAATATGGCCATGTAACATGTCTAGGATCATAGAATTGTTCCCACATGCCAAATCTGGTATTAGGGAGCCAATTCCATGCATCCTGGGGGCTCCACTATGGCCCCCCAGTACTGCCAAACCAGCTCTCTGAGGCTTGCACTGCAGCTACCGCTGCTGCCAACCCTCAGACAGGGTTCTGCCCTCCTGGGGTATGAGCAACTCTGTCCCAGGAAGGCAGAACAAAGTATTTCCTCTGAGATCAGGGTGTTACACCCTCTCCCTTTGGAATTAGGTGTTGCAGGCTGGGGAGGGGTAGCCTCCCCCAGCCTCAGGAAATGCTTTGAAGGGCACATATGGTGCCCTCCTTGCATAAGCCAGTCTACACCGGTTCAGGGACCCCTTGTCCCCTGCTCTGGCACGGAACTGGACAAAGGAAAGGGGGGCGACTACTCCCCTGTCCATCACCACCTTATGGGTGGTTCCCAGAGCTCCTCCAGTGTGTCCCAGACTTCAGCCATCTTGCTTCGCTAGGTGTGGGGGCACTCTGGACAGCTCTGAGTGGCCAGTGCTAGCAGGTGACGTCAGAGACCCCTCCTGATAGGTGCATACCTTTTAAGGTCATCAATCCCCCTCTCAGGGCTATTTAGGGTCCCTCCTGTGGGTTCTCTACCGATTCTACTTGCAAGTTTCCAGCTTGAATCCTCTGCAACTACTACTCCATTCTCTGACCTCGGATCAACCGCAGCCTGCTCCAGGAACCGCTGTAACAGCAACAAAGTATCCACACAGGATACTTTTCTTCTGCAACTTCAGCTCCAGCCAGCAACAGTTTCTATGGTGTGCACGCTCTGAGGACTCCCTGTCCTCATCCTGCACCAGAAGGACCAAACAAATCTCCTGTGGGGTGACGGAGTCACTCCCCTGCTCACGCAGGCACCTTCCAAGACGACGACTGGTACTCCTGGACTCCTCACAGCAACAAGCTTGCTCCTAGAAACACAGAGGGTGTACCCCGTCGACACAGACTGTCCTGAGGTGCTGCTGATGCAATTTGGAAGAGGTAGGACCTTGCCTTCCCTGAGAGCGACAATACCCCTGTGCACCGCATCTTCTTCACCGCCTGAGGCCTCTGTGCACTATTTGCAAAATTCCTTTGTGCACAGCCTGGCCCAGGTCCCCAGCACTCTATCCTGCGATGCTCAACTCACTGAGTTGACCTCTGTGGCGTGGGACTCTTCTTTTTAGTGCTACACCAACCGCGTTTTGCACCTCCTTTGTCCCCATGTCCTGGGACTCCCGTGGGTGCTAGCTGGTGCTCTGAGGGCTCTCTGAAGTGCTGAGAGCCCCCTCTTCCTCCTTACACAGAGTTGAGGCCCCCAGGTCCCTCCTGGGTCCAGCCAGCGCCATTTTGACGCAACACGCAACTTTGTCGTAACCAAGCCTTGTCGGCAACTTCCAACACAAAATCATGTCTGCACCCATCTTCATGTCGTACAACATTGTTTGCATCATGCAGGAACCCGCTGGCATCTTCCTAAGGTGCATTTCTGCAATCTTCGTCCAACTGGGGACTCTTCTTTTGCACCCTCTTCTGGGTTGGCAGGAGCTCCGGTCCTTCCTGGAACTTCTTTCGACTTCTGGACTTGGTCCCCTTCTTTTGCAGGTCTTCAGGTCCAGGAATCCAGCAGTTGTTGTTTGCAGACTTGGTTGGTTACTGCAATAATCCATATCACGAGGTGTAGTGTATCCTAAGGAAACTTACAGTACTTTACTCCTGCTTTTCTGGGATTTGGGGTGGGGTAATTTACTTACTTTTACTGTATTCTTACCCTCCCAGCGATTCTGCACACAGTACACTTGTCTAAGGGGGAATTCATGATTCACATTTCACTTTCTTAGTATATGGTTTGTGTTGCCCCTAGACCTATTTTCTCCCATTGCATTCTGTGGTATTTCCTATTGTTTGCACTATCCTATGTCTAATTACTTACCTTATTTTGGTGTCTAGTGTATATATTGTGTATAATACTTACCTCCAGAAGGAGTATTGTCTTTACATGTATATAAGTACTGCGTAACTATAAATGGTATTGCATGAGCTTTGCATGTCTCCTAGTTCAGCCTAAGCTGCTCTGCTATAACTACCTCTATCAGCCTAAGCTGCTAGACCACTACTAATTCACTAATAAGGGATAACTGGACCTGGTATAAGGTGTAAGTACCCAGGGTACCCACTACAAACCAGGCCAGCCTCCTACAGGTCTGGCCTGGGCAAGGCAGGATCTCACAAACAAGAGAGACTTTTCTTTGAAGTAGGCCTAGTTTAAAGGCCAAAATGGGTATAAGAAGAGCACCCAAACCCCTGAAAAATGAGATCACTTCTGGACATCAAGCGGAACCTCTGGCTGGAGAAGAGATGAGGAGAATTGCTGCCCTGCTTGTGACTGTGCCTTGTGGAGCTATCCTGCAGTTGCTGCTTCTGTCTGTGCAAGGGGACAAAGACTGGACTTTGTTGTGCATTCCTTTTTGTGTTGAAATCTCCTAGGGCTTGCCCTGAGCCTCCTGTTGTTGAAATCTCAGGGCCATCAAAGACTTCCCGTGCCAGCACCTGGACTCTCTACTGAGACTCCTGCCCTGCCAAGTGGTGCCCTATCCAGTTCCTGGGCCCTTGAAAGGTGAAGCTGGCAGACCAAGACTGAAAATCCACACACAATTTCCAAAATGTTGACGCACCTTCCAAGACGTGTAAGGAAATGGCTCCCAGTTGCAATTAACCCCCACTTTTTACCTGATACTGATGCTGGCCTGACTGAGAAGTGTGCTGGGACCCTGCTAACCAGGCCCCAGCACCAGTGTTCTTTCACCTAAAATGTACCATTGTCTCCACAATTGGCACAACCCTGGCTCCCAGGTAAGTCCCTTGTAACTGGTACCCCTGGTACCAAGGGCCCTGATGCCAGGGAAGGTCTCTAAGGGATGCAGCATGTCTTATGCCACCCTAGGGACCCCTCACTCAGCACAGACACACTCCTTGCCAACTTGTGTGTGCTGGTGTGGAGAAAATGACTAAGTCGACATGGCACTCCCCTCAGGGTGCCATGCCAACCTCACACTGCCTGTGGCATAGGTAAGTCACCCCTCTAGCAGGCCTTACAGCCCTAAGGCAGGGTGCACTATACCACAGGTGTGGGCATAGGTGCATGAGCACTATGCCCCTACAGTGCCTAAGCAAAACCTTAGACATTGTAAGTGCAGGGTAGCCATAAGAGTATATGGTCTGGGAGTCTGTCAAACACGAACTCCACAGCACCATAATGGCTACACTGAAAACTGGGAAGTTTGGTATCAAACTTCTCAGCACAATAAATGCACACTGATGCCAGTGTACAATGTATTGTAAAATACACCCAGAGGGCATCTTAGAGATGCCCCCTGAAAACATACCCGACTTCCAGTGTGGGCTGACTAGTTTTTGCCAGCCTGCCACACACCAGACATGTTGCTGTCCACATGGGGAGAGTGCCTTTGTCACTCTGTGGCCAGGAACAAAGCCTGTACTGGGTGGAGGTGCTTCTCACCTCACCCTGCAGGAACTGTAACACCTCAAAGGCTCACCCCCTTTGTTACAGTGCCACAGGGCATCCCAGCTAGTGGAGATGCCCGCCCCTCCGGCCACTGCCCCCACTTTTGGCGGCAAGGCTGGAGGAGATAATTAGGCAAACAAGGAGGAGTCACCCACCAGTCAGGACAGCCCCTAAGGTGTCCTGAGCTGAGGTGACCCCTGCCTTTAGAAATCCTCCATCTTACTTTTGGAGGATTCCCCCAATAGGATAAGTGATGTGCCCCCCTCCCAACAGGGAGGAGGCACAAAGAGGGTGTAGCCACCCTCCAGGACAGTAGCCATTGGCTACTGCCCTCCCAGACCTAAACACACCCCTATATTCAGTATTTAGGGCCCCCCAGAACCGAGGAAGACAGATTCCTGCAATCTAAAGAAGAAGAAGGACTGCTGACCTGAAGCCCTGCAGTAAAGACGGAGACGACAACTGATTTGGCCCCAGCCCCACCGGCCTGTCCCCCTACTTCGACGAAAACTGCAACAGCGACGCATCCAACAGGGACTCAGAATAATAAACCCACACTGATGCCAGTGTTGGATTTATTTAAAAAAATGCACACAGAGGGCATCTTAGAGATGCCCCCTGTATTTTACCCAATTGTTCAGTGCAGGACTGACTGGTCTGTGCCAGCCTGCTGCTGAGAGACGAGTTTCTGACCCCATGTGGCGAGGGCCTTTGTGCTCTCTGAGGACAGAAACGAAAGCCTGCTCTGGGTGGAGGTGCTTCACACCTCCCCCCTGCAGGAACTGTAACACCTAGCAGTGAGCCTCAAAGTCCAGGAGAGATAAATAGAAAAATAAGGAGGAGTCGCCCACCAGTCAGGACAGCCCCTAAGGTGTCCTGAGCTGAGGTGACCCCTGCCTTTAGAAATCCTCCATCTTGATTTTGGAGGATTCCCCCAATAGGAATAGGGATGTGCCCCCCTCCCCTCATGGAGGAGGCACAAAGAGGGTGTAGCCACCCTCAAGGACAGTAGCCATTGGCTACTGCTCTCCCAGACCTAAACACACCCCTACATTCAGTATTTAGGGGCTCCCCAGAACCTAGGAAACTAGATTCCTGCAACCTAAGACAAAGAAGGACTGCTGAGCTTAAAAACCTGCAGAGAAGACGGAGACACCAACTGCTTTGGCCCCAGCTCTACCGGCCTGTCTCCCCACTTCAAAAGAACTGCTCCAGCGACGCGTTCCACAGGGTCAAGCGACCTCTGAAGCCTCAGGGGACTACCCTGCATCTAAAAGGACCAAGAACTCTGGGGACAGCGGCTCTGCTCCAAGGAAGAAGCATCTTTGCAACAAAGAAGCAACTTTGAAAGAACACACGTTTCCCGCCGGAAGCGTGAGACTTTGCACTCTGCACCCAACGCTCCCGGCTCGACTTGTGGAGAAACAACACCCCAGGGAGGACTCCCCGGCGACTGCGAGCCCGTGAGTAGCCAGAGTTGACCCCCCTGAGCCCCCACTGCGACGCCTGCAGAGGGAATCCAGAGGCTCCCCCTGACAGCGACTGCCTGCTTCTAAGAACCCGACGCCTGGTAAGGACACTGCACCCGCAGCCCCCAGGACCTGAAGGATCCGACCTCCAGAACAGGAGCGACCCCCAGGTGGCCCTCTCCCTTGCCCAGGTGGTGGCTACCCCGAGGAGCCCCCCCCCTTGCCTGCCTGCATCGCTGAAGAGACCCCTGGGTCTCCCATTGAACTACATTGCAAACCCGACACCTGTTTGCACACTGCACCCGGCCGCCCCCGTGCCGCTGAGGGTGTACTTTTTGTGCTGACTTGTGTGTCCCCTGGTGCCCTACAAAACCCCCCTGGTCTGCCCTCCAAGGACGCGGGTACTTACCTGCTGGCAGACTGGAACCAGGGCACCCCTGTTTCTATTGAAGCCTATGTGTTTTGGACACCTATTTGACCTCTGCACCTGACCGGCCCTGAGCTGCTGGTGTGGTAACTTTGGGGTTGCCTTGAACCCCCAACGGTGGGCTACCTTGGACCCAACTTTGAACCCTGTAAGTGTTTTACTTACCTGTGAATTTAACATTTACTTACCTCCCCCAGGAACTGTTTATTTTTGCAGTGTCCACTTTTTGAAATAGCTTATTGCCATTTTCGTCAAAACTGTACGTGCTATTGTGATTATTGAAAGTTCCTAGGATACCTGAGTGAAATACCTTTCATTTGAAGTATTACTTGTAAATCTTGAACCTGTGGTTCTTAAAATAAACTAAGAAAATATATTTTTCTATATAAAAACCTATTGGCCTGGAGTAACTCTTTGAGTGTGTGTTCCTCATTTATTGCCTGTGTGTGTACAACAAATGCTTAACACTACCCTCTGATAATCCTACTGCTCGACCACACTACCACAAAATAGAGCATTAGAATTATCTCTTTTTGCCACTATCGTACCTCTAAGGAGAACCCTTGGACTCTGTGCACACATTTGTTACTTTGAAATAGTGCATACAGAGCCAACTTCCTACAGTGACAGAGTTGAGCCCTCTGTAATCCACACAAAACCTCATCTCTCTCTTGCCCTCTTTTGTGTGAGGTTTGGGGACTAAGACCACTGGGCTAGCCCAGGGACTGTCAAGAGTGCTCAATCACTCCCACCTGCAGCATCTTGTGGACATCCACTTTGATGCTTTCCTTGACTTGGTCAGACTGTCTGAATATTTTAATCTTGACAGGCATGCTGTCTCCTGTGTCCACATCATGGGTACACAGGTGTGTCTGGCCAGGGGTCAAAGAAAAGAGCTCAGCAAACTGCTGGAGGACTTGCCTGCAGTCAGATTGCTGTTGGCCAGAGAGTGTGTCTGAACAGATCACTCCATCTACTGAGACATCTTAAGGGTCAGTGGAGACCTGGGGTGCTGTAACAAAGGCCAGCCGCCAGGTGTTACAGTTCCTGCAGGGGGAGGTGAGAAGCACCTCCACCCAGTACATGCTTTGTTACTAGCCACAGAGTGACAAAGGCACTCTCCCCATGTGGCCAGAAGCTTGTCTGGTTGTGGCAGGCTGGCAGAAACTGGTCATCTTAGCACTAGGAGTCGGACTGGTATTCAGGGGGCATCTCTAAGATGCCCTCTGGGTGTATTTTTACAATAAAGTGCACACTGGCATCAGTGTGGATTTATTGTGCTAAGAAGTTTGATACCAAACTTCCCAGATTTCAGTGTAGCCATTATGGAACTGTGGAGTTCGTGTTTGACAAACTCCCAGACCATTTACTCTTTATGGCTACCCTGCACTTACAATGTCTAAGGTTTGGCTTAGACACTGTATGGGCATAGTGCTCATGCAACTATGCCCTCACCTGTGGTATAGTGCACCCTGCCTTAGGGCTGTAAGGCCTGCTAGAGGGGTGACTTATCTATGCCACAGGCAGTAGGTTGAGGGCATGGGCCTCTGAGGTGAGTGCCATGTTGACTTAGTCATTTCCTCCCCACCAGCACACACAAGCTGTGAGGCAGCGTGCATGTGCTGAATGAGGGGTACCCAGGGTGGCATGATACATGCTGCAGCCCTTCGAGTCCTTCCCTGGCCGCAGGGCCCTTGATACCAGGGGTGCCAGTTGCAAGGGACTTATCTGTGTGCCAGGGCTGCTCACCACACCACCCCAGGTTAGACCCAGCCATATGCAAATCAGTCTTGATCCTGTTCCTCATGGCAACAGTCCAACCCGAACTGCCAAGCCAGGTCCTCCCTGGACTGGTAGCAAGCATCCTAGGACCCGTTTCAGGGTATCACCCTTCATCTGCTAGGCTAGCTTGAATCCAGTGGCGCAGGGAGCATGGGACCCACATCTGGGCATACCCTTCCCACTTGGGGCGACAAATGCAAAAAGAACAGATGATGGACGGAATGCAGAGCAAATCAAACATTCACCCCCAGTCACAAAGATCTGGGTTTAATCCATTGTTTTTTTGCTCATGGCTGAGTCTAAACTGGAATGGCATTGCATGGCAAGCAAAAAAAACTGATGGATTAAACCCAGATCTGTGACTGGGGGTGAATGTTTGATTTGTTCTGCATTCCGTCCATCATCTGTTGTTTTTGCATTTGTCGCCCCAAGTGGGAAGGGTATGCACAGACGTGGGTCCCGTGCTTGTTATGCCACCAGATTCAAGCTAGCCTAGCTGATGAAGGGTGATACCCTGAAACCGGTCCCAGGATGCTTGTTTCTGGTCCAGGGAAGACCTGGCCTGGCAGTTCGAGGTAGACTGTTCCCATGGGGAACATGGTCAAGACTGATTTGCATATGGCTGAGTCTAAACAGGAATGGCATGGCAAGCAAAAAAACTGATGGATTAAACCCATATCTGTAACTGGGGGTGAAAGTTTGATTTGTTCTGCATTCCGTCCATCATCTGTTGTTTTTGCATTTGTCGCCCCAAGTGGGAAGGGTATGCCCAGACGTGGGTCCCGTGCTTGCTATGCCACCAGATTCAAGATAGCCTGGCTGATGAAGGGTGATACCCTGAAACCGGTCCCAGGATGCTTGTTTCTGGTCCAGGGAAAACCTGGCCTAGCAGTTTGGGCTGGACTGTTCCCATGGAGAACAGGGTCAAGACTGATTTGCATATGGCTGAGTCTAAACTGGAATGGCATGGCAAGCAAAAAAAACTGATGGATTAAACCCAGATCTGTGACTGGGGGTGAATGTTTGATTTGCTCTGCATTCTGTCCATCATCTGTTGTTTTTGCATTTGTCGCCCGAAGTGGGAAGGGTATGCCCAGACGTGGGTCCCCTGCTTGCTATGCCACCAGATTCAAGCTAGCCTGGCTGATGAAGGGTGATACCCTGAAACCGGTCCCAGGATGCTTGTTTCTGGTCCAGGGAAGACCTGGCCTGGCAGTTCGGGCTGGACTGTTCCCATATGGGACAGAGTCAAGACTGATTTGCATATGGCTCAGTCTAAACTGGAATGGCATGGCAAGCAAAAAAAACTGGTGGATTAAACCCAGATCTGTGACTGGGGGTGAATGTTTGATTTGTTCTGTATTCCGTCCATCATCTGTTGTTTTTGCATTTGTCGCCCCAAGTGGGAAGGGTATGCCCAGATGTGGGTCCCGTGCTTGCTATGCCACCAGATTCAAGCTAGCCTGGCTGATGAAGGGTGATACCCTGAAACCGGTCCCAGGATGCTTGTTTCTGGTCCAGGGAAGACCTGGCCTGGCAGTTCGGGCTGGACTGTTCCCATTGGGAACAGGGTCAAGACTGATTTGCATATGGCTCAGTCTAAACTGGAATGGCATGGCAAGCAAAAAAAACTGATGGATCAAACCCAGATCTGTGACTGGGGCTGAATGTTAGATATGTTCTGCATTCCGTCTATCACCTGTTGTTTTTGCACTTTTAGAAAGCAGGCATTTTCTTGCTTAAACCATTATGTGAGTCTGTCTGTTTATGGATTCCCTGTCTGGGTCAGTTTGACAGTTGGGCTGTTTGTGAATCTCCTCTAGACAGTGACACAAATGGAGCTGGGGTGTAGCCTGCATATCCTGATGGGCCATCCATGCTGGAGGGGAGGGGAGGAGTGGTCACTTACACCTGAAACAGTCTCCAGCCCCCTGATGTGTGTCTGGGGTCTGGCCTGGGCATGGCAGGATCTCACAAACAAGAGAGACTTTTCTTTGAAGTAGGCCTACTTCAAAGGCCAAAATGGGTATAAGAAGAGCACCCAAACCCCTGAAAAATGAGATCACCTCTGGACATCAAGAGGAACCTCTGCCTGGAGAAGAGATGAGGAGAAGTGCTGCCCTGCTTGTGACTGTGCCTTGTGGAGCTATCCTGCAGTTGCTGCTTCTGCCTGTGCAAGGGGACAAAGACTGGACTTTGTTGTGCAGTCCTGCTTGACAAGACTCTCCAAGGGCTTGAAGTGAGCTTGCCTCCTGTTGTTGAAGACTCAGGGCCATCAAAGACTTCCCCTGCCAGCACCTGGACTCTCTGCTGAGACTCCTGCCCTGCCAAGTGGTGCCCTGTCCAGTTCTTGGGCCCTTGAAAGGTGAAGCTAGCAAACCAAGACTGAAAATCCATGCACAGACCGTTGCGCGGGGAACATTTCGACACACATTCCAAGATGTGGCTGATAAACGATGCACGGCGGCGTTGCGGCTGAAATCTGCACTCCACCTGCATCGCGGCTGGAAGATCGACGCACGCGGCTGGTGAAACAACACGCAACACCTGCTGACGGAGGCTGATAACGTTGCAACCCACATAGCGCGGTTTTGCTGATACCGTGCGGCAGGATTTTCGATGCAAACCTCGCTGGGCGTGGAAAAACAATGCAAAAACTGCCTGGACCCGAGGGTGCCTGTCCGGATCGATGCATTGCTCTCCTGTGGAGAGCAAAAACGACGCACGCTGACCTGACCAGAGGAGAAACGACACACGGTCTCGCTTGCAAGTGGAAAATCGATGCATCGGTGGCCTTTTCCGACGCACACTCACCTGCACGGTGTTATTTTGACACAACCCAGGTACTTTTTCATGCTAACAGCGTTAGCACTGTTTTCTAAGGATTTAAGACTCTTTCTGCTTTTTAATTCATAACTTGACTTGTGTATGGTGGATTTTTGTCGTTTTGGTCTTGTTTTGTTTAGATAAATGTTACCTATTTTTCTAAACCTGTGTTGTGTCATTTTGTAGTGTTTTCACTGAGTTACTGTGTCTGTTGGTACAAATACTTTACACCTAGACTTTGAAGTTAAGCCTGCCTGCTTGTGCCAAGCTACCAAGGGGGTGAGCGGTGGTTAACTGAGGGTGATTCTCCTTTACCCTGACTAGAGTGAGGGTCCTTGCTTGGACAGGGGGTAACCTGACTGCCAACCAAAGACCCCATTTCTAACAGATACCCAGTCTTTTTTCCATCACGTGGCAATCAGCTCAATGAGCAAATGCCAACTACTTGGGTGAAAGGATGAATTAACTGAATGCTTCCACAATTTGGGACAAGAGCCTGAGAAAGAGATATTGGACTGCAAATAGAGCTTGTCGCAGGGTATGATGTAATCTTCTAGACAATTATTAGTCGATAGTCTGGTGATGCGACTTAAGGGATTTATTTCTTGTACCTCAGCGATGATCTATTCAAAAGAATTTTATGAGTGATGTTTTAACTCCATCTACTAGACTTGAAAGAGTTTAGGCATTGTTGAAACAGCAGATTTGTCCTCTGAAAATCATTCATTAGGCAAATACCTTAGAGGAACACGTGGCCTAGTACACCAAGACTGATGCTTTGAAATTATTTGACAGTGATTACTACACCCTAGAAAGGTTACATTAGTTTGACTCCACTGCATCTTCATAAATGAATTCTCCTGCCCATGTGTGGGATGCTGGAGCACGTTTTCAAGAATATATCCACAGTCTGCTCAGCCATTATTTAAAAAAAAATAAAGTATTTTGAACACTTTATAAAAAATGCTACATTGGGCAATTTTCAAGTACTAAGAAAGAAATACATTTTAAATGATGAAAATTATTCACTATAAATGTGACAAAAAATTCTATCACAGACTTTTTCAAAGGAAATATGAGGGGAAATAGCGAGAGAAAATACAGTCCAATTGGCTAGAGAATGAAAGCCTGGGTGCCACTGTTCCTCTAAGGAGAGCACCCCAGCAGTTTCTTATCATGCCGCGTCAGAGGCAGCTGAGCTGCTTCTTTTTTGTGGCTCCTGGTGACAGCTCGACCTCCTTTTCGTTTCTTCTTCTTCTTGGAAAGCTGGTCCTGCTGAGTGCAACAGTAATCATGAATCTGAAAAGAGACCGAGCAAGGGTAGTCCTCACAGTGGCGGTACCCTCATCTAGTACATCTTTCGGAACAGACACACAGGGAACTGCTGTGGACACAAGAAATCCTGTTCAACTTCATGGAGCAAACCCTGCATCTCAGTCTTCTCTCACTGATCTCGGATCCATTGCGGACATTCAGATCTCCCGTAGGAGCGTATGCACATAAGGAAGGAGGCCAGGCCTCCTTCCAACAGAAGATCTCACTCTTTCAAATAGAAGCACCTCTGCATCTGGTGTATCCAGAAAGAGTTTGCCCTACTTTGATTCCACAAGGAAGGGTAGGGCCATATCTTTTTGATTTGGGTGAATCTTGAACACAATTTTTTTTGACAAAGGTACAATTAGCAGACATTACTAATGATAGAAAATGTTCTTTACAAGCCTCTTTTTTTTTAAATCCCACCTGTAAAAGACTATTTAGAAGGAATTAATAAAGCACCCCACCTATAAGGATACCTTCTCCTCCTTGTGAGCTTAATGTTATCTTTCTAAAGGAATATTTTCACCGTTTGATCCTAGCCACAAGGATACCTTACAATACATTTTGCAGAAGACAACTATTCTAAAGATCATAACTTACGCCTGTATGATTTAGTGAAATTGAGGCCTTTTGGAGTAAAGAAACATACACATTTTTTTCACAAATATATATGGTTATTTTGAGGACCTCCATATTTTCTCCCAAAGTTATATCAGTTTTGCATGTTAAACAGACAGCTTCTATTTCAACTTTTTTCCAGAACAACCCATTCTCCAGGAGTAGTCTCTATGTAATTTTTGAGTTTGATTTTTTTGTCTTGATGTAATCAAAGACATTAGGCAGATTGAGCATCTGGTTGTAACTATGCACCGGTTCGTACATGATTAGGTACTCCAAAACTGTAGGCTTCAAGGTGAATTACTTCCTGCTTCGCTACTGCAACGTCAACAACACCTTGTCCGACATTGAACAAGAGGCAGGCCCACTACTGAGCATTACTTGTCCCCTAACAATCCCGATGACACAGGTCTGGTCAGACTTTCTGTGACAATTTGGCGCTTTTGTGCCAATCGAAGATTCTGAATATTTAGTCCTCAGTGAGCAGGACAAGTTAGATGGATACGGAAACTTAGCAGTGCAGGATCACACAGACTTAGCATCGCGTGATGCTATGTCAGACAATATTGCAACTTTATCTCCCGCCTATTTTTACTGGGCAGGTTAGGAAACTTCTCTTAAATTCGAAGTCAAGTTCCCCATCTGATCCCTGTCCACCCAAAATTCTTCGCCTGGTCTCGGATGTGGCGGCCCAGCATTTGTCATTAACGTTTAATTCAGTGATAGATTCTGGTTGCTTTCCAAAGCTATGGAAGGAAGGGGTAGCCAGGCCTTTACTGAAAAAACTAATCTTGATTCCAAAGGCATGACAAACTACTGCCCTACATCCTTGTCAGCTATTCCTGCTAAAATACTGGAAAGCCATCTCAGCCAGCAGCTCTCGCTCGCTCTGGGAGCACGTGGGCTGCTGGATCCATCGGCCAGGCTTTCTGAGAGCCGGGCACCGGATCAGGACAAGGAGAGAGTACACATCTGTAGCAGCTGCAGAGATCTGTCCGCAGCCTTTAAGGCTGTTTCCCCTTGTCTCCTTTTCTGTCCCAGCTTGACATTGAAGGTAACACCTTCAGCTGTTTAGGCTCGTTTACATTAGATAGCTTGCAGACAGTAGCAAGTGGGCAGTTTGCTTTGAGACCTTATTCTGTTCCATGTGGAGCGCCCCAGGGGTCTTCTTTAAGTCCCACCCTGCTTAAGTTAATCCAGTCTTATGGTTCTCACGTGCTGTCATACGCTGATGACACACAGCTCATCACCGTCACTGAAGATGTACACTCAGTGGCTATGAAATGTAATAATTGTAGAAGAGCAATCTGTACCCCGATGAAAGATATGTGTTGTTGGAAATGGGGTCTCTAGTTGGCAGTGGTGTTCATCCTGTCCAACTAGGGATCCTCCCTCTAGTCAGGGTACGGGAGTCACACAGCTAAGATAACCCCTGCTCACCCCTTGGTAACTTGGCTCAAGCAGTTAGGCTTATCTCAGAGGCAATGTGTAAATTATTTGTACACACACACAGTAACACAGTGAAAACACCACAAAAGTACCCAACACCTGTTTAAAAATAGCCAATATTTATCTGAGAAAAACAAGACCAAAATGACAAAAATCCAACTTACAGAAGTAAAGATACGACTTTTCAAAAGATTAAAACTTAGTATAGAGCTTAGCAACACAATAGCTCTAACTAGGGCTATCACGGCATCTTGACAGTCGCTTCCAACAGACCGATACTACTCATGACGGAGTGCGGACCAGTCATGGAGTCGCACGGATCCGGGCTACAGTACCTTGGAAACGATGAGGAAACAAAGATGCTGCATGGAGTCGGGAAGGTGAGACGTCGCTGGAGCCGATGCGCCGTTGGTTCCTTACTGCTGCCGGGGAGGTGAGGTGTCGGTTCCTTACTGCTAGGCAGGGGAGGTGAGGCGTCGGCGGCGAGGCGACGGTTCCTAATGACGAGGCATGGCCGATGAATCCAGCGGGTCAATATGCAAGCGTTGACTTTGCGGTGTCCTAATCACACCACCTGGCCACAGGTGCTGCAAGATAGTCGGGTGTTGTGGATGTCATTCACTCAGCACTCAGGACTGTCACTGTGGCGGGACTTCGCAGGCGCTGTAGCGGCATCAGGCCTGTGTTGCAGGTTACTTTCATTGCACTTAGGGGGGACCACAGCGCCAGTGCAGGTGGCTGTGCGGAGTCAGAGAGTCACCGGTTCTGATGGGGGTGTGCTTAGTTTCTTCTTGGTTGCACCAGAGCTCACTTCCAAAGGCCAAGGAACTGGATTTTGCACCACTTGGCAAGTCAGGACTCTCAGCAGGAGAGTCCAGGTGTTGGCAGGTGAAGTCTTTGATGGCCCTGAGACTGCTTAACAGGAGGCACACTCAGTTCAAGCCCTTGGAGAACCTTGGAAAGCAGTAGAAAGCCAACTCCAGTCTTTTCACTCCCAGGACATAAGCAGTAAGCAGCAGGCCAGCGCAACAAAGCAACAGGCAGATTGGCAGCCCCTCCTACAGCATTCAGCTCTTCTTCCTGGCAGAATGTCCCCAGTCCAGAAGTGTTCTAACTATGTGGTGTTAAAGATCTAATACTTATACCTATTTCTGTCTTTGAAGTAGGCAAACTTCAAAGAGAAGTCTTTGTAGTGCACTAGAGCCTGCTTTTCCTTGTCCTGGCCCCAAACACACTCCAGGGGGTTGGAGACTGCTTTGTGTGAGGACAAGCACAGCCCTATACAGGTGCACGTCAGCTCCTCTCACCACTGCAGCTCAGGAAGACCCATCAGCATATGCAGGGCACACCTTAGCTCCCTCTGTGTGACTGTCTAGAGTGAATTCACAAACAGCCCAACTGTCATCCTGACCTAATCGTGTATTCCAAAGACAAGCAGAGGCACAGAATAGTTAAGCAAGAAAATGCCCACTTTCTCAAAGTGGCATTTTCAAACTTACAATTTAAAAACCAGCTTTACCAAAATATGTATTTTTAAATTGTGAGTTTATAGACCCCAAACACCAGATCTTTATCTGCCCCCAATGGAAATTAAACTTGAAGGATATGTCAAGGCAATCCCCATGTTACCCCATGGGAGAGACAGGCCTTGCAATAGTAAAAAACACATTTAGTAGTATTTCACTAATAGAGCATGTAAAACACACCAGTACATATCCTACCTTTCAAATACACTGCACCCTGCCCATGGGGCTGCCTTGGGCCTACTTGAGGGGTGACATACATGCAGTAGAAGGGAAGGTTTGGACCTGGCAAGTGGGTGCACTTGACAGGACGACATGTCAGTGTAAAACTGCACACACATGCACTGCAGTGGCAGACCTGGGACATCCTCACAGGGCTACTTGTAGGTAGCACCATCAGAGCTGCAGGCCCACTAGTAGCATTTGACTTACTGGCCCTGGGCATACAGGGTACACTACACAAGGGACTTGCTAGTAAATCAAATATGACAATCATCGATAAACCAATCACCAATACAAAGTAGACAGAAAGCACTTCCACTCTAAGCCTGGTCAGCAGTGGTGGAGTGCTCAGAGTCCTAAAACCAGCAAAAATGAAATCCAGCATAGGATCAAAAACATGAGGTCGGAAGGAAAAAGACAAGACAAACCACCCAAAAGTGTGCTGTCTGGTTCCTAAAGGCCAGTATGTAACAGAATACATCCTGGTGTGGCTTCTTAGAAGCTTGCTCCCAGCCCTCCTTCACCTGACTGAGAGGCCCTCTCACAGGGGGCCCTTACAGAAGCTCAAAAGGGCTGAAGCTAACCCCCTTCTGCGGTACCTCCCTGTAGGCAAACAGCATGGTAACAGGACATCCCACTTACTCCTCATGGGTTCTGTGAGACCCATATTCATGCCCTTCAGGGTACGGTTGAACCTCTCAACTATTTAGACAGAGAGCACTAGTTAGCAGTGGTAAAGTGCCCAGAATCCTAAAGCCCAAAAAAATGAAATTCAGCACAGGATCAAAAAGAGAAGATCAGACGCAAAAAGACAGGGGTAACCACGGCAAGAGCTGGAAGGTCTAAAATTTGTCTTAGCTTAAATGTTGATAGGACAGAGGTACTCATCTTTAGCTGGCATTCCTCTGCGTGAAACAACAACAATTGGCATGATGTGCTGGTCTTTCCTTCTTTCCCTTTTAAGGTCAGGAACAATCTGGAGGTCCTCAGGGTTTGTCGAGGTCAGTCCAGTGGTCAGTTTCTTCGCAGCGGCAATTGTTGGCTCCTAGGTGCAGCAGGCAGGGTTTGGCGACTTTTCTTGTGCAGCAGGTCCACAGTTCTTGAGCTCTGGTTCTTCTTGGTGTTGTCTTCTCTTCTTCCTTTCGAATCTGAAATCTTGGTCTAAGGTTGCCCACTAAATACTGAATTTAGTGGGCATTTTAAGGGGAACCTGGTAGTGTCCGATGGGACACTTACCCATGGGTGGCTACACCCACTATAGTGACCACTTCCTGTGGGAAGACTTCTCTACCAGGTACTGATTTGAGTGGGCCAAGTGCTGCGTTACCATGGTAACACTAGCCCCTGTGTCACTCAGTGCTTCCACTTTCTCCCCATTAATCAAAGGTTGCTGCCTGTATTTTTGCATAGTACCTGGCCAGGCAGCACTGGATAATTCTACCCCTCCCTCAGTGACTAATGTTGCCTCTGGGGGACACTGACATGGTCAGGCCACACCTCTGATATCATGGAGATTAGCAACTGAATTTACTGCAGGTTGACTAGAGGCATTCTTTTTGTTTTTACAGCTAGGATCTCCAGTTTCGTGCCCTATGTTTTTGCAATCATAGTACCACGCCTTGTTCGGATCAAAGTTCTTTCCTTTGTACCCACCCCTAGACTGTGAGGCGTCTCTGGACCCACACTCCTGTGCAGATTTTTGGGGACTTTGAGAAGACTTTTTATTTTTGTTTTGGCTCCCATCTTTCCCTTGCAGGGGCTTTTTGGCCTCTTTCTTTTGGTCTACCCCACCAGTGGTAGTTTTGGTCGTCCTTGATTTGACCCAGTGGTCTACCTTCCTCCCCAACACTCGAGGGGAAAGTATACCTTGGTCTACCAGGTACTGATGTAGAGTCTCATTGTAACAATTACTCAGCAGATGCTTTTTCTTGAACAGGTTGTACGGCCCATCATAATCTTGTACCTTGTTACCAGCTAACCAACCACCCAGCAGTTTTATTGAATACTCCCCCAACTCTACCCAGGTTTGGCTCTGAGTTTTGCGAGTCTTCTTGAACTTTATGCGGTACTCTTCAGTTGTAAATCTAAAGCCCTCAATTAGGGTACCCTTCATGAGGTCAGAAGATTTAGAATCTCCCTCATTCAGTGTCAGGAGCCTATCCCTGCACTTACCTGCAAATAATACCCGTAACAGTGTGCTCCAGTGTTTTTTCTCAATTTCCCACCCAATGCAGGCTCTCTCAAAGGCAGAAAACTATTTCACTATATCATCCCCTTCTGTAAAGGGAGGGACAACTCCTTTTGGGACTTTAATAATGAAAGGTTTTTCTTTTAATGCCTGGATGCTGCCACCAGAGATGGGTCCTAGGCCCAACTGTTTTCTTCGTTTCTCAATGTCCAAAAGCTGACTCTCTAAGGCAAGTCTTTTGGTCAGCCTGGTTAAAGCCACTCTGTGGGTGCACTAGTGCTTTGGGTGGAGGAGCGACCCTTATCCCCTTTTTCTACACAATCTTCTTCTCACCAGATACTTCATCATCTAATTCATCTGCTGGGCCACCAGAAGCCTAAACCTCTTGCACTGGGGCTTTTTCAGGTACAAATTTGGTACAGTCTGCAGAGCCTCATTAACGGGTCATAGCTATATGCCTGGTCAGTGTCCAGGTCGAGCTCCTGGTTTTGGCACTCTGCATCAGACATGTTTTTAATTTACTAAAGCTGGGACCTTTTTTTATTTGATAAATTTGGAACCCCTTTTTGGATAAGGCCAACTAAAGTAAGGTCTTTTAAACTTTTGTTATTTGCTATTGTTGTAGGGACCTAACCAGAGCCCTTGCAATTATTTAAAAAATGTGTAAGAAAATTCTAGCCAATTAAAAAACAAAAACAATTAGGCTAAAGGCAATTAAGACAGTTATTCATGTGCTCACAAAATTGACAAAGTGGTATCAGCAAATGCAAAGTCTTTCTCCTACCCATGATACAACAAATGTAGTAGGCTGGCCCTCTATGTAGTGTGCAACGCTAGGCACACTGTGCAGGGGATCCAGGCAACCGCACGTTGTTTTACAGGGATAAAAACTAGGTCACTTAATACTCTACTATTTATGGTAGCTTGGTCGAGCAGTTAGGATAATCTTGGAGAAGTGCAAAGCATTTGTTGTACTCACAGTGTCAATAGATGAGACCACACACTCAAAAGAATAACACAACACCAATTTACAAAAATACTTCAGAGTTTTTTAAAAATTTAAAGACCAAGATCAAGCAAATTCGGGTAAGTACTTTTTAAGTTATGAATTTTTGAAGTTTTATTAAAAATAGTATTTTTGGGCGTAATTACACACCATAGGAATCAATGGAGAAAATACACTTCACAAATCGCTAAAGATCTCCCTCCAGAGTGAAGGCATCATTCTACAACACCAAGGAACCAAAGACCCGGTGAAGACCACTTCACTGACCGGCTGCTGACCAAGGAACCAAATGGCGCAGCCAGACCAAACTTCACCCATTAAACCGTGAAGACCAACTATGCCAGTGTGCCAAGTTTGGTGGCACTGCGCCCTCCAGTGGCCAGACTGTGTAATAGCCCTAGGTACTTGGGATCCCAGAATGGCCTGTGTCAAGACTAGGGCACAGAGTAAACTTCAGAGAGAACAAGGAGAGCTTGATCCTGAAATAGTGTACCAGCCTTCACACAGGGGCAGTGCAAGCTTCAATCTCACACACAGGGGCAGTGCAAGCTTCAATCTCACACACAGGGGCAGTGCAAGCGCCACCCTCACACACAGGGGCAGTGCAAGCTTCACTCTCACACACAGAGCCAGCGCAAGCGCCACTCTCACACACAGGGGCAGTGCAAGCGCCACTCACACACACAGGGGCAGTGCAAGCGCCGCTCACACACAGGGGCAACGCAAGCTTCACTCACACACAGGGGCAACGCAAGCTTCACTCTCAGACACAGGAGCAGTGCAAGCATCACCCTCACACACAGGGGCAGTGCAAGCGACACTCTCACACGCAGGGGCACTGCAAGCGCCACTCACACACAGGGGCAACGCAAGCTTCACTCACACACACGGGCAACGCAAGCTTCACTCTCAGACACAGGAGCAGTGCAAGCGTCACCCTCACACACAGGAGCAGTGCAAGCGTCACTCTCACACACAGGAGCAGTGCAAACGTCACTCTCACACACAGGGGCAGTGCATGCGTCACCCTCACACACAGGGGCAGCGCATGCCCCACCCTCTCACACAGGGGCAGTGCAAGCTTTACTCTCACACACAGGGGCAGTGCAAGCTTCACTCACTCACACACAGGGGCAGTGCAAGCATCAATCTCACACACAGGGGCAGTGCAAGCATCACTCTCACACACAGGGGCAGTGCAAGCGTCACTCACACACAGGGGCAGTGCAAGCTTCACTCACTCACACACAGGGGCAGAGCAAGCTTCACTCTCACACACAGGGGAAGTGCAAGCTTCACTCTCACAGACAGGGGCAGTGCAAGCATCACTCTCACACACAGGGGCAGCGCAAGCATCAATCTCACACACAGAGGCAGTGCAAGCGTCACTCACACACAGGGGCAGTGCAAGCTTCACTCAGTCACACACAGGGGCAGAGCAAGCTTCACTCTCACACACAGGCAGTGCAAGCTTCACTCTCACACACAGGAGCAGTGCAAGCTTCACTCTCATACACAGGGGCAGTGCAAGTGTCACTCTCAAACACAGGGGCAGTGCAAGCGTCACTCTTACACACAGGGGCAGTGCAAGCGTCACTCTCACACACAGGAGCAGTGCAAGCGTCACTCTCACACACAGGAGCAGTGCATGCGTCACCCTCACACACAGGGGCAGCGCATGCCCCACCCTCTCACACAGGGGCAGTGCAAGCTTTACTCTCACACACAGGGGTAGTGCAAGCTTCACTCACTCACACACAGGGGCAGTGCAAGCATCAATCTCACACACAGGGGCAGTGCAAGCTTCACTCTCACACACAGGGGCAGTGCAAGCGTCACTCACACACAGGGGCAGTGCAAGCTTCACTCACTCACACACGGGGGAGAGCAAGCTTCACTCACACACAGGGGCAGTGCAAGCTTCACTCTCACAGACGGGGCAGTGCAAGCATCACTCTCACACACAGGGGCAGCGCAAGCATCAATCTCACACACAGGGGCAGTGCAAGCATCACTCTCACACACAGGGCAGTGCAAGCGTCACTCTCACAACCAGCGGCAGTGCAAACTTCACTCTCACACCCAGGGCAGCTGCAGTGCAAGCTTCAGTCTCACACACAGGGGAAGTGCAAGCTTCACTCTCACACAAGGGGCAGTGCAAGCATCACTCCCACACACAGGGGCAGAGTAACCTTCACTCTCACACATAGGTGCAGTGGAAGGGTCACTCTCACACCCAGGAGAGCTTTAATGCAGTCTTCACTCTCACACACAGGTGCAGTGCAAGCTTCACTTTCACACCCAGGACAGCTGCAGTGCAAGCTTCACTCTCACACACAGGACAGCTGCAATGCAAGCTTCACTTTCAAACTCAGGACTGCTGCAGTGCAAGCTTCGCTCTCACATACAGGACAGCCGCACTGCAAGCTTCACTCTCACACACAGGGGCAGTGCAAGCGTCACTCTCACCCAAATGGACACCTACAGTGCAAGCTTCACTCACACCCAGACAGGTGGAGTGCATGCAGCTGCAGTGCAAGCTTCACACTCGCACTCAGGACAGCTGCAGTACAAACTTCACTCTCACACAGAAGACGGCTGTAGTGCAAGCGTCACTCTCACACACAGGAGCAGCGCAAGCATCACTCATACACACAGGTGCAGTGCAGGCGTCACCCTCACACACAGGGGCAGCGCAAGCTTCACTCTCACACACAGGGGCAGTGCAAGCGTCACTCTCACACATAGGAGCAGTGCAATCTTCACTCTCACACAGAGGACAGCTGCAGTGCATGCTTCACTCTCACACACAGGTGGAGTGTAAGTTTCACTCTCACCCACAGGACACCTGCAGTGCAATCGTCACTCTCACACACAGGTTCAGTGCAAGCATCACTCTCACACCCAGGACAGCTGTAGTGCAATCTTCACTGTCACACAGAGGACAGCAGTGTAATCTTCACTCTCACACAGAGGACAGCTGCACTGGAATCTTCACTCTCCCACACAGGTGCAGTACAAGCTTCACTCACACACAGGAGAGTTGCAGTGCATGGAGCTGCAGTGCAAGCTTCACTCTCACACAGGGCAGTTGCAGTGCATGCAGCCGCAGTGGAAGCTTCACTCTCACACAGAGGACAGCTGCAGTGGAATCTTCACTCTCACACAGGACAGTTTCAGTGCATGCAGCTGCAGAACAAGCTTCTCTCTCATATCCAGGACAGGTCCAGTTCCTGGAGTTGCAGTGCAAGAGTCAGTCTCACACCCAGGATAGGTGCAGTGCAATCTTCACTCTCACACACAGGTGCAGTGCAATCTTCACTGTCACACACAGGGGCAGTGCAAGTTCCACTCTTATACCCAGGACAGCTGCAGTGCTATCTTCACTCTCACACAGGTGCTCTGCAAGCATCACTCTCACACCCAGGACAGCTGCAGTGCAATCTTCACTCTCAAACACAGGTGCTTTGCAAGCATCACTCTCAGAGGACAGCTTCAGTGCAATCTTCACTCACCCACCCAGGATAGCTGCTGTGCAAGCATCACTCTCACACACAGTTACAGTGCAAACTTCACTCTCACACTCAGGACAGCTGCAGTGCAAGCTTCACTTTCAAACACAGGACAGCTGCCGTACAAACTTCACTCTCACACAGAAGACGGCTGCAGTGCAAGCATCACTCTCACACGCAAGCGCAGCGGAAGCATCACTCATACACACAAGTGCAGTGCAAGCATCACTCTCACACACAGGTGCAGTGCAAGCACCACTCTCACACACAGGAGCAGTGCAAGCTTCACCCTCACACACAGGGGCAGCGCAAACTTCACTCTCACACACAGGGCAGTGCAAGCGTCACTCCCACACACAGGAGCAGTGTAATCTTCACTCTCACACAGAGGACAGCTGCAGTGCATGCTTCACTCACACACAGGTGGAGTATAAGCTTCCCCCTCACCAACAGGACATCTATTGTGCAAGCTTCACTCTCACACAAAGAACAGTTGCAGTGCATGCTTCACACACACACACACATGTGCAGTGCGAGCTTCACTCTCACCCACAGGACACCTGCAGTGCAATCGTCACTCTCACACACAGGTTCAGTGCAAGCATCACTCTCACACAGAGGACAGCTGCACTGGAATCTTCACTCTCCCACACAGGTGCAGTACAATCTTCACTCACACACAGGACAGTTGCACTGCATGGAGCTGCAGTGCAAGCTTCACTCTCACGCAGGGCAGTTGCAGTGCATGCAGCTGCAGTGGAAGGTTCACTCTCACACAGAGGACATCTGCAGTGGAATCTTCACTCTCATACAGGCAGTTGCAGTGCATGCAGCTGCAGAACAAGCTTCTCTCTCACACCCAGGACAGGTCCAGTTCACGGAGTTGCAGTGCAAGAGTCAGCCTCACACCCAGGATAGGTGCAGTGCATGCAGCTGCAGAGCAGTTTTCACTCACACACAAGACAGCTGCAGTGCAAGCTTCTCCCTCAAACACAGGACAGGTGCAGTGCAAACTTCACTCTCACACACAGGACAGGTGCAGCGGAAGCTTCACTCAAAAACAGGACAGGTGCACTGCAAACTTCACTCTCACACACAGGACAGCTGCAGTGCTGGCTTCACTCTCACACCCAGGACAGGTGCAGTGCAGGTTTCTTCTTCACACACAGAACGGGTACCATGCAAGCTCCACCCTCACACCCAGAACAGGTGCAGTGTTGGCTTCACTCTCACACCCAGGACACCTGCAGTGCATGCAGCTGCAGAGCAGGCTTCACCCACACACCCAGGACAGGTGCAGTTCAAGCTTCTCCCTCAAATACAGGACAGGTGCAGTGCAAACTGCACTCACACACACAGGGCAGGTGTAGTGGAAGCTTCATTCACACACAGGACAGATGCAGTGTAGGCTTCCACCTCACAGACATAACAGGTACTGTGCAAGCTTCACACTCAGGACAGGTGCAGAGGAAGATTCACTCTCACACCAGGGACAAGTGCAGTGCATGCAGCTGCACAGCAAGCGTCACTCTCACACCCAGGACATGTGCAGTGCATGGAGCTGCAGTGCACGATTCAAACTCACACCCATGACAGATGTAGTGCATGCAGCTGCAGAGCAAGTTTCACTTTCACACCCAGGACAGGTGCAGTGCATGCTTCTCCCTCAAGCACAGGACAGGTGCACTGCAAGCTTCACTCCCACATGGGACAGGTGCAGCAGAAGCTTCATCACAAACAGGCCAGGGCAGTGCAAACTTCACACCCACAGACAGGACAAATGCAGTGCAAGATTCAATCTCACACACAGGACAGATGCAGTGCAACTTCTCTCTCGCACACAGGACAGGTGCAGTGCAAGCTTCACTCTCACACACAGGACAGGTGCAGTGCACACTACACTCTCACACACAGGACAGGTGCAGTGCACACTACACTCTCACACACAGGACAGGTGCAGTGCACACTACACTATCACACACAGGACAGGTGCAGTGCAAGCTTCACTCTCACACACAGGACAGGCGCAGTGCAAGCTTCACTCTCACACACAGGACAGGCGCAGGGCAAACTTCACTCTCACAAAGCGGACAGCTGCAGTGCAATCTTCACTCTCAGACACAGGACAGGTGCAGTGCACACTTCACTATCACACACAGGACAGATGCAGTGCATGCAGCTGCATGGGAAGCTTCACTCTCACCCACAGGATAGATGTAGTGCATGCGGCAGCAGTGTAAGCTTCAGTCTCACACACAGGACAGGTGCAGGGCACACTTCACTCACACACATGATAGCTGTAGTACAAGCTTCACTCACACACAGGACAGCTGCATTGCAAGCTTGACTCACACACACAGGACAGGTGCAGTGCACACTTCACTATCACACACAGGACAGATGCAGTGCATGCAGCTGCACGGGAAGCTTCACTCTCACCCACAGGATAGATGTAGTGCATGCGGCAGCAGTGCAAGCTTCAGTCTCACACACAGGACAGGTGCAGTGCACACTTCACTATCACACACAGGATAGATGTAGTGCATGCGGCAGCAGTGCAAGCTTCAGTCTCACACACAGGACAGGTGCAGGGCACACTTCACTCACACACATGATAGCTGTAGTACAAGCTTCACTCACACACAGGACAGCTGCATTGCAAGCTTGACTCACACACACAGGACAGCTGTGGAACAAGCTTCAGTCTCACACACTGGACAGCTGCAGTGCAGACTTTAATCACACACAAGACAGGTGCAGTGCAAGCTTCTCAGTCACACACAGGACAGCTAAAGTGCAAGCTTCAGTCTCACACATAGGACGGGTGCAGTGCAAATTTCAGTCTCACCACAGGGCAGCTGTAGTGCAAGCTTCAGTCTCAGACACAGGACAGGCGCAGTGCAAACTTCACTCTCACACACAGGACATGTTCAAGTAGGATTCCTCTGTAAAAACAAGTACTATATACCCCGCAGCCGTGCAAGCTTCTCATACACAGAGGAAGTACAGCACAGTCAGGAATATTAACATGCCGCCTCTGAACACCCTGCACCATATGTGAACTAGTCGAACTTTGTAGGAATAAGATCAGTAGGTTCTCCCTCCATGGGTACAAGTAAAAAGTCATGTGACCCTACGAGTGCAATCAGTCAGGAATGAACAGGCAGTGCCACTCTCCACCACTGGTGGGTCGATACTCTGTGCGGAGGGACATGCAGAGCTGGGGGACAGAACTTTTCCAGCCTATGCTGAGGTCTTGTACCCCTACACCGACCCCGGGGTGTGTACGCTGATGGGAAAGAGCTGAGATTATGGCAGAGCCGAAATGGCTTTCGGAAGAGTGCTTCTGGCATCCGTTGCACCCCCTGCGGCAAGCATCAGGTGTGTGCATGTACACCTGTGGCCTGCAGACTCCTGTCTGAATATTCTGTTTACTGTACAAAAATACTGCCTCGAAAATCTCCTTTTTTCCATCATCTAGGTCAGTCGTTCGCAACCTTCTGACTTCTGTGAAACCCCCACTTTATCATTACTGGAACCTGGGGGGCCCCACTGAACCATTATTGTAATCCAGAGAACCCCCACTGGGTCGTTACTGGAAGCCGCGGACCCCGGCCTTAACATGGTCTTGCCTGGCATGTTACCCCCATTTTTACCTATATGTCAGTATGTTTTTGCCTGTGTCACTGGGATCCTGCTAGCCAGGACCCCAGTGCTCATAGTGTATGGCCTGAATGTGTGTGTCTGTGTAGTACTTAACTGTGTCACTGAGGCTCTGCTAATCAGAACCTCAGTGCTTATGCTCTCTCTGCTTTTAAATGTGTCACTATAGGCTAGTGACTTAATTCACCAATTTCAATTGGCACACTGGACCCCCCTTATAAGTCCCTAGTATATGGTACCTAGGTACCCAGGGTATTGGGGTTCCAGGAGATCCCTATGGGCTGCAACATTTCTTTTGCCACCCACAGGGAGCTCAGACAATTCTTACACAGGCCTGCCACTGCAGCCTGAGTGAAATAACACACACGTTATTTCACAGCCATTTACAAGTAACTTATAAGTCACCGATTTGTCTAACCTTCACTTGCTGAAGGTTATGTGCAAAGTTACTAAGTGTAAGGGCACCCTTGCACTAGCAAAGGTGCTGCCACATAGTTCAGGGGCATTTCTCGAGGCTTTGTGAGTGTGGGGACACCATTAAACACGTGCACTACATATAGGTCAATACCTATATGTAGCTTCACAATGGTAACTCTGAATATGGCCATGTAACATGTCTATGATAATGGAATTGCCCCCCCATTAGAAATCTGGTATTGGGGAGCCAATTCCATTCATCCTGGGGGCTCCACCATGGACCCCCAGTACTGCCAAACCAGCTCTCTGAGGCTTGCACTGCAGCTACAGCTGCTGCCACCTCACAGACAGGGTTCTGCCTCCTGGGGTCTGAGCAGCTCAGTCCCAGGAAGGCAGAGCAAAGAATTTCCTCTGAGAGAGGGTCTTACACCCTCTCTCTTTGGAAATAGGTGTTACAGGCTGGGAGGAGTAGCCTCCTCCAGCCTGTGGAAATGCTTTGAAGAGCACAGATGGTGCCCTCCGTGCATAAACCAGTCTACATCGGTTCGGGTTCCCCTTCTCCCCTGCTCTGGCGGGAAACTGGACAAAGGAAAGGGGAGTGACCACTCCCCTGTCCATCACCACCCCATGGGTGGTGCCCAGAGCTCCTCCAGTGTGTCCCAGACTTCAGCCATCTTGCTTTGCAAGGTGTGGGGGTACTGTGGAGGGCTCTGAGTGGCCAGTGCCAGCAGGTGACATCAGAGACCCCTCCTGATAGGTCTATACCTGATAAGGTAGCCAATCCCCCTCTCAGGGCTATTTAGGGTCTCTCGTGTGGGTTCTCCTGAGATTCTGCTTGCAAGTTTCCTTCAGGAATCCTCTGCAACTACTACTTCCTCCTCTGACCTCGGATCGACCGCAGCCTGCTCCAGGAACCGCTGTAAGTGCAATAAAGTATCCACAAGGGATACTTTTCTACTGCAACTTCAGCTCCAGCAGGCAACTGCAACAGTTTCCACGGTGTGCACGCTCTGGGGACTCCCTGTCTTCACCCTGCACCAGAAGGACCGAAGAAATCTCCTGTGGGGTGATGGAGTCACTCCCCTGCTCACGCAGGTACCTTCTAAGTCGACTCCTCTCCTGGCGACAAGCGTGCTCCTTGGAACGCAGAGGACCCCATCGACACAGACTGTCCTGAGGTCCTGCTGTCGCAATTTGGAGGAGGTAAGACCTTGCCTTCCCTGAGAGCGACAGTTCCCCTGTGCACTGCGTCTTCTTCACCTCCTGAGGCCTCTGTGCACTATTTGCAAAATTCCTTCATGCACAGCCTGACCCAGGTCCCCAGCACTCCATCCTGCGATGCTCAACTCGCTGAGTTGTTCTCCGGCGGTGTGGGACCTTCCTGTGTAGTGCTGCACCAACAGCATATTGCACCTCCTTTGTCCCCGTGTCCTGGACTCCCATGGGTGCTATCTGGTGCTCTGAGGGCTCTCTAAAGTGCAGAGAGCCCTCAGAGCACCAGATAGCACCCATGGGTCCAACCGGGGACTCTTCTTTTGCACCCTCTTCTGGGTTGGCAGGGGCTCCTGTCCTTCCTGGAACTTGTTTCGACTTTTGGACTTGATCCCCTTCCTTTGCAGGTCTTCATGTCCAGGAATCCAGCAGTTGTTCTTTGCAGACTTGGTTGGCTGCTGCAAAATCCCAAAAATGAGGTGTAGTGTGACCTAAGGGAACTTGCAGTACTTTACTCCTGCTTTTCTGGGCTCTGGGGTGGGGTAATTTACTTACTTTTTACTTTATTCTTACTCTCCCAGCGATTCTGCACACACTACACTTGTCTAGGGGGGAATTTGTGATTCACATTCCACTTTCTTAGTATATGGTTTGTGTTGCCTCTAGAGCTATTTTCTTTCATTGCATTCTATAGCATTTCCTATTGTTTGCACTATTGTATATATAATTACTTGCCTTATTTTGGTGTCTAGTGTATATATTGTGTATAATACTTACCGCCAGGAGTATTGCCTCTAAGATATTTTTGGTACTGTGTCACCCAAATAAATACCTTTATTTTTGGTAACACTGAGTATTGTCTTTACTTGTGTATAAGTACTGTGTAACTATAAGTGGTATTGCAGGAGCTTTGCATGTCTCCTAGTTCAACCTAAGCTGCTTTTCCATAGCTACCTTCTATCAGCCTAAGCTGCTAGAACACTACTACATTTCACCAATAAGGGATAACTGGACCTAGTATAAGGTGTAAGTACCCAAGGTACCCACTACAAACCAGGCCAGCCTCCTACACCGGTCAAGCCAGGTAATGCCCTGACTTGAGTCTGGGTTTTTGGAGCTGCCCAGTCCAGAATAGTCTGGATCTTGGGTTGGAGTGGCTGAACTTGGCCTCCACCTACAAGGTGACCCAAGTAAACCACAGTTCCCTGCCCTATCTGACATTTAGATGCCTTGATAGAGAGGCCTGTTTTTGGAATTTAGTTGTGTGATCAAGTATTGGCTGAGTAGTCCAGCAAATGCAAAGTCTTGTACCCCACCGCTGATCCACCAATGTAGGAAGTTGGCTCTGTATGCACTATTTCAAAGTAAGAAATAGCATGCACAGAGTCCAAGGGTTCCCCTTAGAGGTAAGATAGTGGCAAAAAGAGATAATTCTAATGCTCTATTTTGTGGTAGTATGGTCGAGCAGTAGGCTTATCAGAGGGTAGTGTTAAGCATTTGTTGTACACACACAGGCAATAAATGAGGAACACACACTCAGAGACAATTCCAGGCCAATAGGTTTTTAAATAGAAAAATATATTTTCTTAGTTTATTTTAAGAACCACAGGTCCACAGGTTCAAGATTTACAAACAATACTTTAAATGAAAGGTATTTCACTCGGGTATTTTAGGAACTTTGAATAATCACAATAGCATGTACAGTTTTGGCAGTAATGGCAATAAGCTATTTTAAAAGAGGACACGGTGCAAAAATCAACAGTTCCTGGGGGAGGTAAGTAATTGTTAAGTTCACAGGTAAGTAAAACACTTACAGGGTTCAAAGTTGGGTCCAAGGTAGCCCACCGTTAGGGGTTCAAGGCAACCCCAAAGTTACCACACCAGCAGCTCAGGGCCGGTCAGGTGCAGAGGTCAAAGAGGTGCCCAAAACGCATAGGATTCAATGGAGAACAGGGGTGCCCCGGTTCCAGTCTGTCAGCAGGTAGGTACCCGCGCCCCGGAGGGCAGACCAAGGGGGTTTTGTGGGGCACCGGGGGGGACACAAGCGGCTACTGAAAGTACACCCTCAGTGGCACAGGGGCAGCCGGGTGCAGAGTGCAAACAGGAGTCAGGTTTTGTATTGAAAGTAATGGTGAGACCCGGGGGTCTCTTCAACGATGCAGGCAGGCACAGGGGGAGCTCCTCGGGGTAGCCACCACCTGGGCTAGGCAGAGAGTCACCTAGGGGTTGCACCTGCACTGGAGTTCGGTTCCTTCAGGTCCTGGGGGCTGCGGGTGCAGTGTTGGTTCCAGGCGTCGGGTCTCTTGTTACAGGCAGTCGCGGTCAGGGGGATCCTCTGGATTTCCTCTGCAGGCGTCGCTGTGGGAGCTCAGGGGGGTCGTCTCTGGCTACTCACGGGCTTGCAGTCGCCGGGGTGTCCTCCCTGAGGTGTTGGTTTTCTGCAGGTCGAGCCGGGGGCGTCGGGTGCAGAGTGGAAAGTCTCACGCTTCCGGCGGGAAACGTGAAGTCCTTTAAGTTGTTTCTTTGTTGCAAGAAAGTTGCAGGTTGTTGAACAGGGCTGCTGTTCACGGGAGCTTCTTGGTCCTTGGTTGCAGGGCAGTCCTCTGAGGCTTCAGAGGTCGCTGGTCCCTGTTGGATGCGTTGCTGTTGCAGTTTTCCTCGAAGTAGGGAGACAGGCCTGTGGGGCTGGGGCCAAATCAGTTGTCGTCTCCGTCTTCACTGCAGGGCTTCAGGTCAGCAGTCCTTCTTCGTCTTCAGGTTGCAGGAATCTAGTTTCCTAGGTTCTGGGGGCCCCCAAATACTGAATTTAGGGGTGTGTTTAGCTCTGGGGGGTTAGTAGCCAATGGCTACTGTCCTTGAGGATGGCTACACCCTCTTTGTGCCTCCTCTCTGAGGGGAGGGGGGCACATCCCTAATCCTATTTGGGGAATCCTCCTTCTACTAGATGGAGGATTTCTAAAAGTCAGAGTCACCTCAGCTCAGGTTGCCTTAGGGGCTGTCCTGACTGGCCAGTGACTCCTCCTTGGTTTTCTCATTATCTCCTCCAGTCTTGCCGCCAAAAGTGGGGCCGTGGCCGGAGGGGGTGGGCATCTCCACTAGCTGGGATGCCCTGGGGTGCTGTAACAAAAGGGGTGAGCCTTTGAGGCTGCATGAGCATGAGCACTATTCTCCTACAGTGTCTAAGCAAAATCTTAGACATTGTAAGTGCAGGGTAGTCATAAGAGTATATGGTCTGGGAGTTTGTCAAACACGAACTCCACAGTTCCATAATGGCTACACTGAAAACTGGGAAGTTTGGTATCAAACTTCTCAGCACAATAAATGCACACTGATACCAGTTTACACTTTATTGTGAAATACACCCAGAGGGCATCTTAGAGGTGCCCCCTGAAAAAGATATCCGACTTCCAGTGCGGGCTCACTAGTTTTGCCAGCCTGCCACACACCAGACATGTTGCTGGCCACATGGGAAGAGTGCCTTTGTTACTCTGTGGCCAGGAACAAAGCCTGTACTGGGTGGAGGTGCTTCTCACCTCACCCTGCAGGAACTGTAACACCTGGCGGTGAGCCTCAAAGGCTCACCCCCTTTGTTACAGCGCCACAGGGCATCCCAGCTAATGGAGTTGCCCGCCCCCCGGACACAGACCCCACTTTTGGTGGCAAGTCCGGAGGAGATAATGAGAAAAACAAGGAGGAGTCACCCACCAGTCAGGACACCCCCTAAGGTGCCCTGAGCTGAGGTGACCCCTGCCTTTAGAAATCCTCCATCTTGCTTTGGAGGATTCCCCCAATAGGATTAGGGATGTGCCCCCCTCACCACAGGGAGGAGGCACAAAGAGGGTGTAGCCACCCTCAAGGACAGTAGCCATTGACTACTGCCCTCCAGCCCTAAACACTCCCCTAAATTCAGTATTTGGGGTGACCCTGAACCCAGGAAAACAGATTTTCTGATGACCTGAACAAGAAGAATGAGTGCTGACCTGAAAGCCCCGCAGAGAAGACGGAGACAACAGCTGACTTGGCCCCAGCCCGACTGGCCTGTCTCCAGCCTCAAAGAACCTGCAACAGCGATGCATCCAGCGAGACCAGTGACCTCTGCCGACTCAGAGGACTTCCCTGAACCCAAAGGACCAAGAAACTCCTGTGGACAGCGGCTCTGTCTAAACAACAAAGAAGAAACCATCTTTAAAGGTACTCGCGCCTCACTCCAGAAGCGCAAGTCCCCAACACTCTGCACCCAACGCCCGCAGCCCATGTCCAGAGAACCCAACACTGCAGCGAGGACCCCCAGGCGACTCCCACAACGTGGACACCCTGAGTCGACCCCCCCAGAACGTGACGCCTGGAAGAAGTACTGCACCCGCAGCCCCAAGGCCCGAGAGAAACCAACTACCAGGGCAGGAGTGACCAGCAGGCGGCCCTCATCCTTGCCCAGTCAGTGGGTGGCCTGAGAAGCCCCACCGTGCCCTGCCTGCATCGCCAGAGTGACCCCCGGGTCCCACCATTGAAACTAATACTAAACCCGACACCTACTTTACACACTGCACCCGGCCACCCCTGTGCCGCTGAGGGTGTATTTTGTGTGCTTGTTTGTGACCCCCGTAGTACTCTACAAAACCCCCCTGGTCTGCCCCCCAAGGACACAGGTACTTACCTGCTAGCAGACTGGAGCTGGAGCACCCCTAGTCTCCATAGGCACCTATGTTATTTAGGCCCTACTTTGACCTCTGCACCTGACCGGCCCTGTGTTGCTGGTGCTGGGTGTTTGGGGTCGACTTGAACCCCCAGCGGTGGGCTGCCTATGCCCCGGAGACTGAACTTGAAAGAGCTTTACTTACCTGCTATACTAACTTGTACTTACTTCCCCCAGGAACTATTGATTTTTGCAGTGTCCACTTTTAAAATAGCTTATTGCCATTTTTGCCAAAACTGTGTACATTACTGTTTTACTTCAAAGTTCCATATTTACCTATGCCAAGTACCTCACAATTTATGTACTTACTTGAATTATGAATCTTGTGGTTCTAAAATAAATTAAGAAAATAATATTTTTCTATATAAAAACCTATTGGCCGGGAGTTAAGTCTTTGAGTGTGTGTTCCTCATTTATTGCTTGTGTCTCCACCCTCACGTGCTCTCACAGCTGAGGACACCGGGTGGGGAGCCCTGTCCTGCTCACAGGGGTGGCCCATCAGTTCCTCTTCTCACCCTCACATGCTCTCACAGCTGAGGACACTGGGTGGGGAGCCCTGTCCTGGTCACAGGGGTGCCCCCTCGGTTCCTCTGCCCCCCACTCTCACGTGCACTCACAGCTGAAGACACCGGGTGGGGAGCCCTGTCCTGCTCACAGGGGTGCCCCCTCGGTTCCTCTGCCCCCCACTCTCACGTGCACTCACAGCTGGGGACACCGGGTGGGGAGCCCTGCCCTGCTCACAGGGGTGCCCCCTCGGTTCCTCTGCCCCCCACCCTCACGTGCACTCACAGCTGGGGACACCGGGTGGGGAGCCCTGCCCTGCTCACAGGGGTGCCCCCTCGGTTCCTCTGCCCCCCACCCTCACGTGCTCTCACAGCTGAGGACACCGGGTGGGGAGCCCTGTCCTAGCTCACAGGGGTGCCCCCTCGGTTCCTCTGCCCCCCACCCTCACGTGCTCTCACAGCTGAGGACACCGGGTGGGGAGCCCTGTCCTGCTCACAGGGGTGCCCCCTCGGTTCCTCTGCCCCCCACTCTCACATGCACTCACAGCTGAGGACACCGGGTGGGGAGCCCTGCCCTGCTCACAGGGGTGCCCCCTCGGTTCCTCTCCCCTCCACCCTCACATGCTCTCACAGCTGAGGACACCGGGTGGGGAGCCCTGCCCTGCTCACAGGGGTGCCCCCTCGGTTCCTCTGCCCCCCACTCTCACATGCTCTCACAGCTGAGGACACCGGGTGGGGAGCCCAGTCCTGGTCACAGGGGTGCCCCCTCGGTTCCTCTGCCCACCACCCTCACATGCACTCACAGCTGGGGACACCGGGTGGGGAGCCCTGTCCTGGTCACAGGGGTGCCCCCTCGGTTCCTCTGCCCCCCACCCTCACATGCACTCACAGCTGGGTACACCGGGTGGGGAGCCCTGTCCTGGTCACAGGGGTGCCCCCTCGGTTCCTCTGCCCCCCACTCTCACATGCACTCACAGCTGAGGACACCGGGTCGGGAGCCCTGTCCTGGTCACAGGGGTGCCCCCTCGGTTCCTCTGCCCCCCACCCTCACATGCTCTCACAGCTGAGGACACCGGGTCGGGAGCCCTGTCCTGGTCACAGGGGTGCCCCCTCGGTTCCTCTGCCCCCCACCCTCACATGCTCTCACAGCTGAGGACACCGGGTGGGGAGCCCTGTCCTGGTCACAGGGATGGCCCATCAGTTCCTCTTCTCACCCTCACATGCTCTCACAGCTGAGGACACCGGGTGGGGAGCCCTGTCCTGGTCACAGGGGTGCCCCCTCGGTTCCTCTGCCCCCCACCCTCACATGCTCTCACAGCTGAGGACACCGGGTGGGGAGCCCTGTCCTGGTCACAGGGATGGTCCATCAGTTCCTCTTCTCACCCTCACATGCTCTCACAGCTGAGGACACCGGGTGGGGAGCCCTGTCCTGCTCACAGGGGTGCCCCCTCGGTTCCTCACATGCACTCACAGCTGGGGACACCGGGTGGGGAGCCCTGTCCTGCTCACAGGGGTGCCCCCTCGGTTCCTCTGCCCCCCACTCTCACGTGCACTCACAGCTGAAGACACCGGGTGGGGAGCCCTGTCCTGCTCACAGGGGTGCCCCCTCGGTTCCTCTGCCCCCCACTCTCACGTGCACTCACAGCTGAAGACACCGGGTGGGGAGCCCTGTCCTGCTCACAGGGGTGCCCCCTCGGTTCCTCTGCCCCCCACTCTCACGTGCACTCACAGCTGAGGACACCGGGTGGGGAGCCCTGCCCTGCTCACAGGGGTGCCCCCTCGGTTCCTCTGCCCCCCACCCTCACGTGCACTCACAGCTGGGGACACCGGGTGGGGAGCCCTGTCCTGCTCACAGGGGTGCCCCCTCGGTTCCTCTGCCCCCCACCCTCACGTGCTCTCACAGCTGAGGACACCGGGTGGGGAGCCCTGTCCTGCTCACAGGGGTGCCCCCTCGGTTCCTCTGCCCCCCACCCTCACATGCTCTCACAGCTGAGGACACCGGGTGGGGAGCCCTGTCCTGCTCACAGGGGTGCCCCCTCGGTTCCTCTGCCCCCCACTCTCACATGCACTCACAGCTGAGGACACCGGGTGGGGAGCCCTGTCCTGCTCACAGGGGTGCCCCCTCGGTTCCTCACATGCACTCACAGCTGGGGACACCGGGTGGGGAGCCCTGTCCTGCTCACAGGGGTGCCCCCTCGGTTCCTCTGCCCCCCACTCTCACGTGCACTCACAGCTGAAGACACCGGGTGGGGAGCCCTGTCCTGCTCACAGGGGTGCCCCCTCGGTTCCTCTGCCCCCCACTCTCACGTGCACTCACAGCTGGGGACACCGGGTGGGGAGCCCTGCCCTGCTCACAGGGGTGCCCCCTCGGTTCCTCTGCCCCCCACCCTCACGTGCACTCACAGCTGGGGACACCGGGTGGGGAGCCCTGCCCTGCTCACAGGGGTGCCCCCTCGGTTCCTCTGCCCCCCACCCTCACGTGCTCTCACAGCTGAGGACACCGGGTGGGGAGCCCTGTCCTGCTCACAGGGGTGCCCCCTCGGTTCCTCTGCCCCCCACCCTCACGTGCTCTCACAGCTGAGGACACCGGGTGGGGAGCCCTGCCCTGCTCACAGGGGTGCCCCCTCGGTTCCTCTGCCCCCCACTCTCACATGCACTCACAGCTGAGGACACCGGGTGGGGAGCCCTGCCCTGCTCACAGGGGTGCCCCCTCGGTTCCTCTCCCCTCCACCCTCACATGCTCTCACAGCTGAGGACACCGGGTGGGGAGCCCAGTCCTGGTCACAGGGGTGCCCCCTCGGTTCCTCTGCCCCCCACTCTCACATGCACTCACAGCTGGGGACACCGGGTGGGGAGCCCTGTCCTGGTCACAGGGGTGCCCCCTCGGTTCCTCTGCCCCCCACCCTCACATGCACTCACAGCTGGGGACACCGGGTGGGGAGCCCTGTCCTGGTCACAGGGGTGCCCCCTCGGTTCCTCTGCCCCCCACTCTCACATGCACTCACAGCTGAGGACACCGGGTCGGGAGCCCTGTCCTGGTCACAGGGGTGCCCCCTCGGTTCCTCTGCCCCCCACCCTCACATGCTCTCACAGCTGAGGACACCGGGTGGGGAGCCCTGTCCTGGTCACAGGGATGGCCCATCAGTTCCTCTTCTCACCCTCACATGCTCTCACAGCTGAGGACACCGGGTGGGGAGCCCTGTCCTGGTCACAGGGGTGCCCCCTCGGTTCCTCTGCCCCCCACCCTCACATGCTCTCACAGCTGAGGACACCGGGTGGGGAGCCCTGTCCTGGTCACAGGGATGGTCCATCAGTTCCTCTTCTCACCCTCACATGCTCTCACAGCTGAGGACACCGGGTGGGGAGCCCTGTCCTGCTCACAGGGGTGCCCCCTCGGTTCCTCACATGCACTCACAGCTGGGGACACCGGGTGGGGAGCCCTGTCCTGCTCACAGGGGTGCCCCCTCGGTTCCTCTGCCCCCCACTCTCACGTGCACTCACAGCTGAAGACACCGGGTGGGGAGCCCTGTCCTGCTCACAGGGGTGCCCCCTCGGTTCCTCTGCCCCCCACTCTCACGTGCACTCACAGCTGAAGACACCGGGTGGGGAGCCCTGTCCTGGTCACAGGGGTGCCCCCTCGGTTCCTCTGCCCCCCACCCTCACATGCTCTCACAGCTGAGGACACCGGGTGGGGAGCCCTGTCCTGGTCACAGGGATGGCCCATCAGTTCCTCTTCTCACCCTCACATGCTCTCACAGCTGAGGACACCGGGTGGGGAGCCCTGTCCTGGTCACAGGGGTGCCCCCATCGGTTCCTCTGCCCCCCACCCTCACATGCTCTCACAGCTGAGGACACCGGGTGGGGAGCCCTGTCCTGGTCACAGGGATGGTCCATCAGTTCCTCTTCTCACCCTCACATGCTCTCACAGCTGAGGACACCGGGTGGGGAGCCCTGTCCTGCTCACAGGGGTGCCCCCTCGGTTCCTCACATGCACTCACAGCTGGGGACACCGGGTGGGGAGCCCTGTCCTGCTCACAGGGGTGCCCCCTCGGTTCCTCTGCCCCCCACTCTCACGTGCACTCACAGCTGAAGACACCGGGTGGGGAGCCCTGTCCTGCTCACAGGGGTGCCCCCTCGGTTCCTCTGCCCCCCACTCTCACGTGCACTCACAGCTGAAGACACCGGGTGGGGAGCCCTGTCCTGCTCACAGGGGTGCCCCCTCGGTTCCTCTGCCCCCCACTCTCACGTGCACTCACAGCTGAGGACACCGGGTGGGGAGCCCTGCCCTGCTCACAGGGGTGCCCCCTCGGTTCCTCTGCCCCCCACCCTCACGTGCACTCACAGCTGGGGACACCGGGTGGGGAGCCCTGTCCTGCTCACAGGGGTGCCCCCTCGGTTCCTCTGCCCCCCACCCTCACGTGCTCTCACAGCTGAGGACACCGGGTGGGGAGCCCTGTCCTGCTCACAGGGGTGCCCCCTCGGTTCCTCTGCCCCCCACCCTCACATGCACTCACAGCTGAGGACACCGGGTGGGGAGCCCTGCCCTGCTCACAGGGGTGCCCCCTCGGTTCCTCTCCCCTCCACCCTCACATGGTCTCACAGCTGAGGACACCGGGTGGGGAGCCCTGCCCTGCTCACAGGGGTGCCCCCTCGGTTCCTCTGCCCCCCACTCTCACATGCTCTCACAGCTGAGGACACCGGGTGGGGAGCCCAGTCCTGGTCACAGGGGTGCCCCCTCGGTTCCTCTGCCCCCCACCCTCACATGCACTCACAGCTGGGGACACCGGGTGGGGAGCCCTGTCCTGGTCACAGGGGTGCCCCCTCGGTTCCTCTGCCCCCCACTCTCACATGCACTCACAGCTGAGGACACCGGGTCGGGAGCCCTGTCCTGGTCACAGGGGTGCCCCCTCGGTTCCTCTGCCCCCCACCCTCACATGCTCTCACAGCTGAGGACACCGGGTCAGGAGCCCTGTCCTGGTCACAGGGGTGCCCCCTCGGTTCCTCTGCCCCCCACCCTCACATGCTCTCACAGCTGAGGACACCGGGTGGGGAGCCCTGTCCTGGTCACAGGGATGGCCCATAAGTTCCTCTTCTCACCCTCACATGCTCTCACAGCTGAGGACACCGGGTGGGGAGCCCTGTCCTGGTCACAGGGGTGCCCCCTCGGTTCCTCTGCCCCCCACCCTCACATGCTCTCACAGCTGAGGACACCGGGTGGGGAGCCCTGTCCTGGTCACAGGGATGGTCCATCAGTTCCTCTTCTCACCCTCACATGCTCTCACAGCTGAGGACACCGGGTGGGGAGCCCTGTCCTGCTCACAGGGGTGGCCCATCAGTTCCTATCCCCTCCACCCTCACATGCTCTCACAGCTGAGGACACCGGGTGGGGAGCCCTGTCCTGCTCACAGGGGTGGTCCATCAGTTCCTCTCCCCTCCACCCTCACATGCTCTCACAGCTGGGGACACCGGGTGGGGAGCCCTGTCCTGATCACAGGGGTGGCCCATCAGTTCCTCTCCCCTCCACCCTCACATGCTCTCACAGCTGAGGACACCGGGTGGGGAGCCCTGTCCTGCTCACAGGGGTGGCCCATCAGTTCCTCTTCTCACCCTCACATGCTCTCACAGCTGAGGACACCGGGTGTGGAGCCCTGTCCTGCTCACAGGGGTGGCCCATCAGTTCCTCTTCTCACCCTCACATGCTCTCACAGCTGGGGACACCGGGTGGGGAGCCCTGTCCTGGTCACAGGGGTGCCCCCTCGGTTCCTCTGCCCCCCACTCTCACGTGCACTCACAGCTGAAGACACCGGGTGGGGAGCCCTGTCCTGCTCACAGGGGTGCCCCCTCGGTTCCTCTGCCCCCCACTCTCACGTGCACTCACAGCTGAAGACACCGGGTGGGGAGCCCTGTCCTGCTCACAGGGGTGCCCCCTCGGTTCCTCTGCCCCCCACTCTCACGTGCACTCACAGCTGAAGACACCGGGTGGGGAGCCCTGTCCTGCTCACAGGGGTGCCCCCTCGGTTCCTCTGCCCCCCACTCTCACGTGCACTCACAGCTGAGGACACCGGGTGGGGAGCCCTGCCCTGCTCACAGGGGTGCCCCCTCGGTTCCTCTGCCCCCCACCCTCACGTGCACTCACAGCTGGGGACACCGGGTGGGGAGCCCTGTCCTGCTCACAGGGGTGCCCCCTCGGTTCCTCTGCCCCCCACCCTCACGTGCTCTCACAGCTGAGGACACCGGGTGGGGAGCCCTGTCCTGCTCACAGGGGTGCCCCCTCGGTTCCTCTGCCCCCCACCCTCACATGCACTCACAGCTGAGGACACCGGGTGGGGAGCCCTGTCCTGCTCACAGGGGTGCCCCCTCGGTTCCTCTCCCCTCCACCCTCACATGGTCTCACAGCTGAGGACACCGGGTGGGGAGCCCTGCCCTGCTCACAGGGGTGCCCCCTCGGTTCCTCTGCCCCCCACTCTCACATGCTCTCACAGCTGAGGACACCGGGTGGGGAGCCCAGTCCTGGTCACAGGGGTGCCCCCTCGGTTCCTCTGCCCCCCACCCTCACATGCACTCACAGCTGGGGACACCGGGTGGGGAGCCCTGTCCTGGTCACAGGGGTGCCCCCTCGGTTCCTCTGCCCCCCACCCTCACATGCTCTCACAGCTGAGGACACCGGGTCGGGAGCCCTGTCCTGGTCACAGGGGTGCCCCCTCGGTTCCTCTGCCCCCCACCCTCACATGCTCTCACAGCTGAGGACACCGGGTGGGGAGCCCTGTCCTGGTCACAGGGATGGCCCATAAGTTCCTCTTCTCACCCTCACATGCTCTCACAGCTGAGGACACCGGGTGGGGAGCCCTGTCCTGGTCACAGGGGTGCCCCCTCGGTTCCTCTGCCCCCCACCCTCACATGCTCTCACAGCTGAGGACACCGGGTGGGGAGCCCTGTCCTGGTCACAGGGATGGTCCATCAGTTCCTCTTCTCACCCTCACATGCTCTCACAGCTGAGGACACCGGGTGGGGAGCCCTGTCCTGCTCACAGGGGTGGCCCATCAGTTCCTATCCCCTCCACCCTCACATGCTCTCACAGCTGAGGACACCGGGTGGGGAGCCCTGTCCTGCTCACAGGGGTGGTCCATCAGTTCCTCTCCCCTCCACCCTCACATGCTCTCACAGCTGGGGACACCGGGTGGGGAGCCCTGTCCTGATCACAGGGGTGGCCCATCAGTTCCTCTCCCCTCCACCCTCACATGCTCTCACAGCTGAGGACACCGGGTGGGGAGCCCTGTCCTGCTCACAGGGGTGGCCCATCAGTTCCTCTTCTCACCCTCACATGCTCTCACAGCTGAGGACACCGGGTGTGGAGCCCTGTCCTGCTCACAGGGGTGGCCCATCAGTTCCTCTTCTCACCCTCACATGCTCTCACAGCTGGGGACACCGGGTGGGGAGCCCTGTCCTGGTCACAGGGGTGGCCCATCAGTTCCTCTCGCCTCCACCCTCACATGCTCTCACAGCTGAGGACACCGGGTGGGGAGCCCTGTCCTGCTCACAGGGGTGGCCCATCAGTTCCTCTCCCCTCCACCCTCACATGCTCTCACAGCTGGGGACACCGGGTGGGGAGCCCTGTCCTGGTCACAGGGGTGGTCCATCAGTTCCTCTCCCCTCCACCCTCACATGCTCTCACAGCTGGGTACACCGGGTGGGGAGCCCTGTCCTGGTCACAGGGGTGGCCCATCAGTTCCTCTGCCCCTCCACCCTCACATGCTCTCACAGCTGATGACACCGGGTGGGGAGCCCTGTCCTGGTCACAGGGGTGGCCCATCAGTTCCTCTCCCCTCCACCCTCACATGCTCTCACAGCTGGGGACACCGGGTGGGGAGCCCTCTCCTGGTCACAGGGGTGGCCCATCAGTTCCTCTTCTCACCCTCACATGCTCTCACAGCTGGGGACACCGGGTGGGGAGCCCTGTCCTGGTCACAGGGGTGGCCCATCAGTTCCTCTCGCCTCCACCCTCACATGCTCTCACAGCTGGGGACACCGGGTGGGGAGCCCTGTCCTGGTCACAGGGGTGGCCCATCAGTTCCTCTTCTCACCCTCACATGCTCTCACAGCTGAGGACACCGGGTGGGGAGCCCTGTCCTGGTCACAGGGGTGGCCCATCAGTTCCTCTTCTCACCCTCACATGCTCTCACAGCTGGGGACACCTGGTGGGGAGCCCTTTCCTGGTCACAGGGGTGGTCCATCAGTTCCTATCCCCTCCACCCTCACATGCTCTCACAGCTGGGGACACCGGGTGGGGAGCCCTGTCCTGGTCACAGGGGTGGCCCATCAGTTCCTCTCCCCTCCACCCTCACATGCTCTCACAGCTGGGGACACCGGGTGGGGAGCCCTGTCCTGGTCACAGGGGTGGCCCATCAGTTCCTATCCCCTCCACCCTCACATGCTCTCACAGCTGGGGACACCGGGTGGGGAGCCCTGTCCTGGTCACAGGGGTGGCCCATCAGTTCCTATCCCCTCCACCCTCACATGCTCTCACAGCTGGGGACACCGGGTGGGGAGCCCTCTCCCACTGACAGCGGTGCAGTCCCTCCCAGCGGCCAGCAGGGGGCAGCAGATCCCGCTCCTGCCCAGGCCATAACCTGCTGGGAGGTCAGCAGAGGGGAGGACGCGGAGGAGGAAGGCCCGGGTGATGCAAGAAGGGCACGTGATGGAGAGGCCGAGGCTGCCGAGGAGCACATGTGCGTCACTGGGTCGGCGGGGAGGAGCCGGTAAAACCTGCCCTTGCAGCCCAAGGAGTCCCTGAGCTCAGCACAGAGCCCGTGCTCTCAGGAGTGGGCAGAGCTGCCAAGGGCTCCCATCCGTGCCCTGGCACCTGCCAGACACCAGCTCTTCATACCCTGCCCTGGCACACCTGCCCTGCCAGACACCAGCTCTTCATACCCTGCCCTGTCACACCTGCCTTGCCAGACACCAGCTCTTCATACCCTGCCCTGTCACACCTGCCCTGTCAGACACCAGCTCTTCATACCCTGCCCTGCCAGACACCAGCTCTTCATACCCTGCCCTGGCACACCTGCCCTGTCAGACACCAGCTCTTCATACCCTGCCCTGGCACACCTGCCTTGCCAGACACCAGCTCTTCATACCCTGCCCTGTCAAACCAGCCTTGCCAGACACCAGCTCTTCATACCCTGCCCTGGCACACCTGCCCTGCCAGACACCAGCTCTTCATACCCTGCCCTGTCACACCTGCCTTGCCAGACACCAGCTCTTCATACACTGCCCTGGCACACCTGCCCTGTCAGACACCAGCTCTTCATACCCTGCCCTGCCAGACACCAGCTCTTCATACCCTGCCCTGGCACACCTGCCCTGTCAGACACCAGCTCTTCATACCCTGCCCTGTCACATCTGCCTTGCCAGACACCAGCTCTTCATACACTGCCCTGGCACACCTGCCCTGTCAGACACCAGCTCTTCATACCCTGCCCTGCCAGACACCAGCTCTTCATACCCTGCCCTGGCACACCTGCCCTGTCAGACACCAGCTCTTCATACCCTGCCCTGGCACACCTGCCTTGCCAGACACCAGCTCTTCATACCATGCCCTGTCACACCTGCCCTGCCAGACACCAGCTCTTCATACCCTGCCCTGTCAAACCTGCCTTGCCAGACACCAGCTCTTCATACACTGCCCTGGCACACCTGCCCTGTCAGACACCAGCTCTTCATACCCTGCCCTGCCAGACACCAGCTCTTCATACCCTGCCCTGTCACACCTGCCCTGCCAGACACCATCTCTTCATACCCTGCCCTGGTACACCTGCCCTGCCAGACACCAGCTCTTCATACCCTGCCCTGGCACACCTGCCCTGTCAGACACCAGCTCTTCATACCCTGCCCTGGCACACCTGCCCTGTCAGACACCAGCTCTTCATACCCTGCCCTGGCACACCTGCCTTGCCAGACACCAGCTCTTCATCCCCTGCCCTGTCACACCTGCCCTGCCAGACACCAGCTCTTCATACCCTGCCCTGTCAAACCTGCCTTGCCAGACACCAGCTCTTCATACCCTGCCCTGGCACACCTGCCCTGCCAGACACCAGCTCTTCATACCCTGCCAGACACCAGCTCTTCATACCCTGCCCTGTCAGACCCTGCCCTGCCAGACACCAGCTCTTCATACCCTGCCCTGGCACGCTGCCTAGCCAGCCACCAGCTCTTCATACCCTGCCCTGTCAGACACCAACTCTTCATACCCTGCTCTGGCACGCAGCCTAGCCAGACAGCAGCTCTTCATACCCTGCCCTGGCACACCTGCCCTGTCAGAAACCAGCTCTTCATACCCTGCCCTGGCACGCTGCCCTGCCAGACACCAGCTCTTCATACCCTGCCCTGTCACACCCTGCCCTGTCAGACACCAGCTCTTAATACCCTGCACTGGCACACCTGCCTTGCCAGACACCAGCTCTTCATACCCTGCCCTGCCAGACACCAGCTCTTCATACCCTGCCCTGCCAGACACCAGCTCTTCATACCCTGCCCTGTCAGACCCTGCCCTGCCAGACACCAGCTCTTCATACCCTGCCCTGTCAGACCCTGCCCTGTCAGACACCAGCTCTTCATACCCTGCCCTGCCACACCTGCCCTGTCAGACACCAGCTCTTCATACCCTGCCCTGTCACACCCTGCCCTGTCAGACACCAGCTCTTCATACCCTGCCCTGGCACACCCTGCCCTGCCAGACACCAGCTCTTCATACCCTGCCCTGCCAGACACCAGCTCTTCATACCCTGCCCTGGCACCTGCTTAGCCAGACACCAGCTCTTCATACCCTGCCCTGGCACACCCTGCTCTGCCAGACACCAGCTCTTTATACCCTACCCTGTCAGACACCAGCTCTTCATACCCTGCCCCGGCACACCCTGCCCTGTCAGACACCAGCTCTTCATACCCTGCCCTGGCACGCTGCCTAGCCATATACCACCTCTTCATACCCTGCCCTGCCAGACACCAGCTCTTCATACCCTGCCCTGCCACACCTGCCCTGTCAGACACCAGCTCTTCATACCCTGCACTGTGACACCCTGCCCTGTCAGACACCAGCTCTTCATACCCTGCCCTGGCACACCCTGCCCTGCCAGACACCAGCTCTTCATACCCTGCCCTGGCACACCTCCCCTGTCAGACACCAGCTCTTCATACCCTGCCCTGGCACCTGCCTAGCCAGACACCAGCTCTTCATACCCTGCCCTGGCACACCCTGCTCTGCTAGACACCAGCTCTTTATACCCTTCCCTGGCACACCTGCCCTGTCAGACACCAGCTCTTCATACCCTGCCCTGGCACACCTGCCTTGCCAGACACCAGCTCTTCATCCCCTGCCCTGTCACACCTGCCCTGCCAGACACCAGCTCTTCATACCCTGCCCTGTCAAACCTGCCTTGCCAGACACCAGCTCTTCATACCCTGCCCTGGCACACCTGCCCTGCCAGACACCAGCTCTTCATACCGTGCCCTGTCACACCTGCCCTGTCAGACACCAGCTCTTCATACCCTGCCCTGTCAGACCCTGCCCTGCCAGACACCAGCTCTTCATACCCTGCCCTGGCACGCTGCCTAGCCAGCCACCAGCTCTTCATACCCTGCCCTGTCAGACACCAACTCTTCATACCCTGCTCTGGCACGCAGCCTAGCCAGACAGCAGCTCTTCATACCCTGCCCTGGCACACCTGCCCTGTCAGAAACCAGCTCTTCATACCCTGCCCTGGCACGCTGCCCTGCCAGACACCAGCTCTTCATACCCTGCCCTGTCACACCCTGCCCTGTCAGACACCAGCTCTTAATACCCTGCACTGGCACACCTGCCTTGCCAGACACCAGCTCTTCATACCCTGCCCTGCCAGACACCAGCTCTTCATACCCTGCCCTGGCACACCCTGCTCTGCCAGACACCAGCTCTTCATACCCTGCCCTGGCACACCCTGCCCTGTCAGACACCAGCTCTTCATACCCTCCCCTGGCACACCTGCCCTGCCAGACACCAGCTCTTCATACCCTGCCCTGGTACACCTGCCCTGCCAGACACCAGCTCATCATACCCTGCCCTGCCACACCTCCCCTGTCAGACACCAGCTCTTCATACCCTGCCCTGTCACACCTGCCCTGTCAGACACCAGCTCTTCATACCCTGCCCTGGCACGCTGCCTAGCCAGCCACCAGCTCTTCATACCCTGCCCTGTCAGACACCAGCTCTTCATACCCTGCCCTGGGACACCTACCCTGTCAGACACCAGCTCTTCATACCCTGCCCTGGCACGCTGCCCAGCCAGACACCAGCTCTTCATACCCTGCCCTGTCACACCCTGCCCTGTCAGACACCAGCTCTTCATACCCTACCCTGTCACACCTGCCCTGTCAGACACCAGCTCTTCACACCCTGCCCTGGCACGCTGCCCAGCCAGACACCAGCTCTTCATACCCTGCCCTGTCACACCCTGCCCTGTCAGACACCAGCTCTTCATACCCTGCCCTGGCACATCCTGCTCTGTCAGACACCAGCTCTTCATACCCTGCCCTGGCACACCCTGCCCTGTCAGACACAAGCTCTTCATACACTGCCCTGGCACGCTGCCTAGCCAGACACCAGCTCTTCATACCCTGCCCTGTCACACCCTGCCCTGTCAGACACCAGCTCTTCATACCCTGCCCTGGCACACCTCCCCTGCCAGACACCAGCTCTTCATACCCTGCCCTGTCACACCCTGCCCTGTCAGACACCAGCTCTTCATACCCTGCCCTGGCACACCTCCCCTGTCAGACACCAGCTCTTCATACCCTGCCCTGGCACACCCTGCCCTGTCAGACACCAGCTCTTCATACCCTGCCCTGCCACACCTGCCCTGTCAGACATCAGCTCTTCATACCGTGCCCTGTCACCCCGCCATTCCAGACACCAGCTCTTCATACCCTGCCCTGGCACACCCTGCCCTGTCAGACACCAGCTCTTCATACCCTGCCCTGGCACACCTGCCCTGCCAGACACCATCTCTTCATACCCTGCCCTGGTACACCTGCCCTGCCAGACACCAGCTCTTCATACCCTGCCCTGCCACACCTGCCCTGTCAGACACCAGCTCTTCATACCCTGCCCTGTCACACCCCGCCATGCCAGACACCAGCTCTTCATACCCTGCCCTGGCACACCTCCCCTGTCGACACCAGCTCTTCATACCCTGCCCTGGCACACCTGCCCTGACAGACACCAGCTCTTCATACCCTGCCCTGGCACACCTGCCCTGTCAGACACCAGCTCTTCATACCCTGCCCTGGCACACCTGCCCTCTCAGACACCAGCTCTCCATACCCTGCCCTGGCACACCATGCCCTGTCAGACACTAGCTCTTCATACCCTGTCCTGGCACACCTGCCCTGCCAGACACCAGCTCTTCATACCCTGCCCTGGTACACCTGCCCTGCCAGACACCAGCTCTTCATACCCTGCCCTGTCACACCCCGCCGTGCCAGACACCAGCTCTTCATACCCTGCCTTGGCACACCTGCCCTGCCAGACACCAGCTCTTCATACCCTGCCCTGGCACACTGCCTAGCCAGACACCAGCTCTTCATACCCTGCCCTGGCACACCTGCCCTGTCAGACACCAGCTCTTCATACCCTGCCCTGGCACACCTCCCTTGTCATACACCAGCTCTTCATACCCTGCCCTGGCACACCCTGCCCTGTCAGACACCAGCTCTTCATACCCTGCCCTGCCACACCTGCCCTGTCAGACACCAGCTCTTCATACCGTGCCCTGTCACACCCCGCCGTTCCAGACACCAGCTCTTCATACCCTGCCCTGGCACACCCTGCCCTGTCAGACACGAGCTCTTCATACCCTGCCCTGGCACGCTGCCTAGCCAGACACCAGCTCTTCATACCCTGCCCTTTCACACCCTGCCCTGTCAGACACCAGCTCTTCATACCCTGCCCTGGCACACCTCCCGTGCCAGACACCAGCTCTTCATACCCTGCCCTGTCACACCCTGCCCTGTCAGACACCAGCTCTTCATACCCTGCCCTGGCACACCTCCCCTGTCAGACACCAGCTCTTCATACCCTGCCCTGGCACACCCTGCCCTGTCAGACACCAGCTCTTCATACCCTGCCCTGCCACACCTGCCCTGTCAGACATCAGCTCTTCATACCGTGCCCTGTCACCCTGCCGTTCCAGACACCAGCTCTTCATACCCTGCCCTGGCACACCCTGCCCTGTCAGACACCAGCTCTTCATACCCTGCCCTGGCACACCTGCCCTGCCAGACACCAGCTCTTCATACCCTGCCCTGGTACACCTGCCCTGCCAGACACCAGCTCTTCATACCCTGCCCTGGTACACCTGCCCTGCCAGACACCAGCTCTTCATACCCTGCCCTGCCACACCTGCCCTGTCAGACACCAGCTCTTCATACCCTGCCCTGTCACACCCCGCCGTGCCAGACACCAGCTCTTCATACCCTGCCCTGGCACACCTCCCCTGTCGACACCAGCTCTTCATACCCTGCCCTGGCACACCTGCCCTGACAGACACCAGCTCTTCATACCCTGCCCTGGCACACCTGCCCTGTCAGACACCAGATCTTCATACCCTGCCCTGGCACACCTGCCCTGTCAGACACCAGCTCTCCATACCCCGCCCTGGCACACCATGCCCTGTCAGACACCAGCTCTTCATACCCTGTCCTGGCACACCTGCCCTGCCAGACACCAGCTCTTCATACCCTGCCCTGGTACACCTGCCCTGCCAGACACCAGCTCTTCATACCCTGCCCTGGTACACCTGCCCTGCCAGACACCAGCTCTTCATACCCTGCCCTGCCACACCTGCCCTGTCAGACACCAGCTCTTCATACCCTGCCCTGTCACACCCCGCCGTGCCAGACACCAGCTCTTCATACCCTGCCCTGGCACACCTCCCCTGTCGACACCAGCTCTTCATACCCTGCCCTGGCACACCTTCCCTGACAGACACCAGCTCTTCATACCCTGCCCTGGCACATCTGCCCTGTCAGACACCAGCTCTTCATACCCTGCCCTGTCACACCTGCCCTGCCAGACACCAGCTCTTCATACCCTGCCCTGTCACACCCTGCCGTGCCAGACACCAGCTCTTCATACCCTGCCCTGGCACACCTCCCCTGTCAGACACCAGCTCTTCATACCCTGCCCTGGCACACCTCCCCTGTCAGACACCAGCTCTTCATACCCTGCCCTGGCACACCCTGCCCTGTGAGACACCAGCTCTTCATACCCTGCCCTGTCACACCCCGCCGTGCCAGACACCAGCTCTTCATACCCTGCCCTGGCACACCTCCTGTGCCAGACACCAGCTCTTCATACCCTGCCCTGTCACACCCTGCCCTGTCAGACACCAACTCTTCATACCCTGCCCTGCCACACCTCCCCTGTCAGACACCAGCTCTTCATACCCTGCCCTGGCACACCCTGCCCTGTCAGACACCAGCTCTTCATACCCTGCCCTGGCACGCTGCCTAGCCAGACACCAGCTCTTCATACCCTGCCCTGGCACATCCTGCCCTGTCAGACACCAGCTCTTCATACCCTGCCCTGTCAGACCCTGCCCTGCCAGACACCAGCTCTTCATACCCTGCCCTGTCACACCTGCCCTGCCAGACACCAGCTCTTCATACCCTGCCCTGTCACACCCCGCCGTGCCAGACACCAGCTCTTCATACCCTGCCCTGGCACACCCTACCCTGCCAGACACCAGCTCTTCATACCCTGCCCTGGCACACCATGCCCTGCTAGACACCAGCTCTTCATACCCTGCCCTGGCACACCTCCCCTGTCAGACACCAGCTCTTCATACCCTGCCCTGGCACACCCTGCCCTGTCAGACACCAGCTCTTCATACCCTGCCCTGCCACACCTGCCTAGCCAGACACCAGCTCTTCATACCCTTCCCTTTCACACCCTGCCCTGTCAGACACCAGCTCTTCATACCCTGCCCTGGCACACCTCCCGTGCCAGACACCAGCTCTTCATACCCTGCCCTGTCACACCCTGCCCTGTCAGACACCAGCTCTTCATACCCTGCCCTGGCACACGTCCCCTGTCAGACACCAGCTCTTCATACCCTGCCCTGGCACACCCTGCCCTGTCAGACACCAGCTCTTCATACCCTGCCCTGCCACACCTGCCCTGTCAGACATCAGCTCTTCATACCGTGCCCTGTCACCCTGCCGTTCCAGACACCAGCTCTTCATACCCTGCCCTGGCACACCCTGCCCTGTCAGACACCAGCTCTTCATACCCTGCCCTGGCACACCTGCCCTGCCAGACACCAGCTCTTCATACCCTGCCCTGGTACACCTGCCCTGCCAGACACCAGCTCTTCATACCCTGCCCTGGTACACCTGCCCTGCCAGACACCAGCTCTTCATACCCTGCCCTGCCACACCTGCCCTGTCAGACACCAGCTCTTCATAACCTGCCCTGTCACACCCCGCCGTGCCAGACACCAGCTCTTCATACCCTGCCCTGTCACACCTGCCCTGCCAGACACCAGCTCTTCATACCCTGCCCTGCCACACCTGCCCTGTCAGACATCAGCTCTTCATACCGTGCCCTGTCACCCTGCCGTTCCAGACACCAGCTCTTCATACCCTGCCCTGGCACACCCTGCCCTGTCAGACACCAGCTCTTCATACCCTGCCCTGGCACACTTGCCCTGCCAGACACCAGCTCTTCATACCCTGCCCTGGTACACTTGCCCTGCCAGACACCAGCTCTTCATACCCTGCCCTGGTACACCTGCCCTGCCAGACACCAGCTCTTCATACCCTGCCCTGGTACACCTGCCCTGCCAGACACCAGCTCTTCATACCCTGCCCTGCCACACCTGCCCTGTCAGACACCAGCTCTTCATACCCTGCCCTGTCACACCCCGCCGTGCCAGACACCAGCTCTTCATACCCTTCCCTGGCACACCTCCCCTGTCGACACCAGCTCTTCATACCCTGCCCTGGCACACCTACCCTGTCAGACACCAGCTCTTCATACCCTGCCCTGCCACACCTGCCCTGTCAGACACCAGCTCTCCATACCCTGCCCTGGCACACCATGCCCTGTCAGACACCAGCTCTTCATACCCTGTCCTGGCACACCTGCCCTGCCAGACACCAGCTCTTCATACCCTGCCCTGGTACACCTGCCCTGCCAGACACCAGCTCTTCATACCCTGCCCTGGTACACCTGCCCTGCCAGACACCAGCTCTTCATACCCTGCCCTGCCACACCTGCCCTGTCAGACACCAGCTCTTCATACCCTGCCCTGTCACACCCCGCCGTGCCAGACACCAGCTCTTCATACCCTGCCCTGGCACACCTCCCCTGTCGACACCAGCTCTTCATACCCTGCCCTGGCACACCTTCCCTGACAGACACCAGCTCTTCATACCCTGCCCTGGCACATCTGCCCTGTCAGACACCAGCTCTTCATACCCTGCCCTGTCACACCTGCCCTGCCAGACACCAGCTCTTCATACCCTGCCCTGTCACACCCTGCCGTGCCAGACACCAGCTCTTCATACCCTGCCCTGGCACACCTCCCCTGTCAGACACCAACTCCTCATACCCTGCCCTGGCACACCTCCCCTGTCAGACACCAGCTCTTCATACCCTGCCCTGGCACACCCTGCCCTGTGAGACACCAGCTCTTCATACCCTGCCCTGTCACACCCCGCCGTGCCAGACACCAGCTCTTCATACCCTGCCCTGGCACACCTCCTGTGCCAGACACCAGCTCTTCATACCCTGCCCTGTCACACCCTGCCCTGTCAGACACCAGCTCTTCATACCCTGCCCTGGCACACCTCCCCTGTCAGACACCAGCTCTTCATACCCTGCCCTGGCACACCCTGCCCTGTCAGACACCAGCTCTTGATACCCTGCCCTGGCACGCTGCCTAGCCAGACACCAGCTCTTCATACCCTGCCCTGGCACATCCTGCCCTGTCAGACACCAGCTCTTCATACCCTGCCCTGTCAGACCCTGCCCTGCCAGACACCAGCTCTTCATACCCTGCCCTGTCACACCTGCCCTGCCAGACACCAGCTCTTCATACCCTGCCCTGTCACACCCCGCCGTGCCAGACACCAGCTCTTCATACCCTGCCCTGGCACACCCTACCCTGCCAGACACCAGCTCTTCATACCCTGCCCTGGCACACCATGCCCTGCTAGACACCAGCTCTTCATACCCTGCCCTGGCACACCTCCCCTGTCAGACACCAGCTCTTCATACCCTGCCCTGGCACACCCTGCCCTGTCAGACACCAGCTCTTCATACCCTGCCCTGCCACACCTGCCCTGCCAGACACCAGCTCTTCATACCCTGCCCTGGCACACCCTGCCCTGTCAGACACCAGCTCTTCATACCGTGCCCTGTCACCCCGCCATTCCAGACACCAGCTCTTCATACCCTGCCCTGGCACACCCTGCCCTGTCAGACACCAGCTCTTCATACCCTGCCCTGTCACACCTGCCCTGCCAGACACCATCTCTTCATACCCTGCCCTGGTACACCTGCCCTGCCAGACACCAGCTCTTCATACCCTGCCCTGGCACACCTGCCCTCTCAGACACCAGCTCTCCATACCCTGCCCTGGCACACCATGCCCTGTCAGACACTAGCTCTTCATACCCTGTCCTGGCACACCTGCCCTGCCAGACACCAGCTCTTCATACCCTGCCCTGGTACACCTGCCCTGCCAGACACCAGCTCTTCATACCCTGCCCTGCCACACCTGCCCTGTCAGACACCAGCTCTTCATACCCTGCCCTGTCACACCCCGCCGTGCCAGACACCAGCTCTTCATACCCTGCCCTGGCACACCTGCCCTGCCAGACACCAGCTCTTCATACCCTGCCCTGGCACGCTGCCTAGCCAGACACCAGCTCTTCATACCCTGCCCTTTCACACCCTGCCCTGTCAGACACCAGCTCTTCATACCCTGCCCTGGCACACCTCCCGTGCCAGACACCAGCTCTTCATACCCTGCCCTGTCACACCCTGCCCTGTCAGACACCAGCTCTTCATACCCTGCCCTGGCACACCTCCCCTGTCAGACACCAGCTCTTCATACCCTGCCCTGGCACACCCTGCCCTGTCAGACACCAGCTCTTCATACCCTGCCCTGCCACACCTGCCCTGTCAGACATCAGCTCTTCATACCGTGCCCTGTCACCCTGCCGTTCCAGACACCAGCTCTTCATACCCTGCCCTGGCACACCCTGCCCTGTCAGACACCAGCTCTTCATACCCTGCCCTGGCACACCTGCCCTGCCAGACACCAGCTCTTCATACCCTGCCCTGGTACACCTGCCCTGCCAGACACCAGCTCTTCATACCCTGCCCTGGTACACCTGCCCTGCCAGACACCAGCTCTTCATACCCTGCCCTGCCACACCTGCCCTGTCAGACACCAGCTCTTCATACCCTGCCCTGTCACACCCCGCCGTGCCAGACACCAGCTCTTCATACCCTGCCCTGGCACACCTCCCCTGTCGACACCAGCTCTTCATACCCTGCCCTGGCACACCTGCCCTGACAGACACCAGCTCTTCATACCCTGCCCTGGCACACCTGCCCTGTCAGACACCAGCTCTTCATACCCTGCCCTGGCACACCTGCCCTGCCAGACACCAGCTCTCCATACCCTGCCCTGGCACACCATGCCCTGTCAGACACCAGCTCTTCATACCCTGTCCTGGCACACCTGCCCTGCCAGACACCAGCTCTTCATACCCTGCCCTGGTACACCTGCCCTGCCAGACACCAGCTCTTCATACCCTGCCCTGGTACACCTGCCCTGCCAGACACCAGCTCTTCATACCCTGCCCTGTCACACCCCGCCGTGCCAGACACCAGCTCTTCATACCCTGCCCTGGCACACCATGCCCTGTCAGACACCAGCTCTTCATACCCTGCCCTGTCACACCCCGCCGTGCCAGACACCAGCTCTTCATACCCTGCCCTGGCACACGTCCCCTGTCGACACCAGCTCTTCATACCCTGCCCTGGCACACCTGCCCTGACAGACACCAGCTCTTCATACCCTGCCCTGGCACACCTGCCCTGTCAGACACCAGCTCTTCATACCCTGCCCTGGCACACCTGCCCTGTCAGACACCAGCTCTCCATACCCTGCCCTGGCACACCATGCCCTGTCAGACACCAGCTCTTCATACCCTGTCCTGGCACACCTGCCCTGCCAGACACCAGCTCTTCATACCCTGCCCTGGTACACCTGCCCTGCCAGACACCAGCTCTTCATACCCTGCCCTGCCACACCTGCCCTGTCAGACACCAGCTCTTCATACCCTGCCCTGGCACACCTGCCTTGCCAGACACCAGCTCTTCATACCCTGCCCTGGCACACCTGCCCTGTCAGACACCAGCTCTTCATACCCTGCCCTGTCACACCTCCCCTGTCAGACACCAGCTCTTCATACCCTGCCCTGCCACACCTGCCCTGCCAGACACCAGCTCTTCATACCCTGCCCTGCCACACCTGCCCTGTCAGACACCAGCTCTTCATACCGTGCCCTGTCACCCTGCCGTTCCAGACACCAGCTCTTCATACCCTGCCCTGGCACACCCTGCCCTGTCAGACACCAGCTCTTCATACCCTGCCCTGGCACACCTGCCCTGCCAGACACCAGCTCTTCATACCCTGCCCTGGTACACCTGCCCTGCCAGACACCAGCTCTTCATACCCTGCCCTGGTACACCTGCCCTGCCAGACACCAGCTCTTCATACCCTGCCCTGCCACACCTGCCCTGTCAGACACCAGCTCTTCATACCCTGCCCTGTCACACCCCGCCGTGCCAGACACCAGCTCTTCATACCCTGCCCTGGCACACCTCCCCTGTCGACACCAGCTCTTCATACCCTGCCCTGGCACACCTGCCCTGACAGACACCAGCTCTTCATACCCTGCCCTGGCACACCTGCCCTGTCAGACACCAGATCTTCATACCCTGCCCTGGCACACCTGCCCTGTCAGACACCAGCTCTCCATACCCCGCCCTGGCACACCATGCCCTGTCAGACACCAGCTCTTCATACCCTGTCCTGGCACACCTGCCCTGCCAGACACCAGCTCTTCATACCCTGCCCTGGTACACCTGCCCTGCCAGACACCAGCTCTTCATACCCTGCCCTGGTACACCTGCCCTGCCAGACACCAGCTCTTCATACCCTGCCCTGCCACACCTGCCCTGTCAGACACCAGCTCTTCATACCCTGCCCTGTCACCCCGCCATTCCAGACACCAGCTCTTCATACCCTGCCCTGGCACACCCTGCCCTGTCAGACACCAGCTCTTCATACCCTGCCCTGGCACACCTGCCCTGCCAGACACCAGCTCTTCATACCCTGCCCTGGTACACCTGCCCTGCCAGACACCAGCTCTTCATACCCTGCCCTGCCACACCTGCCCTGTCAGACACCAGCTCTTCATACCCTGCCCTGTCACACCCCGCCATGCCAGACACCAGCTCTTCATACCCTGCCCTGGCACACCTCCCCTGTCGACACCAGCTCTTCATACCCTGCCCTGGCACACCTGCCCTGACAGACACCAGCTCTTCATACCCTGCCCTGGCACACCTGCCCTGTCAGACACCAGCTCTTCATACCGTGCCCTGTCACCCCGCCATTCCAGACACCAGCTCTTCATACCCTGCCCTGGCACACCCTGCCCTGTCAGACACCAGCTCTTCATACCCTGCCCTGGCACACCTGCCCTGCCAGACACCATCTCTTCATACCCTGCCCTGGTACACCTGCCCTGCCAGACACCAGCTCTTCATACCCTGCCCTGCCACACCTGCCCTGTCAGACACCAGCTCTTCATACCCTGCCCTGGCACACCTGCCCTGACAGACACCAGCTCTTCATACCCTGCCCTGGCACACCTGCCCTGTCAGACACCAGCTCTTCATACCCTGCCCTGGCACACCTGCCCTCTCAGACACCAGCTCTCCATACCCTGCCCTGGCACACCATGCCCTGTCAGACACTAGCTCTTCATACCCTGTCCTGGCACACCTGCCCTGCCAGACACCAGCTCTTCATACCCTGCCCTGGTACACCTGCCCTGCCAGACACCAGCTCTTCATACCCTGCCCTGTCACACCCCGCCGTGCCAGACACCAGCTCTTCATACCCTGCCCTGTCACACCCCGCCATGCCAGACACCAGCTCTTCATACCCTGCCCTGGCACACCTCCCCTGTCGACACCAGCTCTTCATACCCTGCCCTGGCACACCTGCCCTGACAGACACCAGCTCTTCATACCCTGCCCTGGCACACCTGCCCTGTCAGACACCAGCTCTTCATACCCTGCCCTGGCACACCTGCCCTCTCAGACACCAGCTCTCCATACCCTGCCCTGGCACACCATGCCCTGTCAGACACTAGCTCTTCATACCCTGTCCTGGCACACCTGCCCTGCCAGACACCAGCTCTTCATACCCTGCCCTGGTACACCTGCCCTGCCAGACACCAGCTCTTCATACCCTGCCCTGTCACACCCCGCCGTGCCAGACACCAGCTCTTCATACCCTGCCTTGGCACACCTGCCCTGCCAGACACCAGCTCTTCATACCCTGCCCTGGCACACTGCCTAGCCAGACACCAGCTCTTCATACCCTGCCCTGGCACACCTGCCCTGTCAGACACCAGCTCTTCATACCCTGCCCTGGCACACCTCCCTTGTCATACACCAGCTCTTCATACCCTGCCCTGGCACACCCTGCCCTGTCAGACACCAGCTCTTCATACCCTGCCCTGCCACACCTGCCCTGTCAGACACCAGCTCTTCATACTGTGCCCTGTCACACCCCGCCGTTCCAGACACCAGCTCTTCATACCCTGCCCTGGCACACCCTGCCCTGTCAGACACGAGCTCTTCATACCCTGCCCTGGCACGCTGCCTAGCCAGACACCAGCTCTTCATACCCTGCCCTTTCACACCCTGCCCTGTCAGACACCAGCTCTTCATACCCTGCCCTGGCACACCTCCCGTGCCAGACACCAGCTCTTCATACCCTGCCCTGTCACACCCTGCCCTGTCAGACACCAGCTCTTCATACCCTGCCCTGGCACACCTCCCCTGTCAGACACCAGCTCTTCATACCCTGCCCTGGCACACCCTGCCCTGTCAGACACCAGCTCTTCATACCCTGCCCTGCCACACCTGCCCTGTCAGACATCAGCTCTTCATACCGTGCCCTGTCACCCTGCCGTTCCAGACACCAGCTCTTCATACCCTGCCCTGGCACACCCTGCCCTGTCAGACACCAGCTCTTCATACCCTGCCCTGGCACACCTGCCCTGCCAGACACCAGCTCTTCATACCCTGCCCTGGTACACCTGCCCTGCCAGACACCAGCTCTTCATACCCTGCCCTGGTACACCTGCCCTGCCAGACACCAGCTCTTCATACCCTGCCCTGCCACACCTGCCCTGTCAGACACCAGCTCTTCATACCCTGCCCTGTCACACCCCGCCGTGCCAGACACCAGCTCTTCATACCCTGCCCTGGCACACCTCCCCTGTCGACACCAGCTCTTCATACCCTGCCCTGGCACACCTGCCCTGACAGACACCAGCTCTTCATACCCTGCCCTGGCACACCTGCCCTGTCAGACACCAGATCTTCATACCCTGCCCTGGCACACCTGCCCTGCCAGACACCAGCTCTCCATACCCTGCCCTGGCACACCATGCCCTGTCAGACACCAGCTCTTCATACCCTGTCCTGGCACACCTGCCCTGCCAGACACCAGCTCTTCATACCCTGCCCTGGTACACCTGCCCTGCCAGACACCAGCTCTTCATACCCTGCCCTGGTACACCTGCCCTGCCAGACACCAGCTCTTCATACCCTGCCCTGTCACACCCCGCCGTGCCAGACACCAGCTCTTCATACCCTGCCCTGGCACACCATGCCCTGTCAGACACCAGCTCTTCATACCCTGCCCTGTCACACCCCGCCGTGCCAGACACCAGCTCTTCATACCCTGCCCTGGCACACGTCCCCTGTCGACACCAGCTCTTCATACCCTGCCCTGGCACACCTGCCCTGACAGACACCAGCTCTTCATACCCTGCCCTGGCACACCTGCCCTGTCAGACACCAGCTCTTCATACCCTGCCCTGGCACACCTGCCCTGTCAGACACCAGCTCTCCATACCCTGCCCTGGCACACCATGCCCTGTCAGACACCAGCTCTTCATACCCTGTCCTGGCACACCTGCCCTGCCAGACACCAGCTCTTCATACCCTGCCCTGGTACACCTGCCCTGCCAGACACCAGCTCTTCATACCCTGCCCTGCCACACCTGCCCTGTCAGACTCCAGCTCTTCATACCCTGCCCTGGCACACCTGCCTTGCCAGACACCAGCTCTTCATACCCTGCCCTGGCACACCTGCCCTGTCAGACACCAGCTCTTCATACCCTGCCCTGTCACACCTCCCCTGTCAGACACCAGCTCTTCATACCCTGCCCTGCCACACCTGCCCTGCCAGACACCAGCTCTTCATACCCTGCCCTGCCACACCTGCCCTGTCAGACACCAGCTCTTCATACCGTGCCCTGTCACCCTGCCGTTCCAGACACCAGCTCTTCATACCCTGCCCTGGCACACCCTGCCCTGTCAGACACCAGCTCTTCATACCCTGCCCTGGCACACCTGCCCTGCCAGACACCAGCTCTTCATACCCTGCCCTGGTACACCTGCCCTGCCAGACACCAGCTCTTCATACCCTGCCCTGGTACACCTGCCCTGCCAGACACCAGCTCTTCATACCCTGCCCTGCCACACCTGCCCTGTCAGACACCAGCTCTTCATACCCTGCCCTGTCACACCCCGCCGTGCCAGACACCAGCTCTTCATACCCTGCCCTGGCACACCTCCCCTGTCGACACCAGCTCTTCATACCCTGCCCTGGCACACCTGCCCTGACAGACACCAGCTCTTCATACCCTGCCCTGGCACACCTGCCCTGTCAGACACCAGATCTTCATACCCTGCCCTGGCACACCTGCCCTGTCAGACACCAGCTCTCCATACCCCGCCCTGGCACACCATGCCCTGTCAGACACCAGCTCTTCATACCCTGTCCTGGCACACCTGCCCTGCCAGACACCAGCTCTTCATACCCTGCCCTGGTACACCTGCCCTGCCAGACACCAGCTCTTCATACCCTGCCCTGGTACACCTGCCCTGCCAGACACCAGCTCTTCATACCCTGCCCTGCCACACCTGCCCTGTCAGACACCAGCTCTTCATACCCTGCCCTGTCACCCCGCCATTCCAGACACCAGCTCTTCATACCCTGCCCTGGCACACCCTGCCCTGTCAGACACCAGCTCTTCATACCCTGCCCTGGCACACCTGCCCTGCCAGACACCAGCTCTTCATACCCTGCCCTGGTACACCTGCCCTGCCAGACACCAGCTCTTCATACCCTGCCCTGCCACACCTGCCCTGTCAGACACCAGCTCTTCATACCCTGCCCTGTCACACCCCGCCATGCCAGACACCAGCTCTTCATACCCTGCCCTGGCACACCTCCCCTGTCGACACCAGCTCTTCATACCCTGCCCTGGCACACCTGCCCTGACAGACACCAGCTCTTCATACCCTGCCCTGGCACACCTGCCCTGTCAGACACCAGCTCTTCATACCGTGCCCTGTCACCCCGCCATTCCAGACACCAGCTCTTCATACCCTGCCCTGGCACACCCTGCCCTGTCAGACACCAGCTCTTCATACCCTGCCCTGGCACACCTGCCCTGCCAGACACCATCTCTTCATACCCTGCCCTGGTACACCTGCCCTGCCAGACACCAGCTCTTCATACCCTGCCCTGCCACACCTGCCCTGTCAGACACCAGCTCTTCATACCCTGCCCTGTCACACCCCGCCATGCCAGACACCAGCTCTTCATACCCTGCCCTGGCACACCTCCCCTGTCGACACCAGCTCTTCATACCCTGCCCTGGCACACCTGCCCTGACAGACACCAGCTCTTCATACCCTGCCCTGGCACACCTGCCCTGTCAGACACCAGCTCTTCATACCCTGCCCTGGCACACCTGCCCTCTCAGACACCAGCTCTCCATACCCTGCCCTGGCACACCATGCCCTGTCAGACACTAGCTCTTCATACCCTGTCCTGGCACACCTGCCCTGCCAGACACCAGCTCTTCATACCCTGCCCTGGTACACCTGCCCTGCCAGACACCAGCTCTTCATACCCTGCCCTGTCACACCCCGCCGTGCCAGACACCAGCTCTTCATACCCTGCCTTGGCACACCTGCCCTGCCAGACACCAGCTCTTCATACCCTGCCCTGGCACACTGCCTAGCCAGACACCAGCTCTTCATACCCTGCCCTGGCACACCTGCCCTGTCAGACACCAGCTCTTCATACCCTGCCCTGGCACACCTCCCTTGTCATACACCAGCTCTTCATACCCTGCCCTGGCACACCCTGCCCTGTCAGACACCAGCTCTTCATACCCTGCCCTGCCACACCTGCCCTGTCAGACACCAGCTCTTCATACCGTGCCCTGTCACACCCCGCCGTTCCAGACACCAGCTCTTCATACCCTGCCCTGGCACACCCTGCCCTGTCAGACACGAGCTCTTCATACCCTGCCCTGGCACGCTGCCTAGCCAGACACCAGCTCTTCATACCCTGCCCTTTCACACCCTGCCCTGTCAGACACCAGCTCTTCATACCCTGCCCTGGCACACCTCCCGTGCCAGACACCAGCTCTTCATACCCTGCCCTGTCACACCCTGCCCTGTCAGACACCAGCTCTTCATACCCTGCCCTGGCACACCTCCCCTGTCAGACACCAGCTCTTCATACCCTGCCCTGGCACACCCTGCCCTGTCAGACACCAGCTCTTCATACCCTGCCCTGCCACACCTGCCCTGTCAGACATCAGCTCTTCATACCGTGCCCTGTCACCCTGCCGTTCCAGACACCAGCTCTTCATACCCTGCCCTGGCACACCCTGCCCTGTCAGACACCAGCTCTTCATACCCTGCCCTGGCACACCTGCCCTGCCAGACACCAGCTCTTCATACCCTGCCCTGGTACACCTGCCCTGCCAGACACCAGCTCTTCATACCCTGCCCTGGTACACCTGCCCTGCCAGACACCAGCTCTTCATACCCTGCCCTGCCACACCTGCCCTGTCAGACACCAGCTCTTCATACCCTGCCCTGTCACACCCCGCCGTGCCAGACACCAGCTCTTCATACCCTGCCCTGGCACACCTCCCCTGTCGACACCAGCTCTTCATACCCTGCCCTGGCACACCTGCCCTGACAGACACCAGCTCTTCATACCCTGCCCTGGCACACCTGCCCTGTCAGACACCAGATCTTCATACCCTGCCCTGGCACACCTGCCCTGTCAGACACCAGCTCTCCATACCCCGCCCTGGCACACCATGCCCTGTCAGACACCAGCTCTTCATACCCTGTCCTGGCACACCTGCCCTGCCAGACACCAGCTCTTCATACCCTGCCCTGGTACACCTGCCCTGCCAGACACCAGCTCTTCATACCCTGCCCTGGTACACCTGCCCTGCCAGACACCAGCTCTTCATACCCTGCCCTGCCACACCTGCCCTGTCAGACACCAGCTCTTCATACCCTGCCCTGTCACACCCCGCCGTGCCAGACACCAGCTCTTCATACCCTGCCCTGGCACACCTCCCCTGTCGACACCAGCTCTTCATACCCTGCCCTGGCACACCTTCCCTGACAGACACCAGCTCTTCATACCCTGCCCTGGCACATCTGCCCTGTCAGACACCAGCTCTTCATACCCTGCCCTGTCACACCTGCCCTGCCAGACACCAGCTCTTCATACCCTGCCCTGTCACACCCTGCCGTGCCAGACACCAGCTCTTCATACCCTGCCCTGGCACACCTCCCCTGTCAGACACCAGCTCTTCATACCCTGCCCTGGCACACCTCCCCTGTCAGACACCAGCTCTTCATACCCTGCCCTGGCACACCCTGCCCTGTGAGACACCAGCTCTTCATACCCTGCCCTGTCACACCCCGCCGTGCCAGACACCAGCTCTTCATACCCTGCCCTGGCACACCTCCTGTGCCAGACACCAGCTCTTCATACCCTGCCCTGTCACACCCTGCCCTGTCAGACACCAGCTCTTCATACCCTGCCCTGCCACACCTCCCCTGTCAGACACCAGCTCTTCATACCCTGCCCTGGCACACCCTGCCCTGTCAGACACCAGCTCTTCATACCCTGCCCTGGCACGCTGCCTAGCCAGACACCAGCTCTTCATACCCTGCCCTGGCACATCCTGCCCTGTCAGACACCAGCTCTTCATACCCTGCCCTGTCAGACCCTGCCCTGCCAGACACCAGCTCTTCATACCCTGCCCTGTCACACCTGCCCTGCCAGACACCAGCTCTTCATACCCTGCCCTGTCACACCCCGCCGTGCCAGACACCAGCTCTTCATACCCTGCCCTGGCACACCCTACCCTGCCAGACACCAGCTCTTCATACCCTGCCCTGGCACACCATGCCCTGCTAGACACCAGCTCTTCATACCCTGCCCTGGCACACCTCCCCTGTCAGACACCAGCTCTTCATACCCTGCCCTGGCACACCCTGCCCTGTCAGACACCAGCTCTTCATACCCTGCCCTGCCACACCTGCCTAGCCAGACACCAGCTCTTCATACCCTTCCCTTTCACACCCTGCCCTGTCAGACACCAGCTCTTCATACCCTGCCCTGGCACACCTCCCGTGCCAGACACCAGCTCTTCATACCCTGCCCTGTCACACCCTGCCCTGTCAGACACCAGCTCTTCATACCCTGCCCTGGCACACGTCCCCTGTCAGACACCAGCTCTTCATACCCTGCCCTGGCACACCCTGCCCTGTCAGACACCAGCTCTTCATACCCTGCCCTGCCACACCTGCCCTGTCAGACATCAGCTCTTCATACCGTGCCCTGTCACCCTGCCGTTCCAGACACCAGCTCTTCATACCCTGCCCTGGCACACCCTGCCCTGTCAGACACCAGCTCTTCATACCCTGCCCTGGCACACCTGCCCTGCCAGACACCAGCTCTTCATACCCTGCCCTGGTACACCTGCCCTGCCAGACACCAGCTCTTCATACCCTGCCCTGGTACACCTGCCCTGCCAGACACCAGCTCTTCATACCCTGCCCTGCCACACCTGCCCTGTCAGACACCAGCTCTTCATAACCTGCCCTGTCACACCCCGCCGTGCCAGACACCAGCTCTTCATACCCTGCCCTGTCACACCTGCCCTGCCAGACACCAGCTCTTCATACCCTGCCCTGCCAAACCTGCCCTGTCAGACATCAGCTCTTCATACCGTGCCCTGTCACCCTGCCGTTCCAGACACCAGCTCTTCATACCCTGCCCTGGCACACCCTGCCCTGTCAGACACCAGCTCTTCATACCCTGCCCTGGCACACTTGCCCTGCCAGACACCAGCTCTTCATACCCTGCCCTGGTACACTTGCCCTGCCAGACACCAGCTCTTCATACCCTGCCCTGGTACACCTGCCCTGCCAGACACCAGCTCTTCATACCCTGCCCTGGTACACCTGCCCTGCCAGACACCAGCTCTTCATACCCTGCCCTGCCACACCTGCCCTGTCAGACACCAGCTCTTCATACCCTGCCCTGTCACACCCCGCCGTGCCAGACACCAGCTCTTCATACCCTTCCCTGGCACACCTCCCCTGTCGACACCAGCTCTTCATACCCTGCCCTGGCACACCTACCCTGTCAGACACCAGCTCTTCATACCCTGCCCTGCCACACCTGCCCTGTCAGACACCAGCTCTCCATACCCTGCCCTGGCACACCATGCCCTGTCAGACACCAGCTCTTCATACCCTGTCCTGGCACACCTGCCCTGCCAGACACCAGCTCTTCATACCCTGCCCTGGTACACCTGCCCTGCCAGACACCAGCTCTTCATACCCTGCCCTGGTACACCTGCCCTGCCAGACACCAGCTCTTCATACCCTGCCCTGCCACACCTGCCCTGTCAGACACCAGCTCTTCATACCCTGCCCTGTCACACCCCGCCGTGCCAGACACCAGCTCTTCATACCCTGCCCTGGCACACCTCCCCTGTCGACACCAGCTCTTCATACCCTGCCCTGGCACACCTTCCCTGACAGACACCAGCTCTTCATACCCTGCCCTGGCACATCTGCCCTGTCAGACACCAGCTCTTCATACCCTGCCCTGTCACACCTGCCCTGCCAGACACCAGCTCTTCATACCCTGCCCTGTCACACCCTGCCATGCCAGACACCAGCTCTTCATACCCTGCCCTGGCACACCTCCCCTGTCAGACACCAACTCCTCATACCCTGCCCTGGCACACCTCCCCTGTCAGACACCAGCTCTTCATACCCTGCCCTGGCACACCCTGCCCTGTGAGACACCAGCTCTTCATACCCTGCCCTGTCACACCCCGCCGTGCCAGACACCAGCTCTTCATACCCTGCCCTGGCACACCTCCTGTGCCAGACACCAGCTCTTCATACCCTGCCCTGTCACACCCTGCCCTGTCAGACACCAGCTCTTCATACCCTGCCCTGGCACACCTCCCCTGTCAGACACCAGCTCTTCATACCCTGCCCTGGCACACCCTGCCCTGTCAGACACCAGCTCTTGATACCCTGCCCTGGCACGCTGCCTAGCCAGACACCAGCTCTTCATACCCTGCCCTGGCACATCCTGCCCTGTCAGACACCAGCTCTTCATACCCTGCCCTGTCAGACCCTGCCCTGCCAGACACCAGCTCTTCATACCCTGCCCTGTCACACCTGCCCTGCCAGACACCAGCTCTTCATACCCTGCCCTGTCACACCCCGCCGTGCCAGACACCAGCTCTTCATACCCTGCCCTGGCACACCCTACCCTGCCAGACACCAGCTCTTCATACCCTGCCCTGGCACACCATGCCCTGCTAGACACCAGCTCTTCATACCCTGCCCTGGCACACCTCCCCTGTCAGACACCAGCTCTTCATACCCTGCCCTGGCACACCCTGCCCTGTCAGACACCAGCTCTTCATACCCTGCCCTGCCACACCTGCCCTGTCAGACATCAGCTCTTCATACCGTGCCCTGTCACCCCGCCATTCCAGACACCAGCTCTTCATACCCTGCCCTGGCACACCCTGCCCTGTCAGACACCAGCTCTTCATACCCTGCCCTGTCACACCTGCCCTGCCAGACACCATCTCTTCATACCCTGCCCTGGTACACCTGCCCTGCCAGACACCAGCTCTTCATACCCTGCCCTGGCACACCTGCCCTCTCAGACACCAGCTCTCCATACCCTGCCCTGGCACACCATGCCCTGTCAGACACTAGCTCTTCATACCCTGTCCTGGCACACCTGCCCTGCCAGACACCAGCTCTTCATACCCTGCCCTGGTACACCTGCCCTGCCAGACACCAGCTCTTCATACCCTGCCCTGCCACACCTGCCCTGTCAGACACCAGCTCTTCATACCCTGCCCTGTCACACCCCGCCGTGCCAGACACCAGCTCTTCATACCCTGCCCTGGCACACCTGCCCTGCCAGACACCAGCTCTTCATACCCTGCCCTGGCACGCTGCCTAGCCAGACACCAGCTCTTCATACCCTGCCCTTTCACACCCTGCCCTGTCAGACACCAGCTCTTCATACCCTGCCCTGGCACACCTCCCGTGCCAGACACCAGCTCTTCATACCCTGCCCTGTCACACCCTGCCCTGTCAGACACCAGCTCTTCATACCCTGCCCTGGCACACCTCCCCTGTCAGACACCAGCTCTTCATACCCTGCCCTGGCACACCCTGCCCTGTCAGACACCAGCTCTTCATACCCTGCCCTGCCACACCTGCCCTGTCAGACATCAGCTCTTCATACCGTGCCCTGTCACCCTGCCGTTCCAGACACCAGCTCTTCATACCCTGCCCTGGCACACCCTGCCCTGTCAGACACCAGCTCTTCATACCCTGCCCTGGCACACCTGCCCTGCCAGACACCAGCTCTTCATACCCTGCCCTGGTACACCTGCCCTGCCAGACACCAGCTCTTCATACCCTGCCCTGGTACACCTGCCCTGCCAGACACCAGCTCTTCATACCCTGCCCTGCCACACCTGCCCTGTCAGACACCAGCTCTTCATACCCTGCCCTGTCACACCCCGCCGTGCCAGACACCAGCTCTTCATACCCTGCCCTGGCACACCTCCCCTGTCGACACCAGCTCTTCATACCCTGCCCTGGCACACCTGCCCTGACAGACACCAGCTCTTCATACCCTGCCCTGGCACACCTGCCCTGTCAGACACCAGCTCTTCATACCCTGCCCTGGCACACCTGCCCTGCCAGACACCAGCTCTCCATACCCTGCCCTGGCACACCATGCCCTGTCAGACACCAGCTCTTCATACCCTGTCCTGGCACACCTGCCCTGCCAGACACCAGCTCTTCATACCCTGCCCTGGTACACCTGCCCTGCCAGACACCAGCTCTTCATACCCTGCCCTGGTACACCTGCCCTGCCAGACACCAGCTCTTCATACCCTGCCCTGTCACACCCCGCCGTGCCAGACACCAGCTCTTCATACCCTGCCCTGGCACACCATGCCCTGTCAGACACCAGCTCTTCATACCCTGCCCTGTCACACCCCGCCGTGCCAGACACCAGCTCTTCATACCCTGCCCTGGCACACGTCCCCTGTCGACACCAGCTCTTCATACCCTGCCCTGGCACACCTGCCCTGACAGACACCAGCTCTTCATACCCTGCCCTGGCACACCTGCCCTGTCAGACACCAGCTCTTCATACCCTGCCCTGGCACACCTGCCCTGTCAGACACCAGCTCTCCATACCCTGCCCTGGCACACCATGCCCTGTCAGACACCAGCTCTTCATACCCTGTCCTGGCACACCTGCCCTGCCAGACACCAGCTCTTCATACCCTGCCCTGGTACACCTGCCCTGCCAGACACCAGCTCTTCATACCCTGCCCTGCCACACCTGCCCTGTCAGACACCAGCTCTTCATACCCTGCCCTGGCACACCTGCCTTGCCAGACACCAGCTCTTCATACCCTGCCCTGGCACACCTGCCCTGTCAGACACCAGCTCTTCATACCCTGCCCTGTCACACCTCCCCTGTCAGACACCAGCTCTTCATACCCTGCCCTGCCACACCTGCCCTGCCAGACACCAGCTCTTCATACCCTGCCCTGCCACACCTGCCCTGTCAGACACCAGCTCTTCATACCCTGCCCTGCCACACCTGCCCTGTCAGACATCAGCTCTTCATACCGTGCCCTGTCACACCTGCCCTGTCAGACACCAGCTCTTCATACCCTGCCCTGGCACACCTCCCCTGCCGACACCAGCTCTTCATACCCTGCCCTGGCACACCCTGCCCTGTCAGACACCAGCTCTTCATACCCTGCCCTGCCACACCTGCCCTGTCAGACACCAGCTCTTCATACCCTGCCCTGCCACACCTGCCCTGTCATACACCAGCTCTTCATACCCTGCCTTGGCACACCTCCCCTGTCAGACACCAGCTCTTCATACCCTGCCCTGGCACACCCTGCCCTGTCAGACACCAGCTCTTGATATCCTGCCCTGGCAAGCTGCCTAGCCAGACACCAGCTCTTCATACCCTGCCCTGGCACATCCTGCCCTGTCAGACACCAGCTCTTCATACCCTGCCCTGTCAGACCCTGCCCTGCCAGACACCAGCTCTTCATACCCTGCCCTGTCACACCTGCCCTGCCAGACACCAGCTCTTCATACCCTGCCCTGTCACACCCCGCCGTGCCAGACACCAGCTCTTCATACCCTGCCCTGGCACACCCTACCCTGCCAGACACCAGCTCTTCATACCCTGCCCTGGCACACCATGCCCTGCTAGACACCAGCTCTTCATACCCTGCCCTGGCACACCTCCCCTGTCAGACACCAGCTCTTCATACCCTGCCCTGGCACACCCTGCCCTGTCAGACACCAGCTCTTCATACCCTGCCCTGCCACACCTGCCCTGTCAGACATCAGCTCTTCATTCCGTGCCCTGTCACCCCGCCATTCCAGACACCAGCTCTTCATACCCTGCCCTGGCACACCCTGCCCTGTCAGACACCAGCTCTTCATACCCTGCCCTGGCACACCTGCCCTGCCAGACACCATCTCTTCATACCCTGCCCTGGTACACCTGCCCTGCCAGACACCAGCTCTTCATACCCTGCCCTGGCACACCTGCCCTCTCAGACACCAGCTCTCCATACCCTGCCCTGGCACACCATGCCCTGTCAGACACTAGCTCTTCATACCCTGTCCTGGAACACCTGCCCTGCCAGACACCAGCTCTTCATACCCTGCCCTGGTACACCTGCCCTGCCAGACACCAGCTCTTCATACCCTGCCCTGCCACACCTGCCCTGTCAGACACCAGCTCTTCATACCCTGCCCTGTCACACCCCGCCGTGCCAGACACCAGCTCTTCATACCCTGCCCTGGCACACCTGCCCTGCCAGACACCAGCTCTTCATACCCTGCCCTGGCACACTGCCTAGCCAGACACCAGCTCTTCATACCCTGCCCTGGCACACCTGCCCTGTCAGACACCAGCTCTTCATACCCTGCCCTGGCACACCTCCCCTGTCATACACCAGCTCTTCATACCCTGCCCTGGCACACCCTGCCCTGTCAGACACCAGCTCTTCATACCCTGCCCTGCCACACCTGCCCTGTCAGACACCAGCTCTTCATACCGTGCCCTGTCACACCCCGCCGTTCCAGACACCAGCTCTTCATACCCTGCCCTGTCAGACACGAGCTCTTCATACCCTGCCCTGGCACGCTGCCTAGCCAGACACCAGCTCTTCATACCCTGCCCTTTCACACCCTGCCCTGTCAGACACCAGCTCTTCATACCCTGCCCTGGCACACCTCCCGTGCCAGACACCAGCTCTTCATACCCTGCCCTGTCACACCCTGCCCTGTCAGACACCAGCTCTTCATACCCTGCCCTGGCACACCTCCCCTGTCAGACACCAGCTCTTCATACCCTGCCCTGGCACACCCTGCCCTGTCAGACACCAGCTCTTCATACCCTGCCCTGCCACACCTGCCCTGTCAGACATCAGCTCTTCATACCGTGCCCTGTCACCCTGCCGTTCCAGACACCAGCTCTTCATACCCTGCCCTGGCACACCCTGCCCTGTCAGACACCAGCTCTTCATACCCTGCCCTGGCACACCTGCCCTGCCAGACACCAGCTCTTCATACCCTGCCCTGGTACACCTGCCCTGCCAGACACCAGCTCTTCATACCCTGCCCTGGTACACCTGCCCTGCCAGACACCAGCTCTTCATACCCTGCCCTGCCACACCTGCCCTGTCAGACACCAGCTCTTCATACCCTGCCCTGTCACACCCCGCCGTGCCAGACACCAGCTCTTCATACCCTGCCCTGGCACACCTCCCCTGTCGACACCAGCTCTTCATACCCTGCCCTGGCACACCTGCCCTGACAGACACCAGCTCTTCATACCCTGCCCTGGCACACCTGCCCTGTCAGACACCAGCTCTTCATACCCTGCCCTGGCACACCTGCCCTGTCAGACACCAGCTCTCCATACCCTGCCCTGGCACACCATGCCCTGTCAGACACCAGCTCTTCATACCCTGTCCTGGCACACCTGCCCTGCCAGACACCAGCTCTTCATACCCTGCCCTGGTACACCTGCCCTGCCAGACACCAGCTCTTCATACCCTGCCCTGGTACACCTGCCCTGCCAGACACCAGCTCTTCATACCCTGCCCTGCCACACCTGCCCTGTCAGACACCAGCTCTTCATACCCTGCCCTGTCACACCCCGCCGTGCCAGACACCAGCTCTTCATACCCTGCCCTGGCACACCATGCCCTGTCAGACACCAGCTCTTCATACCCTGCCCTGTCACACCCCGCCGTGCCAGACACCAGCTCTTCATACCCTGCCCTGGCACACCTGCCCTGTCAGACACCAGCTCTTCATACCATGCCCTGGCACACCTGCCCTGTCAGACACCAGCTCTCCATACCCTGCCCTGGCACACCATGCCCTGTCAGACACCAGCTCTTCATACCCTGCCCTGGCACACCTGCCCTGCCAGACACCAGCTCTTCATACCCTGCCCTGCCACACCTGCCCTGCCAGACACCAGCTCTTCATACCCTGCCCTGTCACACCCCGCCGTGCCAGACACCAGCTCTTCATACCCTGCCCTGGCACACCATGCCCTGTCAGACACCAGCTCTTCATACCCTGCCCTGTCACACCCCGCCGTGCCAGACACCAGCTCTTCATACCCTGCCCTGGCACACCTGCCCTGTCAGACACCAGCTCTTCATACCCTGTCCTGGCACACCTGCCCTGTCAGACACCAGCTCTCCATACCCTGCCCTGGCACACCATGCCCTGTCAGACACCAGCTCTTCATACCCTGTCCTGGCACACCTGCCCTGCCAGACACCAGCTCTTCATACCCTGCCCTGGTACACCTGCCCTGCCAGACACCAGCTCTTCATACCCTGCCCTGCCACACCTGCCCTGTCAGACACCAGCTCTTCATACCCTGCCCTGGCACACCTGCCTTGCCAGACACCAGCTCTTCATACCCTGCCCTGGCACACCTGCCCTGTCAGACACCAGCTCTTCATACCCTGCCCTGTCACACCTCCCCTGTCAGACACCAGCTCTTCATACCCTGCCCTGCCACACCTGCCCTGCCAGACACCAGCTCTTCATACCCTGCCCTGCCACACCTGCCCTGTCAGACACCAGCTCTTCATACCCTGCCCTGTCACACCCCGCCGTGCCAGACACCAGCTCTTCATACCCTGCCCTGGCACACCATGCCCTGTCAGACACCAGCTCTTCATACCCTGCCCTGTCACACCCCGCCGTGCCAGACACCAGCTCTTCATACCCTGCCCTGGCACACCTGCCCTGTCAGACACCAGCTCTTCATACCCTGCCCTGGCACACCTGCCCTGTCAGACACCAGCTCTCCATACCCTGCCCTGGCACACCATGCCCTGTCAGACACCAGCTCTTCATACCCTGCCCTGGCACACCTGCCCTGCCAGACACCAGCTCTTCATACCCTGCCCTGCCACACCTGCCCTGCCAGACACCAGCTCTTCATACCCTGCCCTGTCACACCCCGCCGTGCCAGACACCAGCTCTTCATACCCTGCCCTGGCACACCATGCCCTGTCAGACACCAGCTCTTCATACCCTGCCCTGTCACACCCCGCCGTGCCAGACACCAGCTCTTCATACCCTGCCCTGGCACACCTGCCCTGTCAGACACCAGCTCTTCATACCCTGTCCTGGCACACCTGCCCTGTCAGACACCAGCTCTCCATACCCTGCCCTGGCACACCATGCCCTGTCAGACACCAGCTCTTCATACCCTGTCCTGGCACACCTGCCCTGCCAGACACCAGCTCTTCATACCCTGCCCTGGTACACCTGCCCTGCCAGACACCAGCTCTTCATACCCTGCCCTGCCACACCTGCCCTGTCAGACACCAGCTCTTCATACCCTGCCCTGGCACACCTGCCTTGCCAGACACCAGCTCTTCATACCCTGCCCTGGCACACCTGCCCTGTCAGACACCAGCTCTTCATACCCTGCCCTGTCACACCTCCCCTGTCAGACACCAGCTCTTCATACCCTGCCCTGCCACACCTGCCCTGCCAGACACCAGCTCTTCATACCCTGCCCTGCCACACCTGCCCTGTCAGACACCAGCTCTTCATACCCTGCCCTGCCACACCTGCCCTGTCAGACATCAGCTCTTCATACCGTGCCCTGTCACACCTGCCCTGTCAGACACCAGCTCTTCATACCCTGCCCTGGCACACCTCCCCTGTCGACACCAGCTCTTCATACCCTGCCCTGGCACACCCTGCCCTGTCAGACACCAGCTCTTCATACCCTGCCCTGCCACACCTGCCCTGTCAGACACCAGCTCTTCATACCCTGCCCTGCCACACCTGCCCTGTCAGACATCAGCTCTTCATACCGTGCCCTGTCACACCTGCCCTGTCAGACACCAGCTCTTCATACCCTGCCCTGTCACACCTGCCCTGCCAGACACCAGCTCTTCATACCCTGCCCTGTCACACCCCGCCGTGCCAGACACCAGCTCTTCATACCCTGCCCTGGCACACCTCCCCTGTCAGACACCAGCTCTTCATACCCTGCCCTGGCACACCTCCCCTGTCAGACACCAGCTCTTCATACCCTGCCCTGGCACACCCTGCCCTGTCAGACACCAGCTCTTCATACCCTGCCCTGTCTCACCCCGCCGTGCCAGACACCAGCTCTTCATACCCTGCCCTGGCACACCTCCCGTGCCAGACACCAGCTCTTCATACCCTGCCCTGTCACACCCTGCCCTGTCAGACACCAGCTCTTCATACCCTGCCCTGGCACACCTCCCCTGTCAGACACCAGCTCTTCATACCCTGCCCTGGCACACCCTGCCCTGTCAGACACCAGCTCTTCATACCCTGCCCTGGCACGCTGCCTAGCCAGACACCAGCTCTTCATACCCTGGCCTGGCACATCCTGCCCTGTCAGACACCAGCTCTTCATACCCTGCCCTGGCACACCTGCCCTGTCAGACACCAGCTCTTCATACCCTGCCCTGTCAGACACCAGCTCTTCATACCCTGCCCTGGCACACCTCCCCTGTCAGACACCAGCTCTTCATACCCTGCCCTGGCACACCCCGCCGTGCCAGACACCAGCTCTTCATACCCTGCCCTGGCACACCTGCCCTGCCAGACTCCAGCTCTTCATACCCTGCCCTGGCACACCTGCCCTGCCAGACACCAGCTCTTCATACCCTGCCCTGGCACGCTGCCTAGCCAGACACCAGCTCTTCATACCCTGCCCTGGCACACCTTCCCTGACAGACACCAGCTCTTCATACCCTGCCCTGGCACACCTGCCCTGTCAGACACCAGCTCTTCATACCCTGCCCTGTCACACCTGCCCTGCCAGACACCAGCTCTCCATACCCTGCCCTGTCACACCCCGCCGTGCCAGACACCAGCTCTTCATACCCTGCCCTGGCACACCCTACCCTGCCAGACACCAGCTCTTCATACCCTGCCCTGGCACACCTGCCCTGCCAGACACCAGCTCTTCATACCCTGCCCTGGCACACCTGCCCTGCCAGACACCAGCTCTTCATACCCTGCCCTGGCACACCCTGCCCTGTCAGACACCAGCTCTTCATACCCTGCCCTGGCACACCCTGCCCTGTCAGACACCAGCTCTTCATACCCTGCCCTGGCACACCTGCCCTGCCAGACACCAGCTCTTCATACCCTGCCCTGGCACACCTGCCCTGTCAGACACCAGCTCTTCATACCCTGCCCTGGCACACCTGCCCTGTCAGACACCAGCTCTTCATACCCTGCCCTGGCACACCTGCCCTGTCAGACACCAGCTCTTCATACCCTGCCCTGGCACACCTGCCCTGTCAGACACCAGCTCTTCATACCCTGCCCTGGCACACCTGCCCTGTCAGACACCAGCTCTTCATACCCTGCCCTGGCACACCTGCCTTTCAGAGAAAAGAAGCGCTAGACCGTTGGACTTGAGCATCGCAGCTTGAAGTGATAGAAGCCTCGTCGTCGCCCCCGTCGCAACCTTAAAGGTTCGTTTTGCTGTGGCTGGGTTGGGAGCAAGGCGGCTAAACCGCTGTTAGTTAGGAGTCGGTAACTTGTATATGGTTTACAAACGGGGCAAAAATGCAGTCTTTGAAGTAACTCGCCCGCTAGTCGCGCAACTAATGCTTTGCAATTTTTTTTTTGTAGTACTCGAGGTGCACACGCGAAGGACGCGCATCACTGACGTCAAGATTCTCTTCAAATGAGCGTAAAATGTTAACATGACACTTTTAAATTAACTTTTGTACTGCATTAAAGCAAAATATCTATGTACTACATTAGGCTGAACATTGTACCATATTTAAGCATAAAATAAACTATTTTTATACTGTATCGATGCACTTAATTTGTCCGACTGCTTTTCCCTTGCAACATCCCAAAAAGCTCTAGACCGCGAAGTCACTAAGGGGGTCATTCCAACCCTGGCGGTCGGTGATAAAGCGGCGGCCAACCTGCCAACAGGCAGGCGGTCAAAAAAATGGAATTCTGACCCTGGCGGGAACCGCCAACACAGGCCGCCACTTTAACACACCGACCACCACGGCGGGACAGACAAACAGCTCGGCAGTCACCGCCAACAGGCAGGCGGCAGACAATGTACCGCCCACCCTATCACAACTCACCAATCCGACACCTTTTCCGGGGCGGGAGCCCCGCCGATAAAAACACGGCGGAAACAGACTACGAACGGGAAAATGCTCACCTCTAAACACTCCACGAGGAAGGAGGACAGCATGGAACCCGAATTAAACATCCTACCAGCTATTGTCTACCTGCTCATCTACCAGGAGTACGAACGCCGGCGCAGATGACAACGGTGAGTACTGCACCTACGACACAGGGGAGGGGGGAGGAGGAAAGCTTACGGGCACACACATGCACCATACACCCACCCCCCCACCCCAAATACCTACACCCCAATGCAGAGCAACAAGTCAGAGTGACACCCCCCAAACCCACCGGAATAATGCAAAGACACAATTAAAATGATCTATAAAATATATGTATAAATAGCTCCATTGAAGGTATGGGAAATATGCAATATGAAAGATACAAAATAAGGAATGAACATAGTCAAAAATATATACATAGGCAATAAGTCCTGCCCATTCTGTCAAAGTTCCATAGTCCGTGGGCCAATGTGCACAAACACATGGGCAAAGCCCAGACAGGAGACCAGATACCATTGGAGAGAACACTGCTGGGGCATCAGATGATAAAACTACAGGCACCTCAGGGGGAAGGGAAGGGGGGGCACCTCAGCCACATGAGTCCACGACGCCAGATCCACGAGGGGCCTCCATGCCCACTGTCCCATCCTGGGGAGTGCAAAGCCACAGTCTCACAAGTCTCTACAGTGGGTGGCTTGCCCACTGTGCCATCCTGGGGAGTGCAAAGCCACAGTCTCTCAAGTCTCTACAGTGGGTGGCTTGCCCACTGTTCCATCCTGGGAAGTGCCAAGCCACAGTCCATCAGATGGATTACCGACTCCACTGTTAATGGAGGAGGCATGGTGCCCAGAGTGCTTCGTGAAGCCCTGCTCAACACAGAACCGGCACTGTCAATGGGCCAGCGGTGCTTGAGACGGCGTAGCCCAGCGGAGCGGTGCTTGACAGGAAGGGCCCAGCGGAGCGGTGCTTGAGATGAAGGGCCCAGCGGAGCGGTGCTTGACAGGAAGGGCCCAGCGGAGCGGTGCTTGAGATGAAGGGCCCAGTGGAGCGGTGCTTGACAAGAAGGGCCCAGCGGAGCGGTGCTTGAGAGGAAGGGCCCAGCGGAGCGGTGCTTGACAGGAAGGGCCCAGCGGAGCGGTGCTTGACAGGAAGGGCCCAGCAGAGCGGTGCTCGAGATGAAGGGCCCAGCGGAGCGGTGCTTGAGACGGCAGTGGCCAGCGGAGCGGTGCTTGACAGGAACGGCCCAGCGGAGCGGTGCTCGAGATGAAGGGCCCAGCGGAGCGGTTCTTGTCACGGCGGGCCCCTGTTCAGCGGTGCTTCTCACGGCGGGCCCCTGTTCAGCGGTGCTTCTCACGGCGGGGCCCTGTTCAGCGGTGCTTCTCACGGCGGGGCCTTGTTCAGCGGTGCTTCTCACGGCGGGCCCTGTTCAGCGGTTCAGCGGTGCTTCTCACGGCGGGGCCCTGTTCAGCGGTGCTTCTCACGGCGGGGCCCTGTTCAGCGGTGCTTCTCACGGCGGGGTCCTGTTCAGCGGTGCTTCTCACGGCGCGGCCCTGTTCAGCGGTTCTTCTCACGGCAGGGCCCTGTTCAGCGGTTCTTCTCACGGCGGGGCCCTGTTCAGCGGTGCTTCTCACGGCGGGGCCCTGTTCAGCGGTTCTTCTCACGGCGGGGCCCTGTTCAGCGGATCTTCTCACGGCGGGCCCTGTTCAGCGGTGCTTCTCACGGCGGGGCCCTGTTCAGCGGGGCTTCTCACGGCGAGGCCCTGTTCAGCGGTGCTTGTCCTGTGTTTCTAGGGAGCCAGACCTGGCCAAGACTTCCCGCTCAGTCGCCATCCGACCTTGCGGTCGCGGGACCCTCCTTGTGATGGAGTCCTGGGCCCGTGGGTGTCGTCCGTCACAACCGGAATGGGGCTGGTGGGGCCCTCCTGGGCAGCTCGCCTGCTGCCTGACTTCTCCGCCCTGCTGCCCTTGCCCTCCTTCGCTGAAGCTCTGTGGCCCTTGCCTCCCTTTGATGATGTGGCAGGTGACGGGGCAAGGCTACTGTCCTTGGTGGCAGCCGTCTCAGGCTTGTCACGCCGGCCCTTAGTTTTTTTTGTCCTCTTCCCAGGGGGTGGGCTGGCTGTCCCCTTGCTGCTGGCCGATGTTCCTGCCCTAGGAGCTGGTGGACTCCAATAGCCCTGCACTATGGTCACAGTAGATGCAGGGCTGGTGGTGGCTGAGGTGCTTTTTTTTACTCTTACCAGATGGAGGGGGTGGGTCAGTGGTTGGAACGAGGTCAAGGTTGGAAAGGAAAAGCACTTTGGAAGGACAGGGACGGGTAGGTGTAGTGGGTATGGGAGTGGAGGAAGAGGATGTGGTTGTAGGAGAGTCAAGTGTGCTGTCTTTGGGTGCAGGTGCTTGTGACGGAGGCTGTCGTGAGGTGGATGGCTGTTGGGTGGGTGGCTGCCTGCGTTTGTGTGGTTTGGAAGAGGGGGTGACAGACACACTGGGAGAGGACACAGGGGACGTGTAAATGGCAGTGGGGGTGGTGACTGCACGTGTGCGGACTGTAATGGAGGGTGTGCTGGTGATGGAAGTACTGGCTGATGGTGGTGTGCATGCAGGTGTGAGTGGAGACGTCACAGGGAGGGAGGAGGGAGATGAGGAGGTGGGGGACACAGAGGTGGTAGTGACTGTTGGCATGTCTGCATCTGGATGTTGCTTGGGTGAATGCTTGTGGGATCTGTGGTGCTTATGTCTGGATGAGCTGCCCTTGGGTGTAGAGGTGTGTGCAGGCTGGTCTGATGGTGTGGATGGGATAGGCAGAGGAACAGGAGACTGGGACTGGGTGGAGGGAGTCAGAAGAGGGAGGCTGGAGACAGGGACAATGGCTGCCGTCAGTGCTGAGGCCAGAGCGTTGAACGATCGCTGATGGGCAGCCTGACCCGAATGAATGCCCTCCAGGTATGCATTGCTCCGATGCACCTCCCTTTCTACACCCTGGATGGCATTCAAAAGGGTAGACTGCCCAACAATGATGGTCCTGAGGAGGTCAATGACCTCCTCACTGAGGGCAGCAGGGGTAACTGGGGCAGGGCCTGAGGTGCCTGGGGCGAAGGAGATGCCCGCCTTCCTGGGCGAGCGGGCACGGAGCGAAGGCTGAGGGGCTGCTGGGAGGGCGGGGCTGGTGTGCTGGGTGGCGGCTGTACCTGTTGTGGCGGTGGGCACGGATGTTGCCGCCACCGCAAGGGAGCTCCCTTCCGAGGACGTGTTGGTGTCGCTGACGTCTCCACGGGTCCCCGTTGTGGAGCTCCACTCGCCCTCCGTCTCACTGGTGTACACGGAGTCTGTTGCATGGCCCTCCAGGGCCATGGGAGATGCTGCTCCCTCGTGCGCCGATGCCACTTCTCCTCTGCCTGATGATGCTAATGCACACATGAACAGGAAGACAAAGAAAATGGGGGGGGGGAGAAATGAAGACAGGTTGAGTGCATGCATTGGCAACACCGTTGGCGGAGAGGACAGACACAGAAGCCCCCTGCACTACGCCGCGCAATCGGGGTACACTACTCAGTTATTGTGACTAGGCCTACAGGTCTATGGACGACAAATGCACACATGCATGGGTGAGGCCGGACCATGGATAGCTGTACTTGGCACCCTACAGAGGTGGGGGGCGGGGGCACAGGGCCGTGTCTAACGGAGGGGCCTAGCCTACAGAATGCGCCCTGGCCTAGAGATAGCCACAGCCCTCCTCCCTCACCCAGACACCTTCACTGCGCGCAAAGATAGCAGAATGTGCTGATACTCGCCCCCTTGTGTCTGCTGTGATGTCCTCACGCGCCCATCCAAATCGGGGTAGGCCACCGCCAGGATCCGGGACATCAGGGGGTCAATTGGCGGCTGGCACCCCTCCTACGTTGGGAGGCTATCCCCAGCAGAGACTCGGCGGTCTTTCTGGTCCCTCGGCAGATGTCCTCCCACCTCTTTCGGCAGTGGGTGCCCCGTCTGTTGTGGACCCCCAGGGCCCGGACGTCCTTGGCGATGGCACGCCAAGTGTCGATCTTCTGATGGGCGCTGACCTATGTGACATGTACAGGGTGGTAAAGGAAATCTCATCAGTTTTCTGCCTGGTCAATGTGAGTGGCCCCCCCTCCCCAACCTTGCCATGTGGCACATGCTCTTATCTTTCGTGCGTTGCACTCCTCATTCGCTCCCCTCCCCACCATCTTACATACACCCCACTCAACACAGGCATAGCCCATTCAACGTGCACCCTGTGTACTAACCTGTTGGTCTGGAGTACCGTAGAGTAGCGCATACTGGGGGAGGACCCCATCAACAAGTTTCTCCAATTCTTCGGAAGTGAAGGCAGGGGCCCTTTCCCCAGTCGCAGCAGCCATTGTATCTCCCAGACCGAGGTCACAGCAGCACTTGCAGTATCGGTCCTCTCCTGTGGATGATCAGGTCTCGAGTGATTAATCAGATAGAAAATGGCAGTCACGCCCGTGGCGGTGCGTACCGCCGCGGTGCGTACCGCAGGCGCCCATCCTCATTGGCTACTGAAACCCATAGGGTGCAATGTTAACCAATGCGGCTTAGCACCGCGGTCTTCGACTGCCTACCGCCACGGTTTGCCACGCCAGCGCATTGACCTCACATCCCACTGTCACACTTCACAGGTCAGGCAGCCGCCATTTCAAGGGCCCACATGGCATAATTTCTACTGCGTCACACAGGCCTAGGCCTTGCATTGCCACTCATACAAGCCTTTCAATGCATAGCGATTCGTGTACCAGACACCAGCTCTTCATACCCTGCCCTGCCACACCTGCCCTGTCAGACACCAGCTCTTCATACCCTGCCCTGGCACACCTGCCTTGCCAGACACCAGCTCTTCATACCCTGCCCTGGCACACCTGCCCTGTCAGACACCAGCTCTTCATACCCTGCCCTGTCACACCTCCCCTGTCAGACACCAGCTCTTCATACCCTGCCCTGCCACACCTGCCCTGCCAGACACCAGCTCTTCATACCCTGCCCTGCCACACCTGCCCTGTCAGACACCAGCTCTTCATACCCTGCCCTGCCACACCTGCCCTGTCAGACATCAGCTCTTCATACCGTGCCCTGTCACACCTGCCCTGTCAGACACCAGCTCTTCATACCCTGCCCTGGCACACCTCCCCTGCCGACACCAGCTCTTCATACCCTGCCCTGGCACACCCTGCCCTGTCAGACACCAGCTCTTCATACCCTGCCCTGCCACACCTGCCCTGTCAGACACCAGCTCTTCATACCCTGCCCTGCCACACCTGCCCTGTCATACACCAGCTCTTCATACCCTGCCCTGGCACACCTCCCCTGTCAGACACCAGCTCTTCATACCCTGCCCTGGCACACCCTGCCCTGTCAGACACCAGCTCTTGATATCCTGCCCTGGCACGCTGCCTAGCCAGACACCAGCTCTTCATACCCTGCCCTGGCACATCCTGCCCTGTCAGACACCAGCTCTTCATACCCTGCCCTGTCAGACCCTGCCCTGCCAGACACCAGCTCTTCATACCCTGCCCTGTCACACCTGCCCTGCCAGACACCAGCTCTTCATACCCTGCCCTGTCACACCCCGCCGTGCCAGACACCAGCTCTTCATACCCTGCCCTGGCACACCCTACCCTGCCAGACACCAGCTCTTCATACCCTGCCCTGGCACACCATGCCCTGCTAGACACCAGCTCTTCATACCCTGCCCTGGCACACCTCCCCTGTCAGACACCAGCTCTTCATACCCTGCCCTGGCACACCCTGCCCTGTCAGACACCAGCTCTTCATACCCTGCCCTGCCACACCTGCCCTGTCAGACATCAGCTCTTCATTCCGTGCCCTGTCACCCCGCCATTCCAGACACCAGCTCTTCATACCCTGCCCTGGCACACCCTGCCCTGTCAGACACCAGCTCTTCATACCCTGCCCTGGCACACCTGCCCTGCCAGACACCATCTCTTCATACCCTGCCCTGGTACACCTGCCCTGCCAGACACCAGCTCTTCATACCCTGCCCTGGCACACCTGCCCTCTCAGACACCAGCTCTCCATACCCTGCCCTGGCACACCATGCCCTGTCAGACACTAGCTCTTCATACCCTGTCCTGGAACACCTGCCCTGCCAGACACCAGCTCTTCATACCCTGCCCTGGTACACCTGCCCTGCCAGACACCAGCTCTTCATACCCTGCCCTGCCACACCTGCCCTGTCAGACACCAGCTCTTCATACCCTGCCCTGTCACACCCCGCCGTGCCAGACACCAGCTCTTCATACCCTGCCCTGGCACACCTGCCCTGCCAGACACCAGCTCTTCATACCCTGCCCTGGCACACTGCCTAGCCAGACACCAGCTCTTCATACCCTGCCCTGGCACACCTGCCCTGTCAGACACCAGCTCTTCATACCCTGCCCTGGCACACCTCCCCTGTCATACACCAGCTCTTCATACCCTGCCCTGGCACACCCTGCCCTGTCAGACACCAGCTCTTCATACCCTGCCCTGCCACACCTGCCCTGTCAGACACCAGCTCTTCATACCGTGCCCTGTCACACCCCGCCGTTCCAGACACCAGCTCTTCATACCCTGCCCTGTCAGACACGAGCTCTTCATACCCTGCCCTGGCACGCTGCCTAGCCAGACACCAGCTCTTCATACCCTGCCCTTTCACACCCTGCCCTGTCAGACACCAGCTCTTCATACCCTGCCCTGGCACACCTCCCGTGCCAGACACCAGCTCTTCATACCCTGCCCTGTCACACCCTGCCCTGTCAGACACCAGCTCTTCATACCCTGCCCTGGCACACCTCCCCTGTCAGACACCAGCTCTTCATACCCTGCCCTGGCACACCCTGCCCTGTCAGACACCAGCTCTTCATACCCTGCCCTGCCACACCTGCCCTGTCAGACATCAGCTCTTCATACCGTGCCCTGTCACCCTGCCGTTCCAGACACCAGCTCTTCATACCCTGCCCTGGCACACCCTGCCCTGTCAGACACCAGCTCTTCATACCCTGCCCTGGCACACCTGCCCTGCCAGACACCAGCTCTTCATACCCTGCCCTGGTACACCTGCCCTGCCAGACACCAGCTCTTCATACCCTGCCCTGGTACACCTGCCCTGCCAGACACCAGCTCTTCATACCCTGCCCTGCCACACCTGCCCTGTCAGACACCAGCTCTTCATACCCTGCCCTGTCACACCCCGCCGTGCCAGACACCAGCTCTTCATACCCTGCCCTGGCACACCTCCCCTGTCGACACCAGCTCTTCATACCCTGCCCTGGCACACCTGCCCTGACAGACACCAGCTCTTCATACCCTGCCCTGGCACACCTGCCCTGTCAGACACCAGCTCTTCATACCCTGCCCTGGCACACCTGCCCTGTCAGACACCAGCTCTCCATACCCTGCCCTGGCACACCATGCCCTGTCAGACACCAGCTCTTCATACCCTGTCCTGGCACACCTGCCCTGCCAGACACCAGCTCTTCATACCCTGCCCTGGTACACCTGCCCTGCCAGACACCAGCTCTTCATACCCTGCCCTGGTACACCTGCCCTGCCAGACACCAGCTCTTCATACCCTGCCCTGCCACACCTGCCCTGTCAGACACCAGCTCTTCATACCCTGCCCTGTCACACCCCGCCGTGCCAGACACCAGCTCTTCATACCCTGCCCTGGCACACCATGCCCTGTCAGACACCAGCTCTTCATACCCTGCCCTGTCACACCCCGCCGTGCCAGACACCAGCTCTTCATACCCTGCCCTGGCACACCTGCCCTGTCAGACACCAGCTCTTCATACCCTGCCCTGGCACACCTGCCCTGTCAGACACCAGCTCTCCATACCCTGCCCTGGCACACCATGCCCTGTCAGACACCAGCTCTTCATACCCTGTCCTGGCACACCTGCCCTGCCAGACACCAGCTCTTCATACCCTGCCCTGCCACACCTGCCCTGCCAGACACCAGCTCTTCATACCCTGCCCTGTCACACCCCGCCGTGCCAGACACCAGCTCTTCATACCCTGCCCTGGCACACCATGCCCTGTCAGACACCAGCTCTTCATACCCTGCCCTGTCACACCCCGCCGTGCCAGACACCAGCTCTTCATACCCTGCCCTGGCACACCTGCCCTGTCAGACACCAGCTCTTCATACCCTGTCCTGGCACACCTGCCCTGTCAGACACCAGCTCTCCATACCCTGCCCTGGCACACCATGCCCTGTCAGACACCAGCTCTTCATACCCTGTCCTGGCACACCTGCCCTGCCAGACACCAGCTCTTCATACCCTGCCCTGGTACACCTGCCCTGCCAGACACCAGCTCTTCATACCCTGCCCTGCCACACCTGCCCTGTCAGACACCAGCTCTTCATACCCTGCCCTGGCACACCTGCCTTGCCAGACACCAGCTCTTCATACCCTGCCCTGGCACACCTGCCCTGTCAGACACCAGCTCTTCATACCCTGCCCTGTCACACCTCCCCTGTCAGACACCAGCTCTTCATACCCTGCCCTGCCACACCTGCCCTGCCAGACACCAGCTCTTCATACCCTGCCCTGCCACACCTGCCCTGTCAGACACCAGCTCTTCATACCCTGCCCTGCCACACCTGCCCTGTCAGACATCAGCTCTTCATACCGTGCCCTGTCACACCATGCCCTGTCAGACACCAGCTCTTCATACCCTGTCCTGGCACACCTGCCCTGCCAGACACCAGCTCTTCATACCCTGCCCTGGTACACCTGCCCTGCCAGACACCAGCTCTTCATACCCTGCCCTGCCACACCTGCCCTGTCAGACACCAGCTCTTCATACCCTGCCCTGGCACACCTGCCTTGCCAGACACCAGCTCTTCATACCCTGCCCTGGCACACCTGCCCTGTCAGACACCAGCTCTTCATACCCTGCCCTGTCACACCTCCCCTGTCAGACACCAGCTCTTCATACCCTGCCCTGCCACACCTGCCCTGCCAGACACCAGCTCTTCATACCCTGCCCTGCCACACCTGCCCTGTCAGACACCAGCTCTTCATACCCTGCCCTGCCACACCTGCCCTGTCAGACATCAGCTCTTCATACCGTGCCCTGTCACACCTGCCCTGTCAGACACCAGCTCTTCATACCCTGCCCTGGCACACCTCCCCTGTCGACACCAGCTCTTCATACCCTGCCCTGGCACACCCTGCCCTGTCAGACACCAGCTCTTCATACCCTGCCCTGCCACACCTGCCCTGTCAGACACCAGCTCTTCATACCCTGCCCTGCCACACCTGCCCTGTCAGACATCAGCTCCTCATACCGTGCCCTGTCACACCTGCCCTGTCAGACACCAGCTCTTCATACCCTGCCCTGTCACACCTGCCCTGCCAGACACCAGCTCTTCATACCCTGCCCTGTCACACCCCGCCGTGCCAGACACCAGCTCTTCATACCCTGCCCTGGCACACCTCCCCTGTCAGACACCAGCTCTTCATACCCTGCCCTGGCACACCTCCCCTGTCAGACACCAGCTCTTCATACCCTGCCCTGGCACACCCTGCCCTGTCAGACACCAGCTCTTCATACCCTGCCCTGTCTCACCCCGCCGTGCCAGACACCAGCTCTTCATACCCTGCCCTGGCACACCTCCCGTGCCAGACACCAGCTCTTCATACCCTGCCCTGTCACACCCTGCCCTGTCAGACACCAGCTCTTCATACCCTGCCCTGGCACACCTCCCCTGTCAGACACCAGCTCTTCATACCCTGCCCTGGCACACCCTGCCCTGTCAGACACCAGCTCTTCATACCCTGCCCTGGCACGCTGCCTAGCCAGACACCAGCTCTTCATACCCTGGCCTGGCACATCCTGCCCTGTCAGACACCAGCTCTTCATACCCTGCCCTGGCACACCTGCCCTGTCAGACACCAGCTCTTCATACCCTGCCCTGTCAGACACCAGCTCTTCATACCCTGCCCTGGCACACCTCCCCTGTCAGACACCAGCTCTTCATACCCTGCCCTGGCACACCCCGCCGTGCCAGACACCAGCTCTTCATACCCTGCCCTGGCACACCTGCCCTGCCAGACTCCAGCTCTTCATACCCTGCCCTGGCACACCTGCCCTGCCAGACACCAGCTCTTCATACCCTGCCCTGGCACACCTCCCCTGTCGACACCAGCTCTTCATACCCTGCCCTGGCACACCTTCCCTGACAGACACCAGCTCTTCATACCCTGCCCTGGCACACCTGCCCTGTCAGACACCAGCTCTTCATACCCTGCCCTGTCACACCTGCCCTGCCAGACACCAGCTCTCCATACCCTGCCCTGTCACACCCCGCCGTGCCAGACACCAGCTCTTCATACCCTGCCCTGGCACACCCTACCCTGCCAGACACCAGCTCTTCATACCCTGCCCTGGCACACCTGCCCTGCCAGACACCAGCTCTTCATACCCTGCCCTGGCACACCTGCCCTGCCAGACACCAGCTCTTCATACCCTGCCCTGGCACACCCTGCCCTGTCAGACACCAGCTCTTCATACCCTGCCCTGGCACACCCTGCCCTGTCAGACACCAGCTCTTCATACCCTGCCCTGGCACACCTGCCCTGCCAGACACCAGCTCTTCATACCCTGCCCTGGCACACCCTGCTCTGCCAGACACCAGCTCTTCATACCCTGCCCTGGCACACCCTGCCCTGTCAGACACCAGCTCTTCATACCCTGCCCTGGCACACCTGCCCTGCCAGACACCAGCTCTTCATACCCTGCCCTGCCAGACACCAGCTCTTCATACCCTGCCCTGTCAGACCCTGCCCTGCCAGACACCAGCTCTTCATACCCTGCCCTGTCAGACCCTGCCCTGTCAGACACCAGCTCTTCATACCCTGCCCTGCCACACCTGCCCTGTCAGACACCAGCTCTTCATACCCTGCCCTGGCACACCTGCCCTGTCAGACACCAGCTCTTCATACCCTGCCCTGGCACACCTCCCCTGTCAGACACCAGCTCTTCATACCCTGCCCTGGCACACCTCCCCTGTCAGACACCAGCTCTTCATACCCTGCCCTGGCACACCCTGCCCTGTCAGACACCAGCTCTTCATACCCTGCCCTGTCTCACCCCGCCGTGCCAGACACCAGCTCTTCATACCCTGCCCTGGCACACCTCCCGTGCCAGACACCAGCTCTTCATACCCTGCCCTGTCACACCCTGCCCTGTCAGACACCAGCTCTTCATACCCTGCCCTGGCACACCTCCCCTGTCAGACACCAGCTCTTCATACCCTGCCCTGGCACACCCTGCCCTGTCAGACACCAGCTCTTCATACCCTGCCCTGGCACGCTGCCTAGCCAGACACCAGCTCTTCATACCCTGGCCTGGCACATCCTGCCCTGTCAGACACCAGCTCTTCATACCCTGCCCTGGCACACCTGCCCTGTCAGACACCAGCTCTTCATACCCTGCCCTGTCAGACACCAGCTCTTCATACCCTGCCCTGGCACACCTCCCCTGTCAGACACCAGCTCTTCATACCCTGCCCTGGCACACCCCGCCGTGCCAGACACCAGCTCTTCATACCCTGCCCTGGCACACCTGCCCTGCCAGACTCCAGCTCTTCATACCCTGCCCTGGCACACCTGCCCTGCCAGACACCAGCTCTTCATACCCTGCCCTGGCACGCTGCCTAGCCAGACACCAGCTCTTCATACCCTGCCCTGGCACACCTTCCCTGACAGACACCAGCTCTTCATACCCTGCCCTGGCACACCTGCCCTGTCAGACACCAGCTCTTCATACCCTGCCCTGTCACACCTGCCCTGCCAGACACCAGCTCTCCATACCCTGCCCTGTCACACCCCGCCGTGCCAGACACCAGCTCTTCATACCCTGCCCTGGCACACCCTACCCTGCCAGACACCAGCTCTTCATACCCTGCCCTGGCACACCTGCCCTGCCAGACACCAGCTCTTCATACCCTGCCCTGGCACACCTGCCCTGTCAGACACCAGCTCTTCATACCCTGCCCTGGCACACCTCCCCTGTCAGACACCAGCTCTTCATACCCTGCCCTGGCACACCCTGCCCTGTCAGACACCAGCTCTTCATACCCTGCCCTGTCTCACCCCGCCGTGCCAGACACCAGCTCTTCATACCCTGCCCTGGCACACCTCCCGTGCCAGACACCAGCTCTTCATACCCTGCCCTGTCACACCCTGCCCTGTCAGACACCAGCTCTTCATACCCTGCCCTGGCACACCTCCCCTGTCAGACACCAGCTCTTCATACCCTGCCCTGGCACACCCTGCCCTGTCAGACACCAGCTCTTCATACCCTGCCCTGGCACGCTGCCTAGCCAGACACCAGCTCTTCATACCCTGGCCTGGCACATCCTGCCCTGTCAGACACCAGCTCTTCATACCCTGCCCTGGCACACCTGCCCTGTCAGACACCAGCTCTTCATACCCTGCCCTGTCAGACACCAGCTCTTCATACCCTGCCCTGGCACACCTCCCCTGTCAGACACCAGCTCTTCATACCCTGCCCTGGCGCACCCCGCCGTGCCAGACACCAGCTCTTCATACCCTGCCCTGGCACACCTGCCCTGCCAGACTCCAGCTCTTCATACCCTGCCCTGGCACACCTGCCCTGCCAGACACCAGCTCTTCATACCCTGCCCTGGCACGCTGCCTAGCCAGACACCAGCTCTTCATACCCTGCCCTGGCACACCTTCCCTGACAGACACCAGCTCTTCATACCCTGCCCTGGCACACCTGCCCTGTCAGACACCAGCTCTTCATACCCTGCCCTGGCACACCCTGCCCTGTCAGACACCAGCTCTTCATACCCTGCCCTGGCACACCTGCCCTGCCAGACACCAGCTCTTCATACCCTGCCCTGGCACACCTGCCCTGTCAGACACCAGCTCTTCATACCCTGCCCTGGCACACCTGCCCTGTCAGACACCAGCTCTTCATACCCTGCCCTGGCACACCTGCCCTGTCAGACACCAGCTCTTCATACCCTGCCCTGGCACACCTGCCCTGTCAGACACCAGCTCTTCATACCCTGCCCTGGCACACCTGCCCTGTCAGACACCAGCTCTTCATACCCTGCCCTGGCACACCTGCCCTGTCAGACACCAGCTCTTCATACCCTGCCCTGGCACACCTGCCTTTCAGAGAAAAGAAGCGCTAGACCGTTGGACTTGAGCATCGCAGCTTGAAGTGATAGAAGCCTCGTCGTCGCCCCCGTCGCAACCTTAAAGGTTCGTTTTGCTGTGGCTGGGTTGGGAGCAAGGCGGCTAAACCGCTGTTAGTTAGGAGTCGGTAACTTGTATATGGTTTACAAACGGGGCAAAAATGCAGTCTTTGAAGTAACTCGCCCGCTAGTCGCGCAACTAATGCTTTGCAATTTTTTTTTTGTAGTACTCGAGGTGCACACGCGAAGGACGCGCATCACTGACGTCAAGATTCTCTTCAAATGAGCGTAAAATGTTAACATGACACTTTTAAATTAACTTTTGTACTGCATTAAAGCAAAATATCTATGTACTACATTAGGCTGAACATTGTACCATATTTAAGCATAAAATAAACTATTTTTATACTGTATCGATGCACTTAATTTGTCCGACTGCTTTTCCCTTGCAACATCCCAAAAAGCTCTAGACCGCGAAGTCACTAAGGGGGTCATTCCAACCCTGGCGGTCGGTGATAAAGCGGCGGCCAACCTGCCAACAGGCAGGCGGTCAAAAAAATGGAATTCTGACCCTGGCGGGAACCGCCAACACAGGCCGCCACTTTAACACACCGACCACCACGGCGGGACAGACAAACAGCTCGGCAGTCACCGCCAACAGGCAGGCGGCAGACAATGTACCGCCCACCCTATCACAACTCACCAATCCGACACCTTTTCCGGGGCGGGAGCCCCGCCGATAAAAACACGGCGGAAACAGACTACGAACGGGAAAATGCTCACCTCTAAACACTCCACGAGGAAGGAGGACAGCATGGAACCCGAATTAAACATCCTACCAGCTATTGTCTACCTGCTCATCTACCAGGAGTACGAACGCCGGCGCAGATGACAACGGTGAGTACTGCACCTACGACACAGGGGAGGGGGGAGGAGGAAAGCTTACGGGCACACACATGCACCATACACCCACCCCCCCACCCCAAATACCTACACCCCAATGCAGAGCAACAAGTCAGAGTGACACCCCCCAAACCCACCGGAATAATGCAAAGACACAATTAAAATGATCTATAAAATATATGTATAAATAGCTCCATTGAAGGTATGGGAAATATGCAATATGAAAGATACAAAATAAGGAATGAACATAGTCAAAAATATATACATAGGCAATAAGTCCTGCCCATTCTGTCAAAGTTCCATAGTCCGTGGGCCAATGTGCACAAACACATGGGCAAAGCCCAGACAGGAGACCAGATACCATTGGAGAGAACACTGCTGGGGCATCAGATGATAAAACTACAGGCACCTCAGGGGGAAGGGAAGGGGGGGCACCTCAGCCACATGAGTCCACGACGCCAGATCCACGAGGGGCCTCCATGCCCACTGTCCCATCCTGGGGAGTGCAAAGCCACAGTCTCACAAGTCTCTACAGTGGGTGGCTTGCCCACTGTGCCATCCTGGGGAGTGCAAAGCCACAGTCTCTCAAGTCTCTACAGTGGGTGGCTTGCCCACTGTTCCATCCTGGGAAGTGCCAAGCCACAGTCCATCAGATGGATTACCGACTCCACTGTTAATGGAGGAGGCATGGTGCCCAGAGTGCTTCGTGAAGCCCTGCTCAACACAGAACCGGCACTGTCAATGGGCCAGCGGTGCTTGAGACGGCGTAGCCCAGCGGAGCGGTGCTTGACAGGAAGGGCCCAGCGGAGCGGTGCTTGAGATGAAGGGCCCAGCGGAGCGGTGCTTGACAGGAAGGGCCCAGCGGAGCGGTGCTTGAGATGAAGGGCCCAGTGGAGCGGTGCTTGACAAGAAGGGCCCAGCGGAGCGGTGCTTGAGAGGAAGGGCCCAGCGGAGCGGTGCTTGACAGGAAGGGCCCAGCGGAGCGGTGCTTGACAGGAAGGGCCCAGCAGAGCGGTGCTCGAGATGAAGGGCCCAGCGGAGCGGTGCTTGAGACGGCAGTGGCCAGCGGAGCAGTGCTTGACAGGAAGGGCCCAGCGGAGCGGTGCTCGAGATGAAGGGCCCAGCGGAGCGGTTCTTGTCACGGCGGGCCCCTGTTCAGCGGTGCTTCTCACGGCGGGCCCCTGTTCAGCGGTGCTTCTCACGGCGGGGCCCTGTTCAGCGGTGCTTCTCACGGCGGGGCCTTGTTCAGCGGTGCTTCTCACGGCGGGCCCTGTTCAGCGGTTCAGCGGTGCTTCTCACGGCGGGGCCCTGTTCAGCGGTGCTTCTCACGGCGGGGCCCTGTTCAGCGGTGCTTCTCACGGCGGGGTCCTGTTCAGCGGTGCTTCTCACGGCGCGGCCCTGTTCAGCGGTTCTTCTCACGGCAGGGCCCTGTTCAGCGGTTCTTCTCACGGCGGGGCCCTGTTCAGCGGTGCTTCTCACGGCGGGGCCCTGTTCAGCGGTTCTTCTCACGGCGGGGCCCTGTTCAGCGGATCTTCTCACAGCGGGCCCTGTTCAGCGGTGCTTCTCACGGCGGGGCCCTGTTCAGCGGGGCTTCTCACGGCGGGGCCCTGTTCAGCGGTGCTTGTCCTGTGTTTCTAGGGAGCCAGACCTGGCCAAGACTTCCCGCTCAGTCGCCATCCGACCTTGCGGTCGCGGGACCCTCCTTGTGATGGAGTCCTGGGCCCGTGGGTGTCGTCCGTCACAACCGGAATGGGGCTGGTGGGGCCCTCCTGGGCAGCTCGCCTGCTGCCTGACTTCTCCGCCCTGCTGCCCTTGCCCTCCTTCGCTGAAGCTCTGTGGCCCTTGCCTCCCTTTGATGATGTGGCAGGTGACGGGGCAAGGCTACTGTCCTTGGTGGCAGCCGTCTCAGGCTTGTCACGCCGGCCCTTAGTTTTTTTTGTCCTCTTCCCAGGGGGTGGGCTGGCTGTCCCCTTGCTGCTGGCCGATGTTCCTGCCCTAGGAGCTGGTGGACTCCAATAGCCCTGCACTATGGTCACAGTAGATGCAGGGCTGGTGGTGGCTGAGGTGCTTTTTTTACTCTTACCAGATGGAGGGGGTGGGTCAGTGGTTGGAACGAGGTCAAGGTTGGAAAGGAAAAGCACTTTGGAAGGACAGGGACGGGTAGGTGTAGTGGGTATGGGAGTGGAGGAAGAGGATGTGGTTGTAGGAGAGTCAAGTGTGCTGTCTTTGGGTGCAGGTGCTTGTGACGGAGGCTGTCGTGAGGTGGATGGCTGTTGGGTGGGTGGCTGCCTGCGTTTGTGTGGTTTGGAAGAGGGGGTGACAGACACACTGGGAGAGGACACAGGGGACGTGTAAATGGCAGTGGGGGTGGTGACTGCACGTGTGCGGACTGTAATGGAGGGTGTGCTGGTGATGGAAGTACTGGCTGATGGTGGTGTGCATGCAGGTGTGAGTGGAGACGTCACAGGGAGGGAGGAGGGAGATGAGGAGGTGGGGGACACAGAGGTGGTAGTGACTGTTGGCATGTCTGCATCTGGATGTTGCTTGGGTGAATGCTTGTGGGATCTGTGGTGCTTATGTCTGGATGAGCTGCCCTTGGGTGTAGAGGTGTGTGCAGGCTGGTCTGATGGTGTGGATGGGATAGGCAGAGGAACAGGAGACTGGGACTGGGTGGAGGGAGTCAGAAGAGGGAGGCTGGAGACAGGGACAATGGCTGCCGTCAGTGCTGAGGCCAGAGCGTTGAACGATCGCTGATGGGCAGCCTGACCCGAATGAATGCCCTCCAGGTATGCATTGCTCCGATGCACCTCCCTTTCTACACCCTGGATGGCATTCAAAAGGGTAGACTGCCCAACAATGATGGTCCTGAGGAGGTCAATGACCTCCTCACTGAGGGCAGCAGGGGTAACTGGGGCAGGGCCTGAGGTGCCTGGGGCGAAGGAGATGCCCGCCTTCCTGGGCGAGCGGGCACGGAGCGAAGGCTGAGGGGCTGCTGGGAGGGCGGGGCTGGTGTGCTGGGTGGCGGCTGTACCTGTTGTGGCGGTGGGCACGGATGTTGCCGCCACCGCAAGGGAGCTCCCTTCCGAGGACGTGTCGGTGTCGCTGACGTCTCCACGGGTCCCCGTTGTGGAGCTCCACTCGCCCTCCGTCTCACTGGTGTACTCGGAGTCTGTTGCATGGCCCTCCAGGGCCATGGGAGATGCTGCTCCCTCGTGCGCCGATGCCACTTCTCCTCTGCCTGATGATGCTAATGCACACATGAACAGGAAGACAAAGAAAATGGGGGGGGGGGAGAAATGAAGACAGGTTGAGTGCATGCATTGGCAACACCGTTGGCGGAGAGGACAGACACAGAAGCCCCCTGCACTACGCCGCGCAATCGGGGTACACTACTCAGTTATTGTGACTAGGCCTACAGGTCTATGGACGACAAATGCACACATGCATGGGTGAGGCCGGACCATGGATAGCTGTACTTGGCACCCTACAGAGGTGGGGGGCGGGGGCACAGGGCCGTGTCTAACGGAGGGGCCTAGCCTACAGAATGCGCCCTGGCCTAGAGATAGCCACAGCCCTCCTCCCCCACCCAGACACCTTCACTGCGCGCAAAGATAGCAGAATGTGCTGATACTCGCCCCCTTGTGTCTGCTGTGATGTCCTCACGCGCCCATCCAAATCGGGGTAGGCCACCGCCAGGATCCGGGACATCAGGGGGTCAATTGGCGGCTGGCACCCCTCCTACGTTGGGAGGCTATCCCCAGCAGAGACTCGGCGGTCTTTCTGGTCCCGCGGCAGATGTCCTCCCACCTCTTTCGGCAGTGGGTGCCCCGTCTGTTGTGGACCCCCAGGGCCCGGACGTCCTTGGCGATGGCACGCCAAATGTCGATCTTCTGATGGGCGCTGACCTATGTGACATGTACAGGGTGGTAAAGGAAATCTCATCAGTTTTCTGCCTGGTCAATGTGAGTGGCCCCCCCTCCCCAACCTTGCCATGTGGCACATGCTCTTATCTTTCGTGCGTTGCACTCCTCATTCGCTCCCCTCCCCACCATCTTACATACACCCCACTCAACACAGGCATAGCCCATTCAACGTGCACCCTGTGTACTAACCTGTTGGTCTGGAGTACCGTAGAGTAGCGCATACTGGGGGAGGACCCCATCAACAAGTTTCTCCAATTCTTCGGAAGTGAAGGCAGGGGCCCTTTCCTCAGTCGCAGCAGCCATTGTATCTCCCAGACCGAGGTCACAGCAGCACTTGCAGTATCGGTCCTCTCCTGTGGATGATCAGGTCTCGAGTGATTAATCAGATAGAAAATGGCAGTCACGCCCATGGCGGTGCGTACCGCCGCGGTGCGTACCGCAGGCGCCCATCCTCATTGGCTACTGAAACCCATAGGGTGCAATGTTAACCAATGCGGCTTAGCACCGCGGTCTTCGACCGCCTACCGCCACGGTTTGCCACGCCAGCGCATTGACCTCACATCCCACTGTCACACTTCACAGGTCAGGCAGCCGCCATTTCAAGGGCCCACATGGCATAATTTCTACTGCGTCACACAGGCCTAGGCCTTGCATTGCCACTCATACAAGCCTTTCAATGCATAGCGATTCGTGTACTGTGCAAGCTGTGTGAACGAACCTGTGGGTTGCTTGACTCTGTGCTCCATGTTGTCCTCCCTAGGCACCGTCCGCTGGGACTTGGAGGAGAAGGATGAATCCTCCCGTGTACCGACCGCTGGTGGACCTGTCGACAATGGAAGAACGACATATCATACTTACATACAGGCTTGACAGAGCAACTATACATGAACTATGTGCCCAGCTGGAGCCAGACCTGATGTCCCCCATCCGCCAACCCACAGGGATTCCCCCTCTGGTGCAGGTTCTGTCAGTACTCCATTTTTTGGCAAGTGGGTCTTTTCAGACAACAGTGGCCATATCATCTGGGATGTCTCAGCCTATGTTTTCTAAGGTTTTGTCCAGAGTGTTGTCTGCCCTGATGAAATACATGCGGAGCTACATTATTTTCCCTGAGGTGGGCGAATTGGCTACAGTGAAGGGTGATTTCTATGCCCTTGGACAACATCATTGGTGCCATTGATGGGACCCATGTGGCTTTGGTTCCCCCCAAAGAAAGTGAGCAGGTGTACAGAAACAGAAAAAGTTATCATTCGATGAATGTCCAGGTGGTCTGTTTGGCTGACCAGTACATCTCCCATGTAAATGCCAAGTTCCCTGGGTCAGTGCATGACGCGTATGTCATGCGAAATAGCAGCATCCCTTATGTGATGGAACAGCTACAGAGACACCGTGTGTGGCTAATTGGTGACTCTGGTTACCCCAGCCTGTCGTGGCTACTGACCCCAGTGAGGAATCCCCAGACCAGGGCAGAGGAACGGTACAATGAGGCCCATGGGCGAACTAGGAGGATCATAGAAAGGACCTTCGGGGTCCTGAAGGCCAGGTTTAGGTGCCTGCATATGACAGGGGGATCCCTAATGTACTCACCAAAGAAGGTGTGCATTATCATCGTGGCCTGTTGTATGCTTCACAATCTTGCTTTGCGACGCCAGGTGCCTTTTCTGCAGGAGGATGGTCCAGATGGTGGTCTTGTAGCAGCTGTGGAGCCTGTGGAGAGTGAAGAGGAGGAAGACGACGGGGACGACACGGACAACAGGGATACAGTCATACAACAATATTTTCAGTAGCACACAGGTAAGAATCACCCACGCCATTTTACATTTACTTAAGGCCTCATGCGTCTCCACTGTCTGTGTTTCCCCCCAGTTCCTGTTAACTGATTTGTGACTTTCCCTTCCCTTTTCAGAGCTGTATGACCCACTGCCTGACTTCAGCTTTGTTTGCCCATGGACTAAAGCTTATTGAAATTGGTATGTTGTCATCACAAAGTAACTGGACATTATTGCACCGTTATGTGTAATGCATTTGTTAAGAATACAAGCAGACTCCTGTTATTTTAAGTGCAATAAGTGATTTATTTTAAGTGCTACATATAGGTACATGATTGTAAAACGCTGATGGGTGGGGGTGGAGTAATGTCCATGGCAGAGTCCAGTTCTCAGTCGCACAGGTGCATTGTCCATATGCCTGTGAAAGGATGGAGCAGGGGCAGTTAAAGGTTGGACAGGGTGACAATGTGGGACAGTGGGATGACATCAGGGGGTATCTTAGGCTGGCGGGGGTCTTGCAATCCTACTCTGTCTTCTTGTGAGATCTCAGGTTCCACTTGCGGGGTGGTTCTTCTTCTGCAGGAGGTGGGGTTCTGGTGGCCTGTTGTTGTGTGGGGGCCTCCTGTCCACTAGCGCCGGCGGAGGTGGTAGGCTGTTCCTGGCCTGGGCTAGTGACAGGGGCCCTTTGGGGTGCCACATGGTCCCGCAATGTGGTGACTATCTGGGTAAGGGCCACGACGATGGTCCCCATTGCGGAACCGATGTTCCTCAGTTCCTCTCTGAACCCCATGTACCGTTCCTCCTGCAGTGCCTGGATCTCCTGGAACCGGGCCAGTACCGTCGCCATCGTCTCCTGGGAGTGGTGGCAAGCTCCCATGATGGAGGAGAGGGCCTCTTAGAGAGTCGGTTCCCTGGGCCTGTCCCCCCCCTGTCGCACAGCAGCCCTCCCAGTTCCCCTGTGTTCCTGGGCCTCTGTCCCCTGGACGGTGTGCCCACTACCACTGCCCCCAGGTCCCTGTTGTTGTTGGGTCAACCTGGGTGCCCTGTAGTGGTGGACACACTGCTGATTGACGTGTCCTGGAGACAGAGGCATGGGCCCGCTGGGTGGGGGCTGTGCTGGTGTTCCCAGAGGGGGTTGGGTCTGGTGTAGCCTGTGGCTGTCTGTGGGGAACCGACTGTCCAGAGGTCCCCGATGGGCCGGGCTGGTCATCTGGGTCCAGGGAGACAGAGCTGCTGTCATCGCTGGGGGCCTCTTCTGGGGGTGGGATGGACATCTCTGGACCCTCCGTGGCGGTGTGGTGGCATTCGGGTCCTGCAGGGGTATAAAGGTATGGTTATTGCTTCTGTGTGTGGCATTTCATGTGATGGGTGGGTGTCCGTGTACCCAAGTGCAGGCATTCCCTTGTGGGGGCTTTTGTGAGGGTGGCTTGTGGGGGTGATGTGTGTGTGCAGTGGGCATGCTTCGGTGATGGGTGTCCATGCTTTGTGGTCGCATGCAGGGCTTGGTGTTGGGATGGGTGGGTTGTGATGGTGAGCCATTTGCAAGGAGTTGGTGTGATGGGGGTGGGGGGGAGGGTGGGGGTATGATTTGGCATGCAGGTGGGGTGGGGGTGGGAAGCAGTAGTGAAGATTTGACTTACCAGAGTCCATTCCTCCGCCTACTCCTGCGAGGCCCTCAGGATGCAGGATGTGCAAGACTTCCTCCTCCCATGCTGTAAATTCTGGGGGAGTAGGTGGGGGTCCGCCGCCAGTCTTCTGCACTGCAATGTTGTGCCTTGATACCATGGAACGCACCTTCCCCCGTAGGTCGTTCCAGCGCTTCCTTATGTCATCCCGATTGCGTGGATGCTGTCCCACCGCGTTGACCCTGTCCACTATCCTTTGCCATAGCTCCATCTTCCTGGCAATTGTGGTGTGTAACACCTGTGCCCCGAAGAGCTGGGGCTCTACACGGACTATTTCCTCCACCATGACCCTGAGTTCTGCGTCAGTGAACCTGGGGTGTCTTTGGGGTGCCATGGGGTGGTGTGGATGAGGTGTGGGGTGGCGTTTGTGGTGATGAGTGTGGTGCGTGTGGTGGTGTTTGGTGCGTGGATTCTGTGTGAGTGATGGTGTTGTGTGCCTCTGTGTTGTGGGATTGTCTATTCTGTGCTCTCTCTCTAGCCTTCGTCAATAAGTTCGGGTCGTAGGGGTTTGTGGGTGATGTGGGTGTGTGTTTGATATTGTGTTGGATGTGTGGGAGTGGTGTTAGTATGTGTATCAGGTGTGTGTGTTTCAAACTGACCAATGTGGCGGAGTTTTCTATGTGTGTGTGTATTTTGACCGCGGCGGTGTGTACCGCCAATGGAATACCGCGTTTGAAAGTCCGCCGCGTGGATTCGTGGGTCGGAATGGTATGGGCGTATTTCTGTTGGCGTGACGGTGGAGGTTTGGTCATCGCCATTTTTTCGCTGACCTTTGGTGTGGCGGACTTTTGTGGATGTCGGGTTTTTGGCGGTTTGCAAGTTGCGGGTCAGAATGACCGTGGCGGTTTACCGCGGCCGCGGCGGTGTTATGGCGGTCTTCTGACCGGCGGTAAGCGCCTTTTACCGCCGAGGTCAGAATGACCCCCTAAGTGTTTACATAGTTCGCCCTGTCTTAGTTATAGCAGAAGCACGCTTTATGGCCAGTTAGCAATTCGGGTTCAAGGAGCCTCCCAGAACGTCAAAATAAATGCCTTAAGCAGTTACATTGTGTGCCAGCGCTGGTCTTCAGCAGAACAAGACCCTGTGAGTTTGAACGTTGGTCCCCTTCGCAGCTGGGAATGCCTTTAGTCTAGGTGTTATTGTGATCGACATGCCATTAGGGATTTTAGCATTAATGTCGAGTATGGTAAAAGTTCCTTGGGTTGTCTGCTCTAGCTTGTCATTTTTACTGACCAAAACACCTGTAACGCTTGCTAAACGCCCTTGCCTCGAGGCGCTTACACCCTGTGGACGACGTATAATCTGCCACACGAGCATTGGTCTCTTCCATATACATTCTAAAAACTATAAACATCAAAGCCCAAATTTACTATCTGAAACGGGTGAAATTTATCTTGCATGCAAAGACAACGGATTACGGCTTGTCTGCTCAACTTGGACAAAATCTGGTGTTGGCCAAGAATTTCTGGTGCCCTGGGACTCCCCACACTCTTCCCACCCCCCATGGCTTTATGGAAAGTAGGATCCTCCGGTCTCTGCTCCAATGATGTCAAACAGGGCGCAGTCCATAGGTGAATTGGGGACCCAGGTGTCCAGGCAGGGGTGGGGCTCTTCCAATCCTTGTCGCCCTAGTACGTCTACTTGTGATGTAGCAGAAGACTGAACACTTTTTTGGCCTGGCACATTTTGGGAGGGTCTGCCCACCTGCCTGGGGCTATTAAAGTTTAAATGGACCACACACTCCCCTAAGAGCCGGTAATAAAGGGGGGGAATCCTGGTCTGTCTACCGCAGCTCGTAACTGTCTCAAACTGCTTTCTCCAAGTGAGACAAAGCAAGAGTTCATGTCTTCCCTACACGCATAACATGCAGTGCTTCTCTCAGTTCTGTCTCTAATAGTTGGATGGGGGGGAAAAATGCAATGGTCTCTCAGTGCATTGCTATTGGTAAGGTCTCTCACTTACTTTTTTTTTCTTAGTTTATTCAACACATTCATGCCCAGGGTGGGTAGTTTCTTGCTCCAGCTGGACACTCAAAACTCTTAACTGGAATTGGTCCCCTTATTTGCAGGTCCTCTTCTGTCAGGATCCCATTTTTTCTTCTCTGAGTGTTGTACAGTCCTACTGGGTGTTTAGTGGGAAAACCAGTTACTTGTGTTCTCCTGTTTGCTGGAGAGGGGTGCACCCTGGTCTTAGTTTTTTAGTTCCTCCAACTCCCCTCTACCAATTCCACTTCCTTAGGTTTGGGGGGCGGGGGGTGCTGCCGTTCACATTCCACTTGCTTAGTATATGGTTTCTTTGCTATCTTACTATTAGCTTTCTATGCTAATAACTGACTTCTATTGTGTACATAATGTAGTGAAGTATTGCCTATACAGCATTTTAGTATTTGTCGTTTTTTTTTGTAACAGTGGTTCTTGTCTGTAAGTGCTGTCACTAGTGGTATTGTACAAGCTTTGCGTGTCTCCTAGATAAGTCTTGGCTGCTCATCCACTGCTACCTCCAGAGAGCCTGGCTTCCTAAACCCTGTACACCTCAGTAATGGGGGATACCTGGACCCTAGTATGGGATTGCTTTATTTTCTTATTTTTACATCTGATAATATTGGTCTGGTGCTTTGGTTGTTGGCACCTGTTTGACTGTTACTCCTTGAGTGGTTCATCCTAATTGGGATTGTTTATGGAAGTCATAGTAGATCTCTGCTAACTCGAGCAGAAGTATTCAGTAGCAGCTTCCTTTTCCAACTTGAGTCTTTCACTGAGCAGCTTATAAGGACCCCTAGCTCCATACATCTGGGTTGTCCGTATCTTGAGACCTGCTTTGTCTCCAGTTTGGTGTCCATGCTGTCTACAGTTGTGACACCAGGCCTTCTTGGGATCAAAGTGTTTACCCTTGTACCCATTTGTGGACTGAAGAGGCTCGTGGCCCACCCCCATAAGCAGATTTTTGGGTCCCTTGAACTCTTTAGTTTTGTCCTTGGATGTCTCACCACCCTTCCCCTGGGGAGGCTTTGTGACCCCACCTTCTTTTGGTCACCCTCCTGTGGAAATCTTGGTCACCCCCCTGTGGAAATCTTGGTCACCATAGTCTTGACCTAGAGGTCTGCCTTCTTTCCCAATTCATGGAGAGAAATTGGACCTAGGTCTCCCACATGTTGATGCAACTTATCATTGAAGCAATTCCTTAACAGATGTTCTTAAATTATACAGCCCATCAGTCATTCACTCCAATGCCAGTTATCCAACCATCTAGTGTTTTGAGAAGTCATCAAAATCAACCCAGGACTGGCTTGAGGTTTTGTGAGCCCCTTTGAACCCAACTATATACCCCTCAGTTGAGAATCCAAAGCCCTCAATTAGGCTAGCCTTCACGAGGTCATAGGATTCTGCATCTTTACCAGAGAGCGTGAGGAGTCTATCCCTACACTTTCAATTGAACATTTCCCACTGGAGAGCTCACCAGTGAGATCTGCTTACTTTCCTGGTTGCACAAGATAAAGCTATGAACCATTTGGTGATGTGATTTCACCTTCATATTTAGAAACAATCCCTTTACGGATTTTTATGATGTCAGTATTCTCTCTGACCCTATTTATGTTGCTGCTACCATTTATGGGTGCTAACCCCATTTCTTTTCTCTCCCTTTCTATAGCTAGGAGCTGTCTCTCCAAAGCTAATCTTTTGGCCATCCTTGCTAGAAGGATGTCATGTTCATTGAGTCTGTCCTCAATGTGAACAGAGGGGTTGGACTCCCCTGTGGAAGAACAGCATCTCTGAATCTCTGATTTGTGGAAACAGGGGTCTTGGAACCCTGTCTCCCATGTTGCGGTAGGAGGGGGAGTTCTTCCTGATCCCCAACTTCTTCCCCATTTGAGGGGAGGTCTTCCCCTTCAGTAGGGTGGTCCCTGGTTGTAGGAAGTTGGCTCTGTATATACTATCTAAAAGTGAGAGATAACATGCACAGTCCAAGGGTTCCCCTTAGAGGTAAGATAGTGGCAAAAGTAGATAATTCTGATGTTCTATTTTGTTGTAGTGTGGTCGAGCAGTAGGCTTATCAGAGGGTAGTGTTAAGCATTTGTAGTAAAATAAGGAACACACACTCAAAGACTTAACTCCAGGCCAATAGTTTTTATATAGAAATATATTTTCTTAATTTATTTTAAGAACCACAAGTTCAAGATTTGAAGTAAATACATACAAATGCAAGTTACTCCACACAGGTAAATTAGGAACTTTGAATTAGAGCAATAGCATAGTTTTAGTAAAAATGTCAAGCTATTTTAAAAGTGGACACAGTGCAAAAATCAACAGCTTCTCTGGCCAGCCACTGACTGGGCTAGGCAGAGGGTCGCCTGTGGGGGTCACTCCTGAAGTTCAGTTCCTTCTGGTCCTGGGGGCTGCGGGTACAGTGCTTGGTCCAGGCGTCGGGTTCAGGGGGTCGTCTCGGGCTACACACGAGGTCGCAGTCGCCGAGTAGTCCTCCCTGTGGTGTTGGTTCTCTGGAGTTCGAGCTAGGTGAAGTCCTTAGAAGTTGTAAGAAAGTTGCAAAAGTTGTTTCTGTTGAGCAGAGCCTCTGCTCACAGGAGTTTCTTGGTCCTTTTGCTTCAGGGCAGTCCTCAGAGGCTTCAGAGGTCGCTGGTCCCTGTTGGATGTGTCACTGTTGGCGTTTTCTTCGAGACCAGCCGGTAGGGCTGGGGCCAAAGTAGTTGTCGTTTCCGTCCTCTCTGTAGGGCTTTCAGGTCAGCAGTCCTTGGTTCAGGTTGCAGGAATCTGATTTCCTGGGTTCTGGGGTGCCCCTAAATGCTAAATGTAGGGGTGTATTTAGGTCTGGAAGGCAGTAGCCAATGGCTACTGTCCTGGAGGGTGGTTACACCCTCTTTGTGCCTCTTCCCTGACGGGGGGGGGGATCAAACCTAATCCTATTGGGGGAATCCTCCAAACTTAGGATGGAGGATTTCTAAAGGCAGGGGTCACTCAGCTCAGGGTACCTTAGGGGCTCTACTGACTGGTGGGTGACTCCTTGATTTTCTCATTATCTCCTCCATACTTGCTGCCAAAAGTGGGGGCAGTGGCCGGAGGGGCGGGCAGCTCCACTAGCTGGGATGCCCTGGGGGGGCTGTAGCAAAAGGGGTGAGCCTTTGAGGCTCACCACCAGGTGTTAGTTCCTGCAGGGGGAGGTGAGATGCACCTCCTCCCAGTACAGGCTTTGTTCCTGGCCACAGAGTGACAAAGGCACTCTCCCCATGTGGCCAGCAACTCGTCTGGTTGTGGCAGGTTCGCAGAAGCTGGACAGCCTAGCACTAGGAGTCGGACTGGTATTCAGGGGGCATCTCTAAGGTGCCCTCTGGGTGTATTTTATAATAAAGTGCACACTGGCATCAGTGTGCGTTTATTGTGCTGAGAAGTTTGATACCAAACGTCCTAGTTTTCAGTGTAGCCATTATGGAACTGTGGAGTTTGTATTTGACAAACTCCCAGACCATATACTCTTTATGGCTACCTTGCACTCACAATGTCTAAGGTTTTGCTTACACAATATAGGGGCATAGTGCTCATGCACCTATGCCCTCACCTGTGGTATACTGCACCCTGCCTTAGGGCTGTAACCCCTGCTAGAAGGGTGATGTACCTATGCCACAGGCAGTGGGAGGTTGGCATGGCTCTCTGAGGGGAGTGCCATTTCGACTTAGTCATTTTCTCCCCACCAGCACACACCAGCTGTGAGGCAGTGTGCATGTGCAGAGTGAGGGGTCCCTAGGGTGGCATAATACATGCTGCAGCCCTTCGCGACCTTCCCTGGCATCAGGGTCCCTGGTACCAGGGGTACCAGTTACAAGGGACTTGTGAGTGCCAGGGCGGGGCCAATTGTGGAAGAAAAGGTACATTTATAGGGAAAGAACAGTGGTGCTGGGGCCTGGTTAGCGGGGTCCCAGCACACTTTCAATCAAAGCTGGCATCAACAAAAGGCAAAAAGTTAAGGGGTGTAACCATGCCAACAGTGGCATTTTCCTACAAGCCTGCACCAGAAGAACGAAGGAATCTCCTTTGCAGTGAAGTAGTCACTTCCCTGCATTAGCAGGCACCCCTCTGCAGTGTCGACCGGCGTTGTGGGTCCCCTCTCCTGACGAAGTGGGTGGATCCAGCGACACAAACCAGACTGCAATCTTCATCCAGCGTGGGACATCATTTGCACCACCCAGGAACCCGCATCCATCTTCTTGGGTGCAGTACTGACTGTTCTTCACCGGTGGTTCTTCTTTTGACCCTTTATCCGGGTTAGCAGGGGTTCCTGTTCTCCCTGGACTCTTCAGTGCTTCTTGGACTTGGTCCCCTTGTTCCACATGTCTTCAGGTCCAGGAATCCATCATTGGTGTCTTGCAGTCTCTTCTGGTTCTTGCATTATCTTCTATCACGTGTTCTTGTGTGTTCTAGGAAACTTGCTGTGATTCACTCCTGCTTGCCTGGGCTCTGGGGTGGGTTCTATTACTTACCTTTGGTGCTTTCTTACACCCCCAGCCCCCTATTACACACTACACTTGCCTAGGTGGGAGACCGACTTTTGCATTCCACTATTTTAGTATATGGTTTGTGTTCCCCCGAGGCCCATTGCAACCTAATGTGATTTTCACTATTTGTACTGTTTTCTAGCCATTTTACAGCCATTTCTGCATTCTACTGTATATATTGTGTATATTACCCACCGCCTAAGGGAGTATAGTCTCTAAAGTATTTTTGGCATTGTGTCACTAGAAATTTTTGTAACACTGAGTGTTTTCTTTCATGTGTTTGAGTACTGTGTCTCTACAGTGGTACAGCAAGAGCTTTGCATTTCTCCTAGATAAGCCTTGGCTGCTAAGCTACAGCTATCCCTAGAGAGCCTTCTAGACACTGCCTACATTTCACTAATAAGGGATAACTGGACCTAGTATGAGGTGTAAGTACCTTTGGTACCCACCACAAACCAGGCCAGCCTCCTACATCCAGTCATTCATAACTGTTCATTATTGAAAGCCGAAGTACCCCTAAAGCACATGATGTACCTACATTCATCCCACCCGCCTTAAAGGTGTGCACTAGGGTGTACTGAGCTCAGTGTACTACACTGTGAGTGAGAGGTCTAAGGGGTGCCTGTTTACATTCATATCAAGGTATCTGTATCAAGCCTCTATCAATGTGTTTTCACTGCAGCTCTACTATGGCATGAAATGCTTCACACACACTTCTACTTCAGGGGCACGTCTGTACAGAGAGTGCCTTATCACTGTCAATACTTTTTTTTTAAATATATTTTAATTAGCCCTCATAAAGATCCACATCTCCGATCGAGGGTCATCAACCTGCGCCCATCAGGAACGGCCCCTCCAAGTTGGTCAACACAAAAGGGCACATATGTTTTCTTCTCTCCCGGTCCTGATCGGTTATAGCGGCCACGCTGATCAAGCACATGTGCTTAAACCAGCCAAACTTGTGCAATTAACCCCCTGAAAACAGGGAGCCAATAATCATTGGACTATGCAAAAGAAAAATCACCACTTTGCTGAACATTTTCCCATATAGCCCAACAATCGTCTCTTTTACCAAGCGGGCCCATACGCTCCAAGGTACAAAAATTATTTATGGATGCCCACCAACCAGAAGCTGAGGGAGGTAATGACAAAATCCACCTGAAGCATATCTGTCGTCTAGCCAAAAGTATCAGTAAGAACATCAATTGCTTATAACATCTAGAAAGCTCAGAATCCCATGTTAAACCAGATGCTACTCCAAAAATTACTAATGAGAGAATTACCTCCACATCAGAGCTTATAATATGTTTAAGTGTTCTTTCTACGGTGACCCAAAAATCACTGATCTTGTAGCAGCTCCAGAACACGTTAATATCATTTGCCTTTGCCTTGCCACAGCGTGGGCAATTTCTCTCTGACTTCCCCATGACTGACAACTTCTGCTGGGACCAATAGATCCCATACAACGTAAACAAGTGTTTTTTCTTCAGCAAAGCCGATCTGATGACGGACCAAAGCATAGAACATGAAATTTCCCAGATTTTAACCACACCTGAAGCTGGTAGAGCCTCTCCCCATTTCTTCACAGGAAGAGGCAACACTTCCTCTGAAGCATCTAAGGAAGCCTGATACCAGACAGCAATTTCTTTATAAACTGAAACTTGAACTAATTTCTCCTCCCAAACATTCTTCACAGCCCCCTCGTTTTGGAGAGTAGTAGCCCAACTGGCTAGCTGATAATATTTAAACTTTGAAATCCTGTATCCAGCTGGTTTGTCAAACCTAGACCAAGATACCAACCTGGAACCCTCCAGAATTTGTCCCTACCTTGCCACCCCCTTAACCCTTAACAGAAGTGCCAATTTATATGTAAAACAATCAGGCGTGCCAGGTGAGTCCCAAACCAGGGCCAGAGAACTATAGTACTTAATCTTTTAATGCTTGTCGAACCAACCACCAGACTGGCGGCATCCTTAAGTAACTTCAGACAAATCTTTTTAAAATATTTTGGATGACCAAATTTTTACAAAAAATATCTACCAGCCTCTAGTAACTCCTGAGTAATTGCATCCCAGAATACCGTATACTCAGATCTATCACGTGCCGGAATCCGCACATTTTTCAGATGAAAAGCTAAATAATATTTATAAAAGTCTGGAGCCGCGATCCCACCTTTTTCTTTTTTTCCTGCATAATTTTTGCCATGCAATCCAAACCCCCCTAGATGACCACGCAAATGAGGTCAACCCCTGTATCTTTTTAAACCAGCACCTCTTAAATTCCAATGGCATTGCGTTAAACAAAAAGGTAAATTTTTGAAGAATTATCATTTTAAGAATATTAACTCTTCCGATAAAAGACAGAGGAAGGCCAGCCCAAGTTTTAAGCAGTCTACGAGTTTCCATGCAAACCTTATCAAAATTAACCTTAGCTAATTCCTTTAGGCTAGAAATAATTTGAATCCCAAAATATCTAATCTGTTGCTTGACAAGAGGGCTATTGTACATGGTATTCCAACACATAGGGGGTCATTCTAACTCCCGCCGGCCGGGGTAACCGCGGTGCCGGCGGGAGCCGCCAGAATACCGCTGCGCGGTCAGAAGACCGCCGCGGTTATTCTGGGGGTCATTCTGACCCTGGCGGTCATTGACCGCAAGGGTCAACGACCACGGGAGCACCGCCAACAGGCTGGCGGTGCTCCCAAGGGCATTCTGACCGTGGCGGTATGGCCGCGGTCAGAAACGGAAAACCGGCGGTCTCCCGCCGGTTTTCCGCTGCCCTGAGGAATCCTCCAAGCTGCGCCGCCATGGGGATTCCGACCCCCTCACCGCCATCCTGTTCCTGGCGGTTTTGACCGCCAGCCCAGCGGGAAACACAGAATAACCGCGGCGGTCTTCTGACCGCGCAGCGGTATTCTGGCGGCTCCCGCCGGCACCGCGGTTACCGTGGCCGGCAGGAGTCAGAATGACCCCCTCTGTGTTTCCCGCTGGGCTGCCGGGCGACTGCCAGAAGGCCGCCCGCCAGCCCAGCGGGAAACCCCTTCCCACGAGGAAGCCGGCTCCGAATGGAGCCGGCGGAGTGGGAAGGGTGCGACGGGTGCAGTAGCACCCGTCGCGATTTTCAGTGTCTGCATGGCAGACACTGAAAATCTTTTAGGGGCCCTCTTACGGGGGCCCCTGCAGTGCCCATGCCATAGGCATGGGCACTGCAGGGGCCCACAGGGGCCCCACGACACCCCTCACCGCCATCCTGTTCCTGGCGGTCAAAACCGCCAGGAACAGGATGGCGGTGAGGGGGTCGGAATCCCCATGGCGGCGCAGCAAGCTGCACCGCCATGGAGGATTCCTCAGGGCAGCGGAAAACCGGCAGGAGACTGCCGGTTTTCCGTTTCTGACCGCGGCCATACCGCCGCGGTCAGAATGCCCTTGGGAGCACCGCCAGCCTGTTGGCGGTGCTCCCGCGGTCGTTGACCCTGGCGGTCAATGACCGCCAGGGTCAGAATGACCCCCATAATCTCGGTTTCTTCCGGATTTACGGAATAACCCGACACCCTGCCAAAGTCCTCTAACCGCTGTGTAATTCTAGAAAAAACTTGGGTCAGGTCACCAGCATAAATCATAAGATCGTCAGCATAAAGAGTTTCCTTCTTTATCCAGCCCAAACATTGAAAGGGGGGAATCTGGCTATCAGCCCTAATTGTTGCGGCCAGCGGCTCAATATATAAATCAAAGAGAAGGGGGGACAGTAGACAACCCTGACACGTTCCTCTCTCGATCCTGAATCTCCGGGATATCTTATCATTAACCAAAATGCTAGTAGCATTTATAAATAGCCTGAATTGCTCTAACAAATTTCGGTCCAAACTTATATCCCTACATAACAAATTGTAAGAAAACACCAGTTCACCCGGTCAAAGGCCTTAGCAGCATTGAAAGTGAGTACCGTTAATGGCCCCCACCCACTAAAGTTGCCATATCAACTGCACCTAATAAATCATGGGTAAATTCATGCAATTGTCTACCTCTAATAAACCCCTTCTGATCCTCGTGAATCAGGCTACTAATCGGATCCTGAAGTCTTTTAGACAAAACATAAGTATAGAATTTATAATCTGAATTCAACAGAGATATCGGCTGATATGAACTGCATAGTAACAGGTCTTTCCTGGGTTTTAGAAGAAGGCTTATTACGGCCTCATCCCAGGACTTTGGCAACAGCTCATCACATAGTACACAATATAATTCATTAGGCAAGCCATCCGGGCCTGAAGCCTTCCCCCTTTTTATTTTTTTTATTGCTACCTCCACCTCCCAATGATCTATCTTCCTCTCCAACTGTAACTGATCCGTTTCCCCTAAGTGGGGAAGGTGAGTCTCCTCCAAATAACCTCTGGCCACCTCTTCCGAAATATTCAGATCACCAGTGTAAAGATTCTGATAAAAGGCTACAAAAGCCTCCTCTATCTCAGATGCGACTGTATATAAAGCTCCGGTAATCTCTGATTTGATTGACGCAACATAATTCTTAGAACGGTCTGTTTTGGTTTTCCACGCTAAAAGCTTGCCACAACCTTCCCCATATTCGTAATGAGCATACCGGCTACTGTCCCATCTCCTTCTATTTTTCCTCTCAAGGAATAGAAATAGCTCTGTTTTAGCAGATTCTAATTGGGCATCTAAACTAGCTAGCTGATTCTCCACGCATTGATGGATATTAGAGATTGCCTCCTGCACGGAGGCTACCTGGGATTCAAGTTGCTTTAACTGATTTTTTTCCTCCCTGTATTTATAGGTAGCCAAACCCACAAGCCTTCCTCTAATAAATGTTTTATATGCATCCCACTTCATCTGCAACGTAGTAGAACTGTAATTAGTTAAAAAAAAATCTTTTGTATCCCACCTCAAACCATCAATAATCAGCTCATCCAAAAAAAGAGCTCGATTAACTGTCCACCTGGGAATAGATGGTTGAATATTAAGGGAGACATGTTACTTTACCGCCAAATGATCCGAAAGGTGAGCCGGAGCATCTCACCATGTCACTTAGATTATTCTGTATAAAAAAAAAATCTATCTTAGAACAGTGGCCGTACTTTTTGTTATTAAACGTGAACCTTGACCCCCCCCCCCATTTCTGATGCCATATATCAATCAAACCAAGATCTGCCATTGCTTGTTTTACCCAAGACCGGGTTTTAGGAGAGTTCACCGTCGGTCTTGAGGTAGACTTGTCTAACATTGGATCCAGTAAAACATTGAAATCCCCACCTACTACAATTGGATGTTTTGCTACCAATAAATGACTATACAGTTCCTGAAAAGGTGCTTAATCATCCACGTTAGGCCTGTAATAACCAGCTATCGTAAACCAAACCCAGTGCAAGCCTTCCTCTACAATCAACCACTTACCCTTGGGATCCCTTACAACATTTGTTACACTTACCCGTACAGATTTCTTAATAAGGATTGCCACACCTTTCACAGCACATGACTATTTGCAACATTGAATCGTTTCCCCTTATTGAAGTTTTTGATTTCCTTCCAGAGTGAGGGTGCTCACCATCTCCAAATTGTAACCATAAAATCCAGTTTTCATTCGCACAATGTTATGCGGGTTGTAGAAATAAAATTGAATTTGATTGGTGGCACAGTATTGGCTGAATGTATTAATTTCTTTGACTCAAAGGGATCTGGTTGTGTGTCCCCAATTAAGATATGGGACAAATGTTCTTGCTTCCTATGGTCAAAGTTTCATCAACCTTCGTGTAATTGCACCCCATCCCAGTCCTTTGCTATCTCTAGGGAAACTAGGAGTTTACAGAAAGCGCGTAACAGATTAGCAAGGGCAGTTAGGAAGAGCTAAACTTTTAAGTGCGAGTAAAGATCCAAATTCTAAGAAATGTTGGTCCCTTATTAATAACCTACAAAGCAATCAAAGGGGCATTGGCACTGTCAATATTTCTGAAGGAGTTTGGACGTCCTATTTGATTACTCACGTCTCTGCAGACGAGCAGGATTGGAAACTGACGAATGAGGGGGCTCATCGCACCACTGCTGCTTTGGTTAAGTCTTGCTCTGTGTCCACTGGGTTTGCGTTTCTCCCTCATGGAGTGAAGCCTTCTTTACAATCACATCTCTCTCATATCATCTCAAGGGTCAAATGTGATGGAGTCCAAGGTCCAATGGCCTTCCACAGATGCTGTTCAAACAGGATTCTTCCTTTTGGGCAGTTCACCTTGCCCATCTGTTTGAGTACTGCCTTCTGAGCTCGAGAATTCCTGAGTGCTGGCGTGGTGCCATTCTTCATCCACTATATAAAAGCAGTTCAAGGTCGGATCCTGCTAATTTTAGGATGATAGCCCTGCTTGACAATGAGGCCAAGTTTTATGCATCTTGTGATGCAAGATCTTCGTGCCTGGGCTGAATCAAAGGGACTAATCCCTATTGTTCAAACAGGGTTCTCCTCTGCTTCCGGCCCATCAATGAACCTAATAGCCCTTTCTATTTTGATCGATAGGGCGATTCTATCAGGCGTTACGCTGCTTTGCTGTTTTGTTGACTTCAAGGCAGCATTTGACTAGATCCCTAGGAGCGTCCTATCTTCCAAACTCCAAAACTGGGGTATTCCTTCAGTTCTCCTGGTTGTCACTCTGGAACTACATACGGATACCTGGGTCTGTATTAAACTTGGTGATGATTGCTCTCTTTCCAGAATAAATGTCACTGGTCGTGGTGTGAAACAGGGTTGCGTGCTTGCGCCCCTGCTTTTCAATCTGTTCATTGCAGATTTGTCATTGTCTCTTGGCGCTGTTAACTCTCATCCCCCTAAGATTGGTGGTCTTAGGCTCAGCCATATGTTGTACGCTGATGATCTTGCATTGTTCAGTTAAACTAAGATTGGCCTTCAACGGCTGCTTAACCAACTTGCATCTTATACTCCTGCAAATCAATTGCAAGTTAATTTGCTTAAAACCAATGTGGTCTCCTTCGGAAGAAAAAAACATTTGGGATCCAGTTGGTATTACAAAAGCAGTAAACTCGTTTTAGACCAGTCTTACAAATATTTAGGGGTGCACTTTGACTCAAGGGGCAGCTTTGTTAAGTATAAGAAGGAGATCAAACTCAAAGCTATGGCATTGCAGGTGGCCTTCTCTGAATTATTCAAAGTTTTAAAGGGGCCAAACTTTCTTCCCCTAATGGAAGTTATGAGAACAAAGATTATCCCCTCATTGTCCTATGGTCAAGAAATTTTGTTGGGCAAAGGCTCTTGCTTATTAAATAGGCTGGTAAATACGATCTACAAGAGAGTCTTCCATGTATCGGAACTCGCTTCACCCGCGCAGGTATGGTTGGAATGTGGGCTTCCGGATCAGCTGGCAGTTGGTGCCGGTGCATTCTTGAAGCTCTGTCATAAGCTGTGTCGAGCCAAGGAAGGTTCCCTGGAGACAGGTGTGTGGCAAGAAATCAGTGTGTCAAAAACAAAGGGATTTTACTCACATTTTATGGTTGAATGTAAACGGCGACTGGAAGCTGATGACCTTTGGGCAAGCAACCCCCCATTTGAGAAAATGTACATAAAGTTAATCATACACCATAGCTGCTAGGCATCTGTTTATCTTTATTATGTTGCCATGTGCTCAACAAACCTCCTGAACTTTGATGATTGACCTTGTGCTCGCAGCCTTGGGCTGCAATCTGCTTATCGCTGCCATATTACTTTTTCCAATTACAGTTCTGAGAATTGTCGTGCTTAATCAGTAACTGCCGGAACAGGTTTGTACAGGTTGTTGCCACCTCCTGCCAGCTGCATCTGTACCTTCTCCCACCACATGTGTATCCCTGAAATATTCTGAAGGCCGCAGAGGACCTTGAATACGATAGGGGTGGAGTTGTCCTCTGACTAAGCAGTTTTGTGTGTATATAAGGTTGGGTGCCCCAGAGTGAAGGAGCAGCCTCCGTAGGATAGTCACTTGACTGTCCTGGGACTCTGTATTAGCTCGAGCTATAAATCCATGTAATAAACTTCTCTTTATTCCTTCAGTTGGTGACTCCGTCTGATTTGTGAACTCTCTGCTAAACTGACCCTGAGGACAAGGGTGTCCCTCCACCACTGGGAAGAAGACCCCGGGTGGGGGTCTAATCTTTCCTGGTTCCTCAGTTGGCGCCCGAACAGGGATCCGAGTCAGGCATCCAGGGGACCGACCAGGTGACGGAGGACTCACGATTGGATTTCCAAGGAAGGCGCCCCACACCAGATTCTGAGCTTCATTCTCTGTCATGGACCTGCGGATCTCGACTGTGTGTCTTCCAGCCGGCTCGACTTCTCCTGGCGCTGTCTGAATTCGGGTCTCTGTTTTCCGTGAACTACTGGAGTCCCCAACTGTTGGACTATAACAGAAGTGTCAGGTAAGGACGGGAGTTGAAAGATTCCTGTCTAAAAATAGGTCTGTGAGTATTGTACGGTTTCTATCGCTCTTTGCAAAGATTGACGTCAATGGTAAGACTGACCTCAGTTGTCATTTAAGTATATAGGAAGCAAAAGGCATATTTGCCACTCATTTGGTGTATTCAAACCACTGGTGTAAGAATTTCTTTTTTTAAATACTGGAAGAATGCCAGCGTTCAGTTGTTTCAGGAAATTGTGTTGTTGTCTTTGCAGTAGGGACTCCCGCCTGGAGGAAACATGCCCCGCTCCTCCGGCCGGGACTCCGAATCATGATATATATATTAAATATGGCATTGGTCCGATTATTTGGACTGATATATGGAGAAAAAGAACCAAAGGTAGCTCTGATTTACAATGGCCTATTCAGGGGACATTTGATAAAGATAAATTAGACTATTTACAGGAACGTTTGTTTGTGACAAAAAGTAGACCAGGGATGTTTGGTTCACTACGGACTTGGCAGAAGCAGACCAAAGACGTAGGAAGGCAGAGAAAGAATTACAGAGACATAAGACCAGGACGGTGACTGAAAAGGTCTATGACTCTGACGTAGCTGAACATCAACAGAAAATTTTAGAACATGACCGAAGGCTTCACTTACAAACTGATAAGTGTTACCCTTCCAGGACAGTAGTGGATAAGCCACAAGAGGAAGACCCCCTTTTAAACGATATGTTAGATAAACCCCCGTTATATACTCCACCAATATATCCTACACTACATCCTCAACCTGCACCCTATTGTGCCACCCCCGGTTGGATCTCAGGAGAGTGCTCCGCCACCCACCACCACCCCTCCTGTCACCAGACCTATAGAGGATACACCCCGCCCGACTGTACCCACCCCTCGACTGGCCCCCGTTTGGCCCATCCCTGACTCCTGTTTAGACACCACACATACCCCCGCCCCATGACCCTGCGAAAGCACACCCTGCGCGGACATTTGTTTTCTAATTCACAAGAGGAAGATGTCATTGAAGAAATGACACGGAGGTGGATGACTAATTGGAATGACTATGGGGTCAGGGACATTGTCCACACTTTGAAACAATGGGATAGTTTAGTTCAGTTACATGCAGCCACCCTTATGTGCAACATTATAATACAAGAATATGAGGATGATGGTTCCTCAGCTCCCGCGGGACTGGTGGACCTCCGAAAACGCGCCTCTACTGGGCTGCCATTTGGTTCTGGTCTACATGATTATGTTGTTACTCTTCTTGTATATAGGGACCGCCTGTGGACATGTAGCCCTTCTATAAGGGCATCCATGTTTCCCATGAGAGAGGTTGCGCCGGTTTGGCGAGAACCGGTGACGGATGACGCTGGCCAAGTTATTACCACAGGGCATTTTCAACAAATGTGGGTACACACCCCATGGAAAAGATCTGAAACATATACCCTAAAAGCCGCCTTACCTGACCCCCGTAAGAACCCTGCAGGATATTATAAAGAATTGCAACAAATTCTTGAATCATGTACTATGAAGTTGTCCGATATTGACATGTTAATGGCAGCAGTAGTCCCGCAGGAAGTATGGTCAAAAGTACGGAGGCCCAACCATGCTGAACTAGGGGGCACGTGGGACCAATTGCAAGCAGCAGAAAGAGATAGGGTTGGGGGAGCGAAACCAGACGCACTTAAATTGGCTCTCCCACTGCGTATTCTGGATTTAATGAAGACCATACTTGCACCACACAGGATAAATTGGCCGCCTGTAAACAGAAAAAGGACGAGGGTGTTTCAGACTTTTATACAAGTTTTGAGGGTGTCTTTTCTGATTACAGCGGCCAAGACATGACTACTGAAGGGGGGATACGACTCTTTGTTGACAAATTCATGGACAATTTATTACCAGACATAAAGGGAAAATTGAAATTGTGTGAAAGTACGTGGCCAGTCTCTACTGCCACTGGAATACTGACAATGGCCCAATATTATGAGAACAGGGAGATAGAAGAACAAGAAAAGAACGAGAAAAAAATGAAGGAGTTGAAAACAAAGGTGTTATTTCAGCAGGCCTACCCTCAGCCCCGTAAACAGCAGTCCAGATCAAGGTCACAAGGACCTCCCAATGACAGAAGGCAGTCCCAACGCCCTACCCGTTCTTCCCTCTCCTACAATCAGTGCGCCTATTGCAAGCAGGAGGGCCACTGGAAGAGTGACTGCCCCAATAAGGACAACTCCACACGCCGCCCCATGCCCCCACCGCAACAGGACTACAGACCACGCAGTAGTTCTGGTCCTGCAGACAGACTCCGCCAGCAGGCCCCTTTACGGTCCCACAGTACACCCCGCCCAAATTATTTTGATGCTTCATCCCAGCGTCAATATTTTAATGACGACTATGATGCGTATGAAGGTCTGGGGTCCTCCTTTGACTAGGGCAGCCTTCGACAGAGGGGGGTGGGACCAGTTTCTATTCCTCTTAGGCAGAATGGCCCTCACGTTGAGGTACAATTAGACGGTACTCCACATGATTTTTTGGTAGATACTGGGGCCACCAAGAGTTCTGTTAAACAGGAAGAGGTCCAAGGGGTCCCTCTGTCTGGCAATATTAACGTCTCTATGGGTTTTTCTGCTGTTCCGGTGGCTAACCCCGTCTCCCAGCCGCTGCATGTTGCTGTAGGTCCTTACACAATTAGCTCCCCTCTCATTCTTACTTCGGCCTGTAGTGAGAATTTATTGGGTTTGGACTTATTAAAGAAATTGTACGCCACCATTTATTGCTCTCCGGATGGAGTTCATGTCACTCTAGGTCCAAATATTTCCCCGTCACAATTTTTGTCAAAACCACTTCCACCCGAACTTCGAGGTTTGCCAGACATTTTATGGGCCACACATAAGGACGATGTTGGATGTCTCAACTAAAAAATATTGTGACCCAGTTGATTGATTTGGGTGTCATTGAAGAAACGCGTGGTAATGATTGTAACAGTCCTGTCCTTCCTGTTCATAAAAAATTATCTGATGGCACAGCGTCTCCAGGACTCCGATTTGTTATTGATTTACGGGCGGTCAATAAGATTGGAATACCCCAGTTCCCTGTTGTTCCTGACATTACGACATTATTAACAATGATACCTGCCTCCGCTACTTGGTTCTCTGTTATCGATCTTAAGAATGCATTCTTTAGCATTCCCATTCATCCAGATAGTAGACACATCTTTGGGTTTTCACTGGGTGGTCGCAGTTTCCGGGTTTGTCGCGCTCCACAACGCGATACTGAATCGCCTAGCATTTTTAGCCAGGCCCTCAAGGGTCAATTAGATACCCTTGTTTTTCCTTGCTCCTCGACGCTGGTTCAATATGTGGATGACCTTTTAATAGCATCCACTTCAGAACAAAATTGTAAAACAGATACTGTAGCCTTATTGAAACATCTTGCACACCATCACCATAAGGTCTCCCTCTCCAAATTGCAGTATTGTAGACAGGAGGTTATATACCTAGGACACCTCCTGTCTAAGGAGGGATGTACGTTGACGGCTGAGAGAATACAAGCTATACGAGACATACCGGTTCCAAGGACACAGAGAGACGTTAGGGCCTTTATAAGTATTACCTCCTTCTGTCGTCAATGGATTCCTAATTATACTCTTTTGATAAAACCGTTTTTGCATCTCACCCACAAAGATTGTCCTGAAAAGATTGAATGGAATGATGATTTTCAGTCTGCTTTTGATGAATTGAAAAATACAGTCTGCACAGCACCTGTACTGGGTACGCCTGATTATCGTAAAGATCCTCAGTTATATGTGAGTTAGAGAAATGGATGTTCACTATCAGTGTTAACCCAAGAGCATGGCGGCAAACAACGCCCCTGTGCTTATTTTTCGGCCCTTCTGGATCCAGTGGCCCGTGCACTCCCGAGCTGTCTACGGGCAGTAGCCGCTGCATCGGTCGCAATGCGCCAGTCGGCTGGGATAGTCATGGATTCACCCCTCACCCTGTTGGTCCCACACACTGTTGACGCACTATTAAACAAAACAAAAACACAGCATCTTACTAATGCACGATTAACTACTTATGAACTGACACTTTTATATAGTCATATAACATTAAAAAGGTGCAACACGCTCAATCCTGCCACTTTATTGCCAATTGCTGAAAAAACTGAAGATTCTTATGATGACATACATGACTGCATTCTCTGGACGGAGGATGAAACAAAAGGGAGAGTGGACTTACAGGACACTCCACTGAGAGACCCTGATGGCATATTATACGTAGATGGCTCATGCATCAAGCTACCCGATGGCACTACCTCTGCAGCCTATGCAGTTACAACAGCTACCACTGTAGTTGAAGCAGCTAGAATACCACATAACTCTGCTCAGGCCGCAGAATTAATAGCTCTAACACGAGCCTGTGAGTTAAGTAAAGGACTTAATGTGAATGTTTACACGGACAGTCAGTATGCATTTGGCGTAGCACACAATTTTGGTCGCTTGTGGGCAGAACGAGGATTCCTCACTTCACATGGGACACGTATTCAACATGGGACCCTTATAACTAACTTACTTTCTGCCCTGGCGTTGCCCAAAACAATGGCTATCATGAAGTGTAGTGCACACAAAAAGGTGACAGATGAAACTGGACAGGGCAACGCCCTAGCCGATCAGACAGCAAAAGATACAGCGTATGCAAAGACAGGACACATGTATGTGGTAGATAGTACAGAGAAGGTTCGTCCCCATGAAATATTTGGGAACACGGTAGAGAGTGTCAGGAAGATACAGGATGAGGCAACTGAACAGGAGAGAAAGGTATGGGAAGAAGGGAAGGCCAAGTTAGATGAAAATACGCTGTGCTGAACAGATCTGTCACAGAGGGAAATATGGATGTTACCCGATGCATTCGTGCTGCCAGTAGTGACTATGGCCCGTGGTCCTGCACACGTTAGTGCGAAAAGCATCTGTGATTTGCTTGATCCGGTTTGGTCTAATAAAAATATAAGAAGAGTAGCTGACCAACTGGTTCAATCCTGCATGATTTGTTTACAACATAACATAGGGAAGGGTGCCTAAGTCCCCACTGGGCATTTTTCCCCACCAACGTATCCCTTTGAAGTACTACAAATGGATTATATTGAGATGGAAAGGTGTAACAACTTGAAATATGTCCTAGTTGTGGTCTGTATGTTTAGTAAGTGGGTAGAAGCTTACCCTACTAAAGATAATACTGCCCTTACCACCGCAAAGGTACTTCTGAAGGAGTTCTTCCCACGGTTTGGGGTCCCAAGATGTGTCTGGTCAGATAATGGGAGTCATTTTGTAGGGCAGGTGATGAAAAGGGTGTGTGAAGGTTTGGGCCTCCGCCAGAAGTTTCATGCAGCTAACCACCCCCAGTCAGCAGGACTAGTAGAAAAATATAATGGCACACTTAAATTGAAGATGTCAAAAATATGCGCAGAACGCGGTATACGGTGGCCGGGCGTGTTGCCCCTGGCTTTAATGTCTGTCAGGATGACGCCTCACTCTAGATCAGGGTTGTCACCCCATGAGATAGTGATGGGAAGGCCAGCAAATGTCTGGGGAGTCTCTCGACCTCACAAGTACTCAGAACTAGAACATCCTGTTTTGATGGACTATTTAAATGAACTCACTAATTCTTTGCGTTCTATTCACCAACAGGTGCGTGAAGCACTCCCATCTGTATCCACTGATCCAGGCCACAAGATACTACCTGGAGACTGGGTCCTCACAAATAATTTCCAGCGAAAAAAGAGTCTCGAACCTCGATGGAAAGGTCCGCGACAGGTCCTTCTTGCTACTCGAACAGCAGTTAAAGTCGAGGGAGCTAAGAATTGGATACATGCATCCCACTGTAAGAAAGTACCCCTACTCGTACCCTCTGATGAAAGAAAAAATTGTGACCACCCGACGACTGAGGACCACACTACGCAGAGTGATAATAAACAGAACAACAGTGTGCTGCAGGAGGTTCCCTCAGATTTTGGTCACACTGAACAATTGTTTCCTGACCATACCATACCACAGTCCACAAGATATGATTTCCGCCCACGGAAATAAAAAAAAGAACAATGAACTGATTGCTTGTCCCCTGTATTAAGTCTGACGATAGCTGCAGGGCCGTGATTTTGACAGTCGAGGCGGACCAGAGTGTGTCAATAAGACTGCTGGAATCACCCCACAGTGAAGCAACCACCAGTCACGGGCAGCACCTAGGTTGGACTGAACTGCTAGTGGGACAAGCAATAAAGAGAAATGGGTGATATACAAGAAGACAAGAGGAAAAAGAAGAAAATAAGTAATTTAAAAAGACTATTAGGCCAACGTATCGCTTGTCTCACCATAACAATACTATTTTTGGTACTTCTGTCTTGCACTGGGTGGGTAATACATGATTCTGACTCAGAGGTCTCACCAACTACGCCACTGCCTCTAGAACACAGCCATGTTTCCTTACCACCCCATGAGGAAGGACGACGTAAGGAATATGAAAACAATACCTTCATATCTATGTTACATCAACATCAGCTGGCTGTAAATAGAACAAATTGTTGGATATGTGGCTTGCTACCGAGTTCCGTGCAAAGAAGGTTGCCATATATTGCATTCCCTTTTTCTTTTGATGGCTCCTGCAGCGCCTGGTACGAACTATCAGCCATTTGGGCTACCTCAATGGATGCTACTAATTCCGGACTATTGGTCACCCACCTACACCGGTTATGCTGGCCCACCGGAACGAGAGTTTATGGAACAAAGGAAGAAAAGTCAGAATATGCTGACCGACGAAATAGGTCTACTGACATATATTTATTATCCTTTAATACCACACCCCAGATTGGCCGAAGATTTTTTGTAACACAGGTCAAGGCTCCACTTTGTTTTCAGAAAAGTGGTAATAGATGTGCAGGTGCCAGTAACTGTAATGCTACAGTAATATTGAATGGAACTAATTGGCCTACCATGATACCATCACGAAACTCGTATTTTGTTTGTGGTAATAATGCCTACACCTCCTTGGTACCCACCTGGACCGGCACGTGTTACATTGCTTGGTTACTACCACCAACTTACACAGCTGGCCCTCAACACCACAGGACTCGGAGAGGGGTAATATCTGCAGAAGATACCTCAGCACAAGAAGCATTGGACTACTTTAAAGGAGTCCTTCCATTTTGGGGCCCTATGATGAACAGTAGGGATATCAGACATCTCACACGAGTCGTGGAAGCAACAATAAATGAAACATCAGGAGCTCTGAGTAACATCACTGCAGAGCTCGCTGCTGACCGCCTTGTTACTCTTCAAAACAGAATGGTTCTTGACATTATCTTGGCAGACCGTGGTGGAGTTTGTACTTTGATCGGATCGATCTGCTGCATTTACATACCAGACAATGCCCCTTCAATGTATAAAGCTATTCAAAGGTTGCATATGATAGCTTCCACAATACACCAAGACGAAGGAACATGGTCCTTAACCGACTGGTTTTGGGGCTTGATTTCCCAATGGGGCTGGAAGATACTAATATTCCTTTTTGTGCTTGCTGCTGTATTCCTCACCTGTTGTCTTTGGGTACAGTGCCTACCTGCTTTGTGCAGTTGATGTATGGCATCCATTGCCCCCTGGCCTGTTCGCCCTCCTCAACACACGGCTATGCTGTCCATTGAGCAGGAGATAAAAGACCTTATGTCCATTAACATAGACACTGAATGACGTTCAAACTTGCCTCACTATGGCAAAAGGAGGGATTGAGAAAATGTACATAAAGTTAATCATACACCATAGCTGCTAGGCTTCTCTTTATCTTTATTATGTTGCCATGTGCTCAACGAACCTCCTGAACTTTGATGATTGATCTTGTGCTCGCAGCCTTGGGCTGCAATCTGCTTATCGCTGCCATATTACTTTTTCTAATTACAGTTCCGAGAATTGTCATGCTTAATCAGTAACTGCCAGAACAGGTTTGTACAGGTCATTGCCATCTCCTGCCAGCTGCATCTGTACCTTCTCTCACCACACGTGTATCCCTGAAATATTCTGAAGGCCGCAGAGGACCTTGAATACGATAGGGGTGGAGTTGTCCTCTGACTAAGCAGTTTTGTGTGTATATAAGGTTGAGTGCCCCAGAGTGAAGGGCCAGCCTCCGTAGGATAGTCACTTGACTGTCCTGGGACTCTGTTTTAGCTCGAGCTATAAATCCATATAATAAACTTCTCTTTATTCCTTCAGTTGGTGACTCCGTCTGATTTGTGAACTCTCTGCTAAACTGACCCTGAGGACAAGGGTGTCCCTCCACCGCTGGGAAGGAGACCCCGGGTGGGGGTCTAATCTTTCCTGGTTCCTCACATTCCCTGTTTAAACTAGGTATTAAAAAGATCATACAACTATACTCATACCATTCGGATCGCTCCCTCCTTGCTAAACGCAAGCACCTCTGGTCAGTAATTAATTCCTTTAAGCCAGGCATTCCATCTAGCTATTTCTCCTGATCCTACAGGTTTCATTTGAAAGAGGCTTTTATGGCCTTAAGGATGGGCGTTTGGGGTTTCTTGAAACATCTACCCCTATAGCGGTTAACCCCTGGGAGGGTGTGATGTGCAGAGGTTGTGGTAAAGCGGACAAAACTATTGAACCTGTGGACTGTTTGTGTCCGGCTCTACTTAAGGAATGTAGATCTCTGCTTCAGACAGGCCATTATTAAGTCCCTGGATCCAGCAAATTTAATGCTGAATGTGTTATTGACTACATTTCTTAAATCACCCAAACCAAATTTAGGGGCACTGTGAGCAGTGGATAAGTATGATTGGAATTTCCCCCGCTCTTGCCTCATAGGTTTGTAATTCGTTAGGTTGTTGAGCTTTACCGTTGCATCTAGGGCTCTGACCATCACTGACATCTAACTTATCGATCATTCAATGCACTAAAGCACTTTAGAGCTTGTGTTCTGTGAGCCCCTCTGTTTATTATCAATCATGTGGGGTCCTGGGCTAAGGTGGTCTGGCCTTATTTTTTTTCCCATTGATGATTTTACACTATTACGCAGGAATGTTTTGTATTATGGTATGTGCGTTTAAATTATGGAGTGTTTTTAGTATGAATTTATTTTTTTATTTTAAATGTATCTCTGATTGTTCTTCTTTTTTCTGTTTTAATTGTATAGGATTTTATTATCTGTACAATAAAGTACTCATTCATTCATCCTGGTGAAGTTCAACCAGCTGTGGGGTGTAAAATTCCTTCCCAGAATCCTTCGGTCCCTGTCTGGGCAATCTCTAAATCTAGTTCTCCGGTATTGGACCTCTCATAAATTCACATGCTAGAATCATTCCCTGTCGTCCCACTGTACCTTCTGAAGAAGTACAAGAAAGTACACATAGCTTATAATGGCTAAAACACAGCCATTTGATTAGCTTATCCACATAATTCATAAGGAACCAAACTCCAGTCAATCAGGCGACAGCACCCTCTAAAACACTCCTCACAGAGACTACCAAAAGAATCAACACTATCAGCCCTTTCAGCAGCAATATAGGCCTTCCTACCAACAGCAGCTGTATAGATCACTGCTAGCCGCCGCTTATGCGTAACTAGCACCTAGGAGAATACAAACATCTCAAGCAAGAGGCATGGGCGGAAAGCAGTGACACAACAGAATTGTCAGTTGTACCCTTTACAGGCCACCAGCCTCTAGGAGCAAACATTTCCACCTTTTACCATCAAAGGCGCCAAATAACATTGCACAGATAGGTGTTAGATCTGATCACATATGATTGTACTTTAGAATTAATACAGACGCCACCACACACTCCACCAAAAGGCGTGCACCCACCTCATCTCCATCTACTTTGAAAAGAAGTGTTCACAATGCTACAGAAAGGAGCAATAAAGTACCTCACTCTCAAAAGAAGGAATGAGGTTTCTACTCCCATTCTTTCTTAATAAAAAAGAAATCAGGGGAATGGTGACCCATTTTGGATCTCCGGAAGATTAACAAATATTGAAGAAACAGTCCTTTCATATGATTACCCCTCAAGACATCCTGCATCTCCTCAACCATGGAGATTACATGACAACCCTAGATATACAGGATGCTTACTTTCATATCCCCATTCATCCAAAACATCGCAAATTCCACAGATTCAGGGTAGCTGGCACACACTATCAATTCAAAGTGCACCTGTTTGGGCTCAAATTAGCCCCCACATCTTTTAGAAAATGTCTAGCTCCAGTGGCAGCCCACCTAAGACAGGAAGGTTTCCAGGTATTTCCATACCATGATGATTGGCTGATAAAAGCACCAACTGCCCATCGGGCGTTGGAGGCAACAGTGGCTTGTCTGGGATTGTTCGAAATCTTGGGTTTAACCGCCAATCATCAGAAGTCATTGCTTTATCCATCAACAAGGATAATGTTCCTGGGAACAATTTTACATAGAATCCTAGACAAAGCACTCTTATCAAACGAAAGGCAGAAAAGGCACAAAGAAAGTCTGTTTCTGTACAGCTTTTCAAAACGCTTCTAAGGAGGATGTCCTCTGTCACCTCACTAGTACCTTTTACCAGTCTGAGAATGAGGCCTCTAAAGAGAGAACTGGACATGCAATGGATTCAAATAGAAGGATCACTCGACAATCTTCTCAAGATCACTCCAAGCATGATGAAGGCTCTTCCTTGGTGTACAGAAGTTGACCGTCTATCACTGGGGCCAACATTCTTACCCCAGGTCCCCGACTACACAATTATCACAGATGCATTCTTAGAGGGTTGGGGTGCCCCACGAATTTGGGAATGGGATTTTTCTCATCATCTAACATTAGGAGCAGAACATGTTCCAGGTGCGCACAACAATTTGGTGGACACATTGAGCAGAACCAAGTACTGCGAATGGGAACAAGTACACCTTGAACAAGATCTTCCAGCAGTGGGGCACACCGACACCAGGAGGGTCATTATGACCTCGGCGGTCAGCGATAATGTGGCAGTAGTACCGCCAACAGGCTGGATGTACTTACCGTCACATTATGACATTGGTGGGTTGGCTGAAGCCAATCCACCAATGTACCACTCCGACCGCCATGGCAGTAACAGCCACCAGGCTGGAGATATCCATCTCCAGCCCGGCGGCCGCCATTGTGCCACCTGCGGGATTATGAGCCCACCTACCGCCATTGTTTTCGTGGCTTTCGTAACGCCACGAAAACCATGGCGGTACGCCCTATCAGTGACAGGGAATTAGTTCCCTGTCACTGATAGGTGCCCCCCACCCCTCCTACCTTTCCATAGACCCCCCACCCCATCCCTACCTTTCCATAGGCCCCCCATCCCACCACCTTCCAAACCCCCCACCCCTCTACATCCACACCCCCTTCAAACACACACACACAGACACACACTCATTCCCACATACATATATGCATGCATACATTCAATCATGCATTACAATTTCAAACATACACACACTCACACTTCCATACATGCACACATGCAATCAACACTCAACACACACCCGCATTAACGCACACACATACATGCACCCCCCCACACACATACACACACACACCACCCACCCTCCTCCCCTGTTAGCAGCATATGAGAATCATCACAGAGGTGGTCGAATTCCCAAGGTGAGCAGAGCTCTGTGGATCTCAGCTGCTATCCAATTCTGCCATTCCAAGGCCAGAAGACCTTTGGCAAATAAGGTCAAAGCATACTCTACTAGAGCAGTCTGAACTTCCACTGCTTCATTTACTGGGGTGTTTCTTGAAAGCATATGCTGAGCAGCGACATGGAAAAACATGTAGATATGCATACATTCACGCAACTTCATTGTCTACAATCTTCACAATGCGGTTGTGGGACAAACAGTATTACGCAATCTATTTCAATAAGGTGAGCCTTGTTTGATTATGTTTATACCCACAGTCCAATATTGTGTTGTCCATGATGATCTAAAAATACTATAACTGCTATCTATTCTGATGCAAGCATGCACATCTATGAAAGATCCAAACCTGGAGAAGAAAATGAGTTACTTGCCTGTAACTGCAACTCTTCAGTAGTGGTACCTTTCATAGATTCACATGAGACCCACCCTCATCTCCTGAGAGGCTCACCCTTTTAGAGAGGGATTAAGGGCCAGATGTAGCAAGCCGTTTGCATGTCGCAAACTGCGAAAATCGCAGTTTGCACCATGCAAACGGCCTCACGCGATGCTCATTCCCAAATTGAGAGTCGGTACCGACTCGCAATTTGGGAATGCGACTCGCAAATAGGAAGGGGTGTTCCCTTCCTATTTGCGACTCGCATCACAATTCAGAGTTGCTTTGTGACCGCGAATGCGGTCGCAAACCAACTCGCAGTTACCACCAGTGTCACACTGGTGGTAACTCATTCGCAAAAGGGAAGAGATCCCCATGGGACCCCTTCCCCTTTGTGAATGTTGACAAAAATATTTTTTCAGAGCAGGCAGTGATCCTATGGACCACTGCCTACTCTGAAAAAAACAAAAACAAATGGTTTCGGTTTACTTTTAATTTTGCAGCTCGTTTTCCTTTAAGGAAAACGGGCTGCAAAACGAAAAAAAAAATCTGTTTTATTTATAAAGCAGTCACAGACATGGAGGTCTGCGGACTACAGCAGGCCACCATCCCTGTGAGTGCAGGGACTCGCTATGGGGTCGCAAAATGCGACCCACCTCGTGAATATTGATGAGGTGGGTCTTTGACACCATTCTGCATCCGATTTTGCGACTTGCAAATTGCGAGTCGCTCAGACTCGCAATTTGCAAGTCGCAAAATCGGAGTTTGCTACATCTGGCCCTTAGTTCCCACTGGTGCTTGCAAATGAAAGGTGAGAAGCCTCTGTGGGGAGTGTTTTAGAGGGTCTGTCACCTGATTGGCTGGGGTTTGGTTCCTTATGAATGATCTGGATAAGCTAATCAAATGAGTGTCTTTTAGCCGTTATAAGCTGTGTGTACTTTCTTGTTCTGCTTCAGAAGTTACCGTGGGACTCCCACTTCGACGACGGGGAATGATTCAAGCGAATGTATGAAAGGTACCAATTCTGGAGAATGGTAGTTTCAAGCAAGTGACTCATTTTCTTCTGCATGCCGTGTGCTCATACTTCCTAAGTCTTTGTCGTTCGCAGCATGTGAGTCCCTGCTACTTAGTGCAGGGACAGAAGACACCTCCTGAAAGATGCTCACAGCTTATTTGCGGACGTGCTCCCTTCCCGACTGCATGTGCACACGGTCCCTACTACCCCTTCCTCTACTCAGAGCTGTGGACTGGGAGCTGTTTCTTGCGCGCCCTTCCATTCTGTTACACATAGTCTGGCTGGTTGTTCCTCTGGCAGCCGAGGGCCATTCTGGATTCAAGCCACGGGAAGTGTACACAGACCGTTCACATCAGCTGATGCACATCCGTCCTGCATGTCCTGTTAGTGAAGCGAGCATCCACTTCAGGTCTAACTCTGTGCGACAAGAGTCCCAGGATGGCTGAATCACCAGCTGGCGGGTGTACATAGCTATGGAGACCCCATCTCACCACAAGACATTCGTTTATCATTTTTTTAGAAGAAAAGTTTTGGGGTAAGTAGTTATCTTTCAACACCCAGCACAGTGACAAACGCCTCCCCTGTCAGTGACAGTGCCAAGCATCTCCCCCAGTATCGTCGCTGGGGAAATAATCTCTGGAAATGTGATGGCACCAGGTCAAGCAAACATTTACCCCTGGAAGAGGATGAGTAATCTTGGCTGGAGTCAGGTCCAGGAATGGAACATGTCCTACACAAGAGCAGGAACCCCTTTAGGCATGTCCCGCTCCTCACATCTCCTCCTGCCCATTGGCCAAGCCTGACTCCTTCTCAGTCCAGGAGGTAGGTGAGACTTGGAGAGATGATGTCAGCTCATTTCACTTCGCCCTTCTCTCCCCAGTCAGTGCTGTTCTGTGCACCACCTTATGTGGCACCAGGCTACCACTGTCCCTGACAGCTTTGCCATCTTACTCCCAGGCAGGGAGACCATGAACAGCGGCAGAAAGCATGGACAGCAGAAAGGATGCCCTGGTTACAAGGCAAGCGTCCTTACCAGAGCCAGCAGGGGCATTTAGAGGTGGATTAATGGCATTTTCTTCCTGGGGTCAATCTTGTGAATACGATTAAACTATTACGTAATCTATCGAAGATCAAACTGAAACTAATCAGGAGTTGTGTCCATGACTCACCTTGAATCGTTGGATCAAGAAGGGGCCCCACATTTCCCAGCTCCCTATTGTGTCTGTGTGTCAGAGATGGTTAGAGGATTAGGGAGGAGTTCCAAGACTGAACACCCTTATCAGATTCCTGCAGTGATCGCAGTGCCATGGCAGTAGCCGGGCAACTCCTTGTGCGCTCCAGTGTCATGCCCAGGGACTTGGAATGGGCATGCAGGCAGCTGGCCAGCAGGCTGTGGGGAAGGGATATAGGTGAGACTGATTGACTGATCCGGGTACTAGAAATAGACTTGGCCTTTGCTGCCACACAGGGCCGGGTGTCCCCAGGAGCGGAAGGAACCGAAGAGACAACTCTTTATGGCATTTCAGGACAGTTTCCAAGGGGGAAGGCACTATTACCCAAGGTCGATATGAAGGTCACAGACCGGTCAGACAGGGGGAGGTAAATGGAAGTATGATACTGTTAAACTTGCCATCCTTGGCGTGGTCTCCCCTAACTTTCTGCCTCTGTTTCCCAGGTTGTGGATGTGGCTGGACTCAGTTTTTGCGTTTTTTGTTACTCTGGGCACTTTGCCACTGCTATCCAATCTAAAGTGCAAGTGCTCCCATGTACAATGTATGTGTAATTGGCTTTCCATGATCGGCATATTTGATTTACAGCTAAGTCCCTGGTAAAGTGCACTAGATGTGCCCAGGGCCTGTAAATCAAATGCTACTAGTGGGCCTGCAGCACTGGTTGTGCCACCCACATTAGTAGCCCTGTAATCATGGCTCACACCTGCCACTGCAGTGTCTGTCTGTGCAGTTTTAAACTGTCAATTCGACTTGGCAAGTGTATCCACGTGCCAGGCCTAAACCTTCCCTTTTTTTACACGTAAGACACCCCTAAGGTAGGCCCTAGGTAGCCCCATGGGTAGGGTGCAGTGTATGTTTAAGGTAGGACATATACTGGTGTGTTTTATATGTCCTGACAGTGAAATATCGCCAAATTTGTCTTTCACTGTTGCAAGGCCTATCTCTCTCATAGGTTAACATGGGGGCTGCCTTTAAATATGATTAAAGCGTAGATTCACTTTGGGAGCAGGTGGACATGTGGAGTTTAGGGTCTCTGAACTCACAATTTAAAAATACATCTTTTAGTAAAGCTGGTTTTGAGATTGTGTGTTTGAAAATGCCACTTTTAGAAAGTGAGCATTTTCTTGCTTAAACCATTCTGTGACTCTGCCTTTGTGGATTGCCTGTCTGGGTCAGTTTGATAGTTGGGCTGTTTGCACCGTCCTCTAGACAGTGACACAAAGGGAGCTGGGGTGTAGCCTGCATATCCTGATGGGCCATCTGTGCTAGGAGTAAGGGGAGGAGTGGTCACTTACACCTGAAAGGGCTGTGCCTGCCCTCACACAATGCAGTCTCCAACTCAGTGGTGTTTGTCTGGGTCCTTGTAGGAAAGTGCCATCTTTCTTGGCATGCTATCGCCATTTTTACCTATATGTCTGTATGTTTTTGCCTGTCTTACTGGGATCCTGCTGGTCAGGACCCCAGTGCTCATAGTTTGTGGCCTAATGTGTGTGTATTGTGCTTGACTGTGTCACTGAGGCTCTGCTAATCAGAACCTCAGTGCTTATGCTCTCTCTTCTTTTAAATTTGTAACTATAGCTAGTGACTTAATTTACAAATTTCAATTGGCATACTGGACCCCCCTTAGAAGTCCCTAGTACATGGTATCCAGGGTATTGGGGTTCCAGGAGATCCTTATGGGCTGCAGCATATCTTTTGCCACCCATAAGGAGCTCAGACAAACCCTTCCACAGGCCTGCCATTGCAGGCTGCGTGAAATAGTGCACACTCTATTTCACAGCCATTTTCACCGCTCTTAAGTAACTTATAAGTCACCTATATGTCTAGCCTTCACTTGCTGCAGGTTAGGTGCAAAGTTACTAAGTGTGAGGGCACCCTGGCACTAGCAAAGGTGTGCCCCCACATAGTTCAGGGCCATTTCTCTGGACTTTCTGAGTGCGAGGACACCATTACACGTGTGCACTACATATAGGTCAATAACTATATGTAGCTTCACAATGGTAACTCCGAATATGGCCATGTAACATGCCTAGGATCATGGAATTGTCCCCACATGCCAAATCTGGTATTAGGGAGCCAATTCCATGCATCCTGGGGGCTCCACTATGGCCCCCCAGTACTGCCAAACCAGCTCTCTGAGGCTTGCACTGCAGCTACCGCTGCTGCCAACCCTCAGACAGGTTTCTGCCCTCCTGGGGTATGAGCAACTCTGTCCCAGGAAGGCAGAACAAAGCATTTCCTCCTAGATCAGGGTGTTACACCCTCTCCCTTTGGAATTAGGTGTTACAGGCTGGGGAGGGGTAGCCTCCCCCAGCCTCTGGAAATGCTTTGAAGGGCACAGATGGTGCCCTCCTTGCATAGGCCAGTCTACACCGGTTCAGGGACCCCTTGTCCCCTGCTCTGGCACGGAACTGGACAAAGGAAAGGGGGGTGACCACTCCCCTGTACATCACCACCCTACGGGTGGTGCCCAGAGCTCCTCCAGTGTGTCCCAGACTTCAGCCATCTTGCTTCGCTAGGTGTGGGGGCACTCTGGACAGCTCTGAGTGGCCAGTGCTAGCAGGTGACGTCAGAGACCCCTCCTGATAGATGCATACCTTTTAAGGTCGTCAATCCCCCTCTCAGGGCTATTTAGGGTCCCTCCTGTGGGTTCTCTACCGATTCTACTTGCAAGTTTCCAGCTTGAATCCTCTGCAACTACTACTCCATTCTCTGACCTCGGATCAACCGCAGCCTGCTCCAGGAACCGCTGTAACAGCAACAAAGTATCCACACAGGATACTTTTCTTCTGCAACTTCAGCTCCAGCCAGCAACAGTTTCTATGGTGTGCACGCTCTGAGGACTCCCTGTCCTCATCCTGCACCAGAAGGACCAAACAAATCTCCTGTGGAATGACGGAGTCACTCCCCTGCTCACGCAGGCACCTTCCAAGACGACGACTGGTACTCCTGGACTCCTCACAGCAACGAGCTTGCTCCTAGAAACACAGAGGGTGTACCCCGTCGACACAGACTGTCCTGAGGTGCTGCTGATGCAATTTGGAAGAGGTAAGACCTTGCCTTCCCTGAGAGCGACAGTACCCCTGTGCACCGCATCTTCTTCACCTCCTGAGGCCTCTGTGCACTATTTGCAAAATTCCTTTGTGCACAGCCTGGCCCAGGTCCCAGCACTCTATCCTGCGATGCTCAACTCGCTGAGTTGACCTCCGTGGCGTGGGACTCTTCTTTGTTGTGCTGCACCAACCGCGTTTTGCACCTCCTTTGTCCCCGTGTCCTGGGACTTCCGTGGATGCTAACTGGTGCTCTGAGGGCTCTCTGAAGTGCTGAGAGCCCCCTCTTCCTCCTTACACAGAGTTGAGGCCCCCAGGTCCCTCCTGGGTCCAGCCAGCGCCATTTTGACGTAACATGCAACTTTTTCGTAACCAAGCCTTGTTGGCAACTTCCAACACGAAATCATGTCTGCACCCATCTTCATGTCGTACGACATTGTTTGCATCATGCAGGAACCCGCTGGCATCTTCCTAGGGTGCATTTCTGCAATCTTCGTCCAACTGGGGACTCTTCTTTTGCACCCTCTTCTGGGTTGGCAGGAGCTCCTGTCCTTCCTGGAACTTCTTTCGACTTCTGGACTTGGTACCCTTCTTTTGCAGGTCTTCAGGTCGAGGAATCCAGCAGTTGTTGTTTGCAGACTTGGTTGGTTACTGCAATAATCCATATCACGAGGTGTAGTGTATCCTAAGGAAACTTACAGTACTTTACTCCTGCTTTTCTGGGCTCTGGGGTGGGGTAATTTACTTACTTGTACTGTATTCTTACCCTCCCAGTGATTCTGCACACACTACACTTGTCTAGGGGGGAATTCATGATTCGCATTTCACTTTCTTAGTATATGGTTTGTGTTGCCCCTAGACCTATTTTCTCCCATTGCATTCTGTAGTATTTCCTATTGTTTGCACTATCCTATGTCTAATTACTTACCTTATTTTGGTGTCTAGTGTATATATTGTGTATAATACTTACCTCCAGAAGGAGTATTGTCTTTACTTGTGTATAAGCACTGTGTAACTATAAATGGTATTGCATGAGCGTTGCATGTCTCCTAGTTCAGCCTAAGCTGCTCTGCTATAGCTACCTCTATCAGCCTAAGCTGCTAGACCACTACTAATTCACTAATAAGGGATAACTGGACCTGGTATAAGGTGTAAGTACCCAGGGTACCCACTACAAACCAGGCCAGCCTCCTACAGGTCTGGCCTGGGCAAGGCAGGATCTCACAAACAAGAGAGACTTTTCTTTGAAGTAGGCCTAGTTTAAAGGCCAAAATGGGTATAAGAAGAGCACCCAAACCCCTGAAAAATGAGATCACCTCTGGACATCAAGCGGAACCTCTGTCTGGAGAAGAGATGAGGAGAAGTGCTGCCCTGCTTGTGACTGTGCCTTGTGGAGCTATCCTGCAGTTGCTGCTTCTGTCTGTGCAAGGGGACAAAGACTGGACTTTGTTGTGCAGTCCTGCTTGTGTTGAAATCTCCTAGGGCTTGCCCTGAGCCTCCTGTTGTTGAAATCTCAGGGCCATCAAAGACTTCCCCTGCCAGCACCTGGACTCTCTACTGAGACTCCTGCCCTGCCAAGTGGTGCCCTATCCAGTTCCTGGGCCCTTGAAAGGTAAAGCTGGCAGACCAAGACTGAAAATCCACGCACAATTTCCAAAATGTTGACGCACCTTCCAAGACGTGTAAGGAAATGGTTCCCAGTTGCAATTAACCCCCACTTTTTGCCTGATACTGATGCTGGCTTGACTGAGAAGTGTGCTGGGACCCTGCTAACCAGGCCCCAGCACCAGTGTTCTTTCACCTAAAATGTACCATTGTCTCCACAATTGGCACAACCCTGGCACCCAGGTAAGTCCCTTGTAACTGGTACCCCTGGTACCAAGGGCCCTGATGCCAGGGAAGGTCTCTAAGGGCTGCAGCTTGTCTTATGCCACCCTAGGGACCCCTCACTCAGCACAGACACACTGCTTGCCAGCTTGTGTGTGCTGGTGTGGAGAAAATGACTAAGTCGACATGGCACTCCCCTCGGGGTGCCATGCCAACCTCACACTGCCTGTGGCATAGGTAAGTCACCCCTCTAGCAGGCCTTACAGCCCTAAGGCAGGGTGCACTATACCACAGGTGAGGGCATAGGTGCATGAGCACTATGCCCCTACAGTGTCTAAGCAAAACCATGGACACTGTAAGTGAAGGGTAGCCATAAGAGTATATGGTCTGGGAGTCTGTCAAAAACGAACTCCACAGCACCATAATGGCTACACTGAAAACTGGGAAGTTTGGTATCAAACTTCTCAGCACGGGAAACATCCTGAACAACTAGGTCTAAACCACTACTTGCCTGAACCACTACTGCTAAACAACTAAAAAGTCTCTACAACTAAGTACTGAACAACTACTGTCTAAACAACAATTGTGCCTGAATAACAATTGCCTGAACAACTAATTTTAAGGTAAGGTTTTCCTTTAGGTTTTTATGGTTTATTAGTTGTTTAGAATATATATATATATTAGTTGTTCAGGCAATTGTGATTCAGACACAGTAGTTGTTCAGACAGTAGTTGTTCAGTACTTAGTTGTAGAGACTTTTTAGTTGTTTAGCAGTAGTGGTTTAGGCTATAGTTGTTCTGTCACATATTCCTCAGCACAATAAATGCACACTTATGCCAGTGTACAATGTATTGTAAAATACACCCAGAGGGCGTCTTAGAGATGCCCCCTGAAAACATACCCGACTTCCAGTGTGGGCTGACTAGTTTTGCCAGCCTGCCACACACCAGACATGTTGCTGGCCACATGGGGAGAGTGCCTTTGTCACTCTGTGGCCAGGAACAAAGCCTCTACTGGGTGGAGGTGCTTCTCACCTTCCCCTGCAGGAACTGTAACACCTGGCGGTGAGCCTCTAAGGCTCACCCCCTTTGTTACAGTGCCACAGGGCATCCCAGCTAGTGGAGATGCCCGCCCCTCCGGCAACTGCCCCCACTTTTGGCGGCAAGGCTGGAGGAGATAATTAGACAAACAAGGAGGAGTCACCCACCAGTCAGGACAGCCCCTAAGGTGTCCTGAGCTGAGCTGACCCCTGCCTTTAGAAATCCTCCATCTTAGTTTTGGAGGATTCCCCCAATAGGATAAGGGATGTGCCCCCCTCCCAACAGGGAGGAGGCACAAAGAGGGTGTAGCCACCCTCCAGGACAGTAGCCATTGGCTACTGCCCTCCCAGACCTAAACACCCCCCTAAATTCAGTATTTAGGGCCCCCCAGAACCAAGGAAGACAGATTCCTGCAATCTAAAGAAGAAGAAGGACTGCTGACCTGAAGCCCTGCAGTGAAGACGGAGACGACAACTGATTTGGCCCCAGCCCCACCGGCCTGTCTCCCTACTTCGACGAAAACTGCAACAGCGACGCATCCAACAGGGACTCAGAATAATAAACCCACACTGATGCCAGTGTTGGATTTATTTACAAAATGCACACAGAGGGAATCTTAGAGATGCCCCCTGTATTTTACCCAATTGTTCAGTGCAGGACTGACTGGTCTGTGCCAGCCTGCTGCTGAGAGACGAGTTTCTGACCCCATGTGGCGAGGGACTTTGTGCTCTCTGAGGACAGAAATGAAAGCCTGCTCTGGGTGGAGGTGCTTCACACCTCCCCCCTGCAGGAACTGTAACACCTATCAGTGAGCCTCAAAGTCCAGGAGAGATAATGAGAAAAACAAGGAGGAGTCACCCACCAGTCAGGACAGCCCGTAAGGTGTCCTGAGCTGAGGTGACCCCTGCCTTTAGAAATCCTCCATCCTGATTTTGGAGGATTCCTCCAATAGGATTAGGGATGTGCCCCCCTCCCCTCAGGGAGGAGGCACAAAGAGGGTGTAGCCACCCTCAAGGACAGTAGCCATTGGCTACTGCCCTCCCAGACCTAAACACACCCCTACATTCAGTATTTAGGGGCTCCCCAGAACCTAGGAAACTAGATTCCTGCAACCTAAGACAAAGAAGGACTGCTGAGCTGAAAAACCTGCAGAGAAGACGGAGACACCAACTGCTTTGGCCCCAGCTCTACTGGCCTGTCTCCCCACTTCAAAAGAACTGCTCCAGCGACGCGTTCCACAGGGTCCAACGACCTCTGAAGCCTCAGAGGACTACCCTGCATCTAAAAGGACCAAGAACTCCGAGGACAGCGGCTCTGCTCCAAGGAAGAAGCATCTTTGCAACAAAGAAGCAACTTTGAAAGAACACACGTTTCCCGCCGGAAGCGTGAGACTTTGCACTTTGCACCCGACGCCCCCGACGCCCCCGGCTCGACTTGTGGAGAAACAACACCCCAGGGAGGACTCCCCGGCGACTGCGAGCCCGTGAGTAGCCAGAGTTGACCCCCCTGAGCCCCCACAGCGACGCCTGCAGAGGGAATCCAGAGGCTCCCCCTGACCGCGACTGCCTGCTTCTAAGAACCCGACTCCTGGTAAGGACACTGCACCCGCAGCCCCCAGGACCTGAAGGATCCGACCTCCAGAACAGGAGCGACCCCCAGGTGGCCCTCTCCATTGCCCAGGTGGTGGCTACCCCGAGGAGCCCCCCCCTTGCCTGCCTGCATCGCTGAAGAGACCCCTGGGTCTCCCATTGAACTACATTGCAAACCCGACGCCTGTTTGCACACTGCACCCGGCCGCCCCGTGCCGCTGAGGGTGTACTTTTTGTGCTGACTTGTGTCCCCCCCGGTGCCCTACAAAACCCCCCTGGTCTGCCCTCCAAGGACGCGGGTACTTACCTGCTGGCAGACTGGAACCAGGGCACCTCTGGTTCCATTGAAGCCTATGTGTTTTGGGCACGACTTTGACCTCTGCACCTGACCGGCCCTGAGCTGCTGGTGTGGTAACTTTGGGGTTGCCTTGAACCCCCAACGGTGGGCTACCTTGGACCCAACTTTGAACCCTGTAAGCGTTCTACTTACCTGTGAATTTAACATTTACTTACCTCCCCCAGGAACTGTTGATTTTTGCAGTGTCCACTTTTTGAAATAGCTTATTGCCATTTTTGTCAAAACTGTACGTGCTATTGTGAGTGTACAACAAATGCTTAACACTACCCTCTGATAAGCCTACTGCTCGACCACACTACCACAAAATAGAGCATTAGAATTATCTCTTTTTGCCACTATCTTACCTCTAAGGAGAACCCTTGGACTCTGTGCACACTATTTGTTACTTTGAAATAGTGCATACAGAGCCAACTTCCTACAGTGACAGAGTTGAGCCCTCTGTAATCCACACAAAACCTCATCTCTCTCTTGCCCTCTTTTGTGTGAGGTTTGGGGACTAAGACCACTGGGCTAGCCCAGGGACTGTCAAGAGTGCTCAATCACTTCCACCCGCAGCATCTTATGGACATCCACTTTGATGCTTTCCTTGACTTGGTCAGACTGTCTGAATATTTTATTCTTGACAGGCATGCTGTCTCCTGTGTCCACATCATGGGTACACAGGTGTGTCTGGCCAGGGGTCAAAGAAAACTGCTGGAGGACTTGCCTGCAGTCAGATTGCTGTTGGCCAGAGAGTGTGTCTGAACAGATCACTCCATCTACTGAGACATCTTAAGGGTCAGTGGAGACCTGGGGTGCTGTAACAAAAGGCCAGCCGCCAGGTGTTACAGTTCCTGCAGGGGGAGGTGAGAAGCACCTCCACCCAGTACAGGCTTTGTTACTAGCCACAGAGTGAGAAAGGCACTCTCCCCATGTGGCCAGAAGCTTGTCTGGTTGTGGCAGGCTGTCAGAAACTGGTCATCTTAGCACTAGGAGTCGGACTGGTATTCAGGGGGCATCTCTAAGATGCCCCCTGGGTATATTTTTACAATAAAGTGCACACTGGCATCAGTGTGGATTTATTGTGCTAAGAAGTTTGATACCAAACTTCCCAGATTTCAGTGTAGCCATTATGGAACTGTGGAGTTCGTGTTTGACAAACTCCCAGACCATATACTCTTTATGGCTACCCTGTACTTACAATGTCTAAGGTTTGGCTTAGACACTGTATGGGCATAGTGCTCATGCAACTATGCCCTCACCTGTGGTATAGTGCACCCTGCCTTAGGGCTGTAAGGCCTGCTAGAGGGGTGACTTACCTATGCCACAGGCAGTAGGTTGAGGGCCTGGGTCTCTGAGGGGAGTGCCATGTTGACTTAGTCATTTCCTCCCCACCAGCACACACAAGCTGTGAGGCAGCGTGCATGTGCTGAGGGAGGGGTACCCAGGGTGGCATGATACATGCTGCAGCCCTTCGAGTCCTTCCCTGGCCGCAGGGCCCTTGATACCAGGGGTGCCAGTTGCAAGGGACTTATCTGTGTGCCAGGGCTGCTCACCACACCACCCCAGGTTGGACCCAGCCATTTACAAATCAGTCTTGATCCTGTTCCTCATGGCAACAGTCCAACCCGAACTGCCAAGCCAGGTCCTCCCTGGACTGGTAGCAAGCATCCTAGGACCTGTTTCAGGGTATCACCCTTCATCAGCTAGGCTAGCTTGAATCCAGTGGCGCAGGGAGCATGGGACCCACATCTGGGCATATCCTTCCCACTTGGGGCGACAAATGCAAAACTAACAGATGATGGACGGAATGCAGAGCAAATCAAACATTCACCCCCATTCACAAAGATCTGGGTTTAATCCATCATTTTTTTGCTCATGGCTGAGTCTAAACTGGAATGGCATTGCATGGCAAGCAAAAAAACTGATGAATTAAACCCAGATCTGTGACTGGGGGTGAATGTTTGATTTGTTCTGCATTCCGTCCATCATCTGTTGTTTTTGCATTTGTCGCCCCAAGTGGGAAGGGTATGCCCAGATGTGGGTCCCGTGCTTGCTATGCCACCAGATTCAAGATAGCCTGGCTGGTGAAGGGTGATTCCCTGAAACCGGTCCCAGGATGCTTGTTTCTGGTCCAGGGAAGACCTGGCCTGGCAGTTCAGGCTGGACTGTGCCCATGGGGAACGTGGTCAAGACTGAAGGGCATGGCAAGCAACAAAACTGATGGACTAAACCCAGATCTGTGACTGGGGGTGAATGTTTGATTTGTTTTGCATTCCGTCCATCATCTGTTGTTTTTGCATTTGTCACCCCAGGTGGGAAGGGTATGCCCAGACGTGGGACCTATGCTTGCTATCCCACCAGATTCAACCTAGCCTGGCTGATGAAGGGTGATACCCCGAAACCGGTCCCAGGATGCTCGTTTCTCGTCCAGGGAAGACCTGGCCTAGCAGTTTGGGCTGGACTGTTCCTATGGAGAACAGGGTCAAGACTGATTTGCATATGGCTGAGTCTAAACTGGAAGGGCATGGCAAGCAAAAAAACTGATGGATTAAACCCAGATCTGTGACTGGGGGTGAATGTTTGATTTGCTCTGCATTCTGTCCATCATCTGTTGTTTTTGCATTTGTCGCCCGAAGTGGGAAGGGTATGCCCAGACGTGGGTCCCCTGCTTGCTATGCCACCAGATTCAAGCTAGCCTGGCTGATGAAGGGTGATACCCTGAAACCGGTCCCAGGATGCTTGTTTCTGGTCCAGGGAAGGCCTGGCAGTTCGGGCTGGACTGTTCCCATAGGGGACAGGGTCAAGACTGATTTGCATATGGCTCAGTCTAAACTGGAATGGCATGGCAAGCAAAAAAAACTGATGGATCAAACCCAGATCTGTGACTAAGGGTTAATGTTAGATATGTTCTGCATTCCGTCTATCACCTGTTGTTTTTGCACTTTTAGAAAGTAGGTATTTTCTTGCTTAAACCATTATGTGAGTCTGTCTGTTTATGGATTCCCTGTCTGGGTCAGTTTGACAGTTGGGCTGTTTGAACCTCTCCTCTAGACAGTGACACAAATGGAGCTGGGGTGTAGCCTGCATATCCTGATGGGCCATCCATGCTGGAGGGGAGGGGAGGAGTGGTCACTTACACCTGAAAGGGCTGTGCCTGCCCTCACCTGAAACAGTCTCCAGCCCCCTGATGTGTGTCTGGGGCCTGGCCTGGACAAGGCAGGATCTCACAAACAAGAGAGACTTTCCCTTGAAGTAAGCCTACTTCAAAGGCCAAAATGGGTATAAGAAGAGCACCCAAACCCCTGAAAAATGAGATCACCTCTGGACATCAAGAGGAACCTCTGTCTGGAGAAGAGCTGAGGGGAGGTGCTGCCCTGCTTGTGACTGTGCCTTGTGGAGCTATCCTGCAGTTGCTGCTTCTGCCTGTGCAAGGGGACAAAGACTGGACTTTGTTGTGCAGTCCTGCTTGAGAAGACTCTCAAAGGGCTTGAAGTGAGCTTGCCTCCTGTTGTTGAAGTCTCAGGGCCATCAAAGACTTCCCCTGCCAGCACCTGGACTCTCTGCTGAGACTCCTGCCCTGCCAAGTGGTGCCCTGTCCAGTTCCTGGGCCCTTGAAAGGTAAAGCTGGCAAACCAAGATCCCCCAGGGATTAAGCATCTCACCTATGCTTTTCAACATCTACATCATGCCATTACCAGAATTGATCAGTGATTTTCAACTCACATGCTACAACTTTGCAGATGACACACAATTTTACTTAAATTGGAATGCCCCAAAGCCATGGAAAACTCACAAATATTCAGTTGCCTCAGGGCCGTTGATCAGTGGATGACTTGGAGCCATCTCAAACTAAATGCTTCCAAAATGGAAATACTCACATGTGGTGACTGGAAAAATTATGACCCACTGTGCCCCTGGCCTGATGATCTCGGACCACCTCCTCAACTATCCAAGGAAGTTGAAAACCTTGGAATTACCATAGACTCCAAGTTAACTATGAATGCCCAAGTGGACAAATTAGCACAAACAAGCTTCATCACCTTGAAGACTTTACGATGCATCTTCCCCCACCTCGGATTTCCACACCCACACAAGGTGCAAGCTACTATCTCTCTTGTACTATCCCAACTGGATTATGCCAATGGCCTCTACCATGGATTATCTCTATCTATTATGAAAAAACTACAAAGTATTCCGATCTCAGCTGCCAGGCTACTATTACATGTAAAGCCACAAGCCCACATCTCCCCTGCCTTGAGAGCACTACACTGGTTACCCGTTGCCAGAAGATCCACCTTCAAGCTGGTTTGTATCACCCACAAAGCTATACATGGAACAGGACCGCTTTTCATTAGAAACAAAATAACCAAATACATTCAACAAAGAAAGCTCCACTCAAGATTGGCACCCCGCCTTAGGACACCACCATACAAGAAAAAGACAATAGGTGGTACACCCTTCTCCGTTCAAGCAGCCAAACTATGGAATTCATTCCCCCAAATGTAGGATTCACAGATAACAATCTTGCCTTTAGAAGACTACTCAGGAGTTGGCTCTTTCCTTCATAGCCACCATATTGAAACAGCAATGGACTGCATATGCCTGTGTTGATAAATATTTTTAATCTGATTATGTGTATATTCTAGATATGCATAGTTCTTTAAGAAATATATATAGTTTCTATTTCATAATAATACATTATACACATAGGGGGTCATTCTGACCCTGGCGGTCATGGACTGGCGGTGCTTCTGGGGCCATTCTGACCGCGGTGGTACAGCCGGTACCGCCGGTTTCCCGCGGCCCCAGGGAATCCTCCACGGCGGCGCTGCAAGCAGCGCCGCCATGGGGATTCCGACCCCCTTTCCGCCATCCTGTTTCTGGCGGTTTTCAGGGCCCCATTAAGATTTTCAGTGTCTGCTTGGCAGACACTGAAAATCGCGACGGGTGCAACTGCACCCGTCGCACACCAGCAACTCCGCCGGCTCCATTCGGAGCCGGCTTCCTCGTTGCTGGGGCTTTCCCGCTGGGCGGGCGGGCGGCCTTTTGGCGGTCACCCGCCAGCCCAGCGGGAAAGTCAGAATGACCGCCGCGGTCTTTTGACCGCGGTACGGTCTTCTGGCGGTTCCCGCCAGGCGGGCGGCTTCCGCCGCCCGCGGGGGTCAGAATGACCCCCATACTCTTTAATCCGGTTTAACAAATGTATATTTACTCACGGTTTTATAAATATGTATATATTATTCTATGCTTAACATGTTCATAGGTCATTGCATAGCTACTAGATAAGTTGTTGCATTAGATACGTATGAATGCCTGCTTTCGTTTTTATATCACAATGATCAAATGTTTTATTATCATAAGCATTTCGTTATTCAAAAATTGAGGAAAGATAAATGAATGTTAGAAAAGTACATTTATTAATTCACTTCAAATATTAAAATCTTGAAAGTAAGTCTGTTCTTATACAATACTACGTTTCTTCTCATATTATTATACCCATTTGTAGCCGTCCGTCCTCCATAGATGCAACCTGCAGGTACCCCGGGGCACGTCCACGTATTTTGACGGCCCCGGGAATACTTCCGGGACAGGATTGGTTGACCCGGAAGAAACCTCAGGGGGACGACGAAAAGAGGATATGCCACATACGGAAGGGCTCTTTAAAAGCCCGGGAGATCACGGTGAGGGGGCCGCCACAGCTGACGCCGTCACCAATAGAGCCGAAGACGAAGGATGAGCCGACCGCGACAACGAAGATTCCTCACGAGCGAGGCACAGCAGCAGCAAAACGCTGAAGCCAGCCACGGTCTAGGAGAGCGTGGCCTAAACCAGGTACGGGAAGGGGGGCAGGCGTAAAAAGGAACGTTAGTTTTCTCGCGCTTTAGTTTTTTTTTCCTTTCATTATTTTACCACTCCAACCGGCCACAGAGAATAGAGACCGGAACAGGATCTGAATTGGTTTTGTTTATTTGTTTTTGGTTTGTTTAACCAGACGGTTGTGTTTAGTTGGATTGAGATTTAGTATATATTCATAGAGCAGCCCACAACAGAATGCCAGGAATTAATAAAAAAATCTACAGAAACAGTGGGTTACTATCTTTATTAATTCAGAGACACAAATCAGTTTTGTGAGAATTGGAGACGGTTAAAGAAGACAAACAATAACAAGCAGAACAGGAAAAGATAGTAAAGACAGGACAACAAAAGCGAGACAGAAAGATAAGCGGAGAAGAAGAGAAAGCGAAGAAACACAACAGGAAGTTAAGAAAAGCATAGAAATAGAAAGGGAGCAGAGAGGAAAACAAAGAAAGACCAGCACCAGAAAGGAAAAGGTAGAGAGAAAAATAAAGAAATGAAAAGGAAAGAGAGGGAACATTTAACAAAAAGAGAACATACTTACCAACCCCTGTGTTCTCCCTTTTCCTTTCCATGCTCCTCCTGAGTTGGCCCTGGACAAGAGAAGAACAACAAGATGAGAAACCTTGAAGATTAAAAGAGAAGGCAAAGAGCCAAGACACACCAAGAATAAAACTATTATGAAACTGTAAAGCTCTACTTTACTTTAATAAATCAATATAACAAAGACAAGCATGGTCCTCGATTTCTGACCCTCTCCTACTCCATTATTATATTCCTTGAACATATATTCCCTGACTATGTATTTCCATATCTATTTATTTATTACTATACTCCTACTGTACTAGAGAAAAATAAAATAAAACTGTATAAAATAAAATCTATAAATAAAATTCACATTATAAATTATTAATTAAAACAATAATAATCATAAATTAATAAATAGAATAAAAATAAAAATAAAAAGATATATATAAATAATATAATAAATACAACTAATATAAATGTACTCTCTTGTAAGCTTTACTCTGTCTCCCCATCACCCTATGTCTCTATCAATATATCCTCCATCCCCACTCTGCTCATCCCAAACCCATTCTACTACTTTCTTCTCCAAAATAACCCTGACTAAGCTCTTCCCTCCTCTTCACATCTAGCTCACCCAAACCTCACTTTACTGCCATGATCTCCCAAACAACCCTACTAAATTCTCCCTCATTTATCTCACCTTGACTCATCCAAATCCCCTCCTGCTACTATGATCTCCCTAACCCTTTCCACAGACTCTTCCCTCCTCCATCTCTCCTTTACTCATCCCAAGCCTCATCCTATTACTATAAACTTCCAATTAACACTTCTGGATTCTTCCCTCCTCTATCCCTACATTACTCTAGTCATTCCAACTAACAAACTCACATATCGTCTGCTCTTTGACATTTCGTCAGGGGTAGTAAGCGCTATATAAATACAATTAGAATTACAATCCATGTCAGCCTCCTAAAACCCTATTATGACAGAGCTGATGTGACCGTGCTCATGGTCACAGATGAGGGACAGGAGGATGAGAGTGAACCTCTCCCTGATCTCCTCTCCAGCAACCCACAAGATGGTTCTGTGCATAGAGTGGTCTTGTCAGACACCCTCATATGAAAACAGCAGGCTGATTGCAGGCATTTACTCAACCAGTATGCTGAGTTATTCTCCCTGACCCCTGGAAAGACTGATTGGTGTACCCATGATGTAGACAGTGGTGACAACTGCCCTGTCAAAAACAAAATTTACAGACAGTCAGACTATGTCAGGGAGAGCATACAAGCTAAAGTCAAGGAAATGTTGGATTTGGGTGTCATTGAACCCCCAGGGAGCCCCTTGGATAGCCCAGTAGTGTTAGTCCCCAAACCCTACTCTAAGGGTGACAGGAAATAAATGAGGTTTTATGTGGATTACAGGGGCCTCAATTTTGTAACAAAAACTGATGTACACCCAATCCCAAGAGCCGACGAGATCATTGACAGACTAGGGGCAGCCACATATCTGAGTACTTTTGATTTAACATCAAGGTACTGGCAGATCGGCCTGACCCCAATAGCAAAAGAGAGGTCAGCATTTTCTACTCCTAGTGGGCATTATCAGTTCACTGTTATGTCCTTTGGATAAAAGAATGTGCCTGCCTCCTTCCAGAGGTTGGTGAACCAGGTCCTTGCTGGACTAGAATCTTCTAGTGCTGCTTACCTTGATGACATAGCTGTCTACAGTTCCACATGGCAGGATTATCTGGTCCACCTAGGGAAGGTCCTTGAGGCTCTACAAAAGGCAGGCCACACTATCAAGGTCAGTAAGGGCCAGATAGGGCAGAATAAAGTTGTTTACTTGGGCCAGCTGGTTGGTGGAGGCCAAGTGCAACCTCAACCCAAGATTCAGACCATTCTGGCTTGGGAAGCTCCCACAGCCTAGAAACAAGTCAGGGCATTCCTTGGCTTGACTGGGTACTATAGGAGATTTGTGAAGGATTATGGCACTATAGTTGCCCCCCTCATAGAGTTAACCTCCAAGAAGATGCCACAAAAAGGTTCACAGGACAGTGAGGTATCAAAGGGCCTTTGACCATCTGAAGAACGCTATGTGATCTGCTCTAGTCCTACAAGCTCCAGATTACTACAGGCAGTTCATTGTCCAAACACATGCCTCTGAACTGGGGGTAGTTGTAGTCCTAGCCAAGAAACATGATGAGGGACACAACGACCAGCCTGTTGCTTTTATAAGCAAAAGACTACTCCCTAGGGAACAAAAATGGAGTGTCATAGAGAGTGAAGTCTTTTCTGCGGTTTGGGCCCTGAAGAAGTTGAGGCCATACCTGTTTGGCTCTCACTTCATAGGTCAGACTGCCCACAGGCCTCTCAGATGGGTACGACAAATGAAGGGTGAAAACCCCAAACTGCTTAGGTGGTCGATCTCCCTATAGGGTATGGACTTTCAAGTGGAACACAAACCTGGGACTGCCCATGCCAATGCAGATGGCCTTTCCAAGTTCTTCCACTTAGATGATGAAGACTCATTAGGGAAAGTGTAGTTTCTTCCTCTTTTGTTTGTGGGGAGGGGGTTAGTGTGAGAAAAGGCCACTTTTGTCATGGTTAACCCCACTTTGCCTGGTATTTGATGTAGCCTCAAATTGTTAGTACCCAGGGCCCCTGCTAACCAGGTTCCCTGGGCCGGATCTCTTTCCCTAAAACTGTTGTGGTGCATTAGCACAATTGGCAACACCTTTAGCTGCCATTATAAGTCCCTAGTAAATGGTACCTAGGTACCCAAGGCATTGGTACACCAGGGGTCCCCCATGGGCTGCAGCATGTATTATGCCACCCATGGGGCCTGTGCAGAATGTGTCTGCAGGGCTGCCATTACAGCCTGCGTGAAATGCTGCATGCACCCTTTTACCACAGATACAAGGCTTGCCTTATATCCTAGTCACTGCACTTAGACACTATAAGTCACCCATCTGGTAGGCCCTTTAGCCCAAGGGCTGGTTGCATGTCCCTATGTGTGAGGGTACCCATAAAGACCCCAGGCCCCATTTTCTGGACTCTGTAAGCGCGGGGAAGCCATCTTAAGGTAAGTAGTGTACACTGATCAACACGAGTGGTCCAACTACATAATCGCTTCTCCGAAGCTAGGCATGTTTGGTATCAAAACATGCTGATGTTGGAATCGTACAACTACACAGATTCCAGTGTTAGTTGCATGATACCATGTACTCTGGGGGTTCATTAGAGCATTCCCCAGTTCTGCCTGTGCAGCCTTACTGGGTACAGCTGCCAGCCCGCCCTGATGCTGACCCCAGACACTATTCTGCCCTCCTGCTGGAGAGCCTGGCTCAGGCCGGAGAGGCAGAACAAAGGATTTCCTGCAAGGGAGAGGGGTGACCACCTTCCCCTGTGTATTAGGTGTCTAATGGCTGGAGTGGGTGGCCTCTAAGCACCACTAGACTGCTTTAAAGGGCGCATTTGGTGCCCTCCTTACATAATCCGGTTTGCACCAGTTCCGGAACACCCCCGGTTCCCGCTCTGGTGCGAAACTGCACAAATGACAGGGGAGAGACCACCCCTCCGTCCAGCTCCTTCCCTAGGGAGGTGAACAGAGCTCTGCCAGGTAGCCACTTGATTCTGCCATCTTAGACACAAAACGGGCAAAGGCCCCTGGGAGCAACTGACTGGTTAGGCCAGGTAGAACACGTTCATGACCCCTTCGGATAGGTAGGTCACTTCAGAGATTGACCATCCCTCTTTTAGGGTTATTTGAGGGCTTCCCCGTGTGTGGATCCTCAGATTTGTTGAGCAAGACTCTCAAAGGAACTCTCTGCAAGACATCTTCTGCTCCTGGTATCCGTGAGCTGCTGCTGGTCTGCTTTGGAACCGAAACACTTCTGCTTCTGGTGGGACGGCTCCCATTGCAACATAGTTTCTCCGGACCCTGAAAGAATTCTGAAACATCCAAGGCAGTGCATCCTCCAGGGTCACAAAAACTCTGTTTGCACCTGGAAACAGGAAAGAATCTCCCTTGGACTGAAGGAGTCACTCCCCTGAATCCGCAAGCACCTCAAGACAACGACCAGCTGGTGGGGTCTGCTGTTCCACAGGTGAGTCTGTGGCTTCCTCTGGGTCCTACTTGACTTCTGACTAACTTGGAAGACTGTCTGCCCCTGCTCATGCCACTGGACTAGAACCTGCACCACAACTGTTGCACTTGCCAAGGCTTGTTGACTCTCCCCTCAGGAGATCTTTAGGCGCCAAGAAGCCTCGGCCTCCAGCATTCATCAACTCGAAGATCAGCCCCTGTCCTGCAACTCCTGCGACGTGGGGCTTCTGTTTTGTTGTGCTGCTATGGCCTCCGTGTGACTCCCTGTGTCCATCGCCTCTTGGTCAGTCGTGGGGGCTCCAATGACTTATGCTGGCCTGCCTGCATGCTGAGGACCCACCCTGACTCCCCCTCAAGGGTAGAGTCTCTTGGATCTTGCTGGTGCCCAAAACTTACCTCTTCAGCTCCTGCTTCCATTTGTCCAGTGCTTGTTGGTAATCTGACCGGTCACTGACCCTACTGCAATCCGGTGACCATTGAGAGACAGCTAGTAGGCAACTTCTAGGATCTTCTGTAGCTTCTGGACCCCACAGCTGGACTTCTTCCTTCACCAACTTGCAGGAACTTCATCTATAGAGTGTAGGCATTGCCACCAGCACCACCTGGGCACCTCCGAGGGTGCTGGACTCTGTCCTCTTCTTTTTCAGTTCCTCCATGTCTGGAATCCTACCCTGGGTTCCACCGGCCTGGTCCACGGATCCTTTTTAAGCTTTGGGGGAGCTGGTTTTCTTGGTGTCCAACGTCCACTGACCAGTAGCTGGGGTATTGGCACGACTCAGCCACTGGAGGGTGCAGTGCCACCAAACTTGACAGACTTGCGGGGTTTGTCCTGGTGGTCATCGGTCTGTCGTCGGGTACAGCCGTGACTTCTGGTTCAGGAGATATCGGCCGGTCAGTGAAGTGACCTTCACTGGCTTGTTGGTTCTTGCTTGCTTGTAGAGTGATACCTTCACTCTGAAGGGAGATCTCGGGCTATTGGCGAAGCCTGGAGGACCTCAGGGTTGGTCGAGGTCAGTCCAGTGGTCAGCTCCTTCGCAGCGGCGATTGTCTGGTCCTAGGTGCAGCAGGCAGGGTTTGGCACCTTTTCTTGTGCAGCAGGACCACAACTCTTGGGCTCTGGTTCTTCTTGGTGCTGTCTTCTCTTCTTTCTTTTGAATCTGAAATCTTGGTCTAGGGGTGCCCCTAGATACTGAATTTAGTGGGCATTTTAAGGAGAACCTGGTAGTGTCCATGGGACACTTACCCTTCGGTGGCTACACCCAATATAGTGACCACCTCCTGTGGGAAGGGTCACTTCCCTAAACCTCATTGGCTATTTTTTCTCCATGCAAGATGGAGGAAAATGAAAGATAGGGTCCACCTCACAGGCAATAACTTAGGGGTTGTGCATGCCAGGTGAGGCCACTCCTCCTACCCTTTGTTACGTTTCCCACCTTTACTCCTGCCAAAAATGGGGGTTTAGATATGGGGAGGCCTTCTGCTGCTAGCAGCAGGTCTGGGGGCTATAGTTTCAAGGGCAGTAGGCCCTTTGAAGCTCACCACCAGGACAGTGCACATTCCTGAGGGAGGAGGTGTTAGCTCCTCCACCCAGGAAGGGCTTTGTCTTACATACCGGAGAGGCAGGCCTCTCCCCCAAGGTTTTCATATAGGCTGTCTGAGGTGGCAGCTGTATAAAACCAGTCAGCAACAACGCCAGGATAGTTAGCTTTTGCACGGGGCATCTATGAGGTGACCCCTGGGTACATTTAGGGTTAAATCCAATATTGGCACCAGTTTGGATTTATCATCCTGAGTTGTTTGATACCAAACAACCCAGGGTGCAGAGTGGCCATCATGGAGCTGGGAAACTCGTGTTGACCAGTGTCCAGCACATACATTAAAATGGCTGCTCTGTTCACACACTATGTCCCAGGTTTGGCATGGACACAGTGGGGGCCTATTTCTCATGCAGCTATGCCCTCCCATATAATATGGAGCACCTTACCCTAGGGCTTAAGGCCTGCCAGAGGGGTGTCTTACCCACAGTAAATGCAGTGTATGTTGGACAGGCGCACAGACAGTGTGCCATGTCGAGTTTGAGTTTTAGGTGTGCAGCAGAACACTCAGCTTGCAATGGCAGTGCTGGGTGTGTCTGGATGCAGGGCCCTAGAGGGTGAGACAATCAGTGCTACTGCCCTCAGGGGCCTACTCATAGTACCCCATGCCATGGGCACATAGGTGCCCACTTACTAGGGACTTATAGTGATCATTAACGGTGGCATTGTGGCAATGCATCACAACAGATTTAGGGAAAGAGCTCTGGCCCAGGGAACCTGGTTAGCAGGGGCCCTGGGCACTACAATTTCTAGGACACATCAGCATCAGGCAAAAAGTGGGGGCTAATCAAGTCAAAAAGAGGCCCTCTCTCACAAGTACAAGCAGTGCTGCAGGCCCACTAGTAGCATTTGACTTACAAGCACACATAGTCCACGCCAAGAGCTGGCAGATCCAAAATCTGTCTTAACTTACATGTTGATAGGACAGAGGTACTCATCTTTAGCTGCCATTCCTCTGTGTGAAACAACAGGTGGCCTGATGTGCTGGTCTTTCCTCCTTTCCCTTTTGAGGTCAGGAAAAATCTGAGGTTATCTTTGACCAGCAACTTTCATTTGACTTGCAGCTGAGCCGCACAACGTCCTCATGTTTCAGCATTATTAGAGCCCTAAGGACAAAGAGTCACCCTGGTTTCATCATGGCTTGACTACTGCAATGGTCTCTATCTTAATATTAACAAAGCCTCTTTAATAAAACTTCAGAGTGTCCATATGCATCTGCTTATTTTGGTTGTTCCCAAATTTTAATCGGGTTCTGCAGACTTTCAAAATTTCATTGACTTCCAGTGAGAAAAAGAAACATTTTCAAGTCTTTGTGTCGCTCATAAAGCCCTCTGTAGTCTGGGTGCTAGGCGTAGCAGGTCAGACCCAAATGTTATTGGTGTGTTCCCGCCAGGCTGCATCATCTAAGTGCAGACTAGTGGCGGTACTGAGAATCTACTGCGCCAGATGGGGTGGCAGAACTTTCTCAGTTTCCACAGCAACACTGTGGAACTCACCACCTTGCCATATTTTAGGAACCAAAATTCATCAGACGTTTAGGGAATACCTGAAAACATGTCTTTTCACCTTTGACCGGAACTAGGATCTTTAAGGTTGGATTTGTTTTTTTACCCCGGGGTATAGTGGGTTTGTTAGGCTCAGCGCCTTGACGCCTTTAGGTATATGTGCACTGTACAAATTGCTTTTTATTTCATTTACAAGGAAGTCTGCCCATACTTTTAGAAGAGTTTATTGTCTCACCACAGATTCAGGAGCAGATAGCCAAGAGGTTCAAACGTCTCTGCAGAATCTCTTTGGTCAGTGTAGTCTTGGCTCTTTGTCTCTGCCTCTTTTTCCACATAGGCATGGGCGTACCATTCTGTTCTGTGCTTATGACCAAAAAGGAAGATCGACCAGAGAAGAAGGAATAGTTACTTACCTGTAGTCTTAGTTCTCCTTCAGGGGAATCTATAGTAGACAAACAAAGCAGACGTAAAACGATTCTTCCTGAAAGAGAGAATCAGGAAATCTACTACACTCAACCTCCTTTTCTTAGGCTGAGGAATCCTCACTGACCATTGGTGGCATGCTTCATCACTGGATCCTTCCTCAGTCAGAACTGGCATTTTATCCATCCGAACGAGCTCCAACAGAGCTTGTCATGAACTGTTAATAACAGTGGTCCATTGGAAAGAGGTGCTTTTCAATATGCATGTAAAAGGGATCCAGAAAGAATGAAAATAAAATGACCTGAAGGCTGACCTAGTTCACCTTTAGTCTCATTGACCCTTCGAGATTTAAAAAGACATACAAGAGACATGTGGGAAAACTATTGATACGTCCATTGATTATTGGTCAAGATGTTTCGTCTACTGCAAGGTGGCCAGAACAGATCTTGAGTCATTTCTCTAACACTGCGCCACTTGAATCATGCTGTTTCGACACAGTAGACTATTATACTTGTGGCCCAGGTTCTCTGGAACTTAGTACCTTCTAGGGTAGTCAATTCTTGTGACAGTGGTTTCCTGTCGTCCCTAGAACCTCAGGAAACAGATACTGTGAGCTCATGTGAGCCAGGTAGCTCCTTTTAACAGGTTTCCCTTTCGGAGGAACAAGCGCCAACAGTTACAGCTTAGAACCTTAATCAGATGGCGCGGGGCAAATAGGACGAATATCCTATCTCCCCCCTCTTTATGCCCCACATCATTTAGACAGTCAGTGAATTCACAGTTCACAATAAGTGAGCTGCCATCAGGTCTGCCTCAAGGGAACCCCACTTTTCGTCAAACCCGTGCTAGTGGAAAGAGTATCAGAGGGGTTGCTAAGTATAGGAATACCCTCTATGCCATTTCCACTGGTATCTTGTTTGTCCGTAAGTGCCTTATAAAGCAAAAGATGGTTTCAGCGTTAAAATTCTTTACATGTCCCCCACAAGGTGGAAGCAAACTTCAAGCACTTGGGGATATTTTTTATGTTTTAATCTTGAATATGGATTCCTGCTTCGGGGGCCTACCTTTGGGAGTTACAGAACTTATAGGATGGTCAAGCTGGCATGATGCCTGTCACCACAGACTGTTATTCAACAAAAGCAGTCTGCTTGCGTGGCAGAAAAGTTCAGCTTTGGCAGCCAAACCACTGCGAGCACTGCAGAGATGCTGCCTCCACAACAGTGGTACTTCGGTGGCAGACCAGCCCAGGATAAATATGGCACTTAGCCCCTCATTACGACGTTAGCGGTCTATACTGAAGACCACCATGGTTACGGCCGCCAAAAGACTGCCGCAGGGCGGTAATCCGGCCACCGTATCATGAGTCACAAACACAAACCACCAGAAAGAAGCCATAGATTTAAAACCACCAGATCCAATGAAGGCGGGAGAGAGTCGGTCCCACCAACCTTATCACCACACCAACAACAAACCGCCCTCCAAATTACGACCAATGAATCACCACAACAGTCCATCTACTGCGGTAACCCATTGGCAGTGCAGACTGCCACAGTCGATTTTGCCACTCCACAACAACAGAACTCAACATTGGCCAGAATGAATTCCCCACACCTGATACATATACACACACACACACTTGATACACATACCATACACACCCACCAACAGCACTATAAAACACCCCCCACACAATCCACAGTTCTTTGCAAAATCCCAAGTTCTGCTACATGTTGCAAGCCCACATATCACTAGAACTGCACACACAAACCACAGCCACCTATACACCTGTCACGCATCACACACCACACATCATACCTCTACACCAAACACACACACCACTGCACTTAATCACTACTTCACAGCATCCCACATACTCACACAATCTGCACCCCCACCAGACATATCACCCTCTGCCTAACACCCACCACACAGTCAGCATGTCCCCACAAAAGAACCCCTGTTTCACTGATGAGGAGTTACAGGTCATGGTAGACAAAATCGCCAGAGTAGAGCCACAGCTGTTTGGTGCACTGGTCCAGCAGATATCCATTGCCAGCAAGATGGAGCTATGGCGGAGAATCGTGGACAAGGTGAACTTTGTGGGATGCTATCCACGCACAAGGGACGAGGAGGTGGAACGACCCATGGGGGAAGGTGCGTGCAATGGCATCCAGGCACCACATTGCCGTCATGAAGACTGGCGGTGGCTCTCCACCTCCTCCCCCACAGTTGACAACATGGGAGGAGAAAGTCTTGGCTATCCTGCATCCCGAGGGCCTCACTGGAATCATGGGGGGATTGGACACTGGTAAAGCACCATACTTCTCTACCACCACGTACACGTGCATGGCATGTCTTCCCGTCACCCTATCTCCCTTCAACCCACTCCATCTTAAACTTATACCCACCCCCATAAGCACCTTCAACAATTTTCCCCTGCATGCCCAAACCACTAAAATTACACCTCTCCAACATCACCATTCACACACGTAAGTAAGGCATGGTTAGCATGAAGCACTACCAATCCCACAATGCATCACCATACACAAACCAAATGTAGAAAAAAAGACACCCAACCCATATGGAAACCCTTCAATGCTGAACATGTATCTGAGTGTGAAATTAACAACTATCACACATAGGTACCCCAGCTAATGTAGGCCGGCAGAATGTACCACATCTACCCAGTCCTCCACCAGAAGAAGGCCCCAGTGATGACAGCTACTCTGGATGTCTGCATCTGGAAGATCTCCGTGGCCCATCTGGTACCATTGGTCAGTCAGACACCACAAGCAACACCCAGTCCACCCCAGAGCAGCCCACATTGGACTCCACGACAACAGCAGCCACCCAACGTCGCCAGGACACATCAATCAACAGTATGCCCACCTGTACAGGGACTGGAGTCAACACCTCTCAGGCAAGACAAAGAAGGTCCTGGTGTCAGTGGGAGTGGGCACACAGTTCTGAGGCCACCGGCACAGGGGGCCAGGGCCAGTGGGAGGATATCTGTGCACAAAGGGGTGGCCCAACCCAGGGAACCGACTGCTCAGGAGGCACTGTCACAAGTCCTGGAAGCATACCAGAAATCCCAGGACAGGATGGGCCAGGTACTTACCACCTTGCGGGAGAACCAGAGGCTGCAGAGGGGACACAACCAGGAGGTCATGCAGCAGTTGCAGGCCCACAGCCAACATGGCCTCCATTGCAGGGGTGCTAAATCAAATCAAATCATTAACATTTATAAAGCGCGCTACTCACCCGTGCGGGTCTCAAGGCGCTAGGGGAAAAGGGGGTGTTATCGCTGCTCGAACAGCCAGGTCTTTAGGAGTCTCCGGAAAGCGGAGTGGTCCTGGGTGGTCCTGAGGCTGGTGGGGAGGGAGTTCCAGGTCTTGGCCGCCAGGAAGGAGAAAGATCTCCCACCCGCCGTGGAGCGGCGGATGCGAGGGACAGCAGCGAGTGCGAGGCCAGAGGAGCGGAGGAGGCGGGTGGGGACGTAGTAGCTGAGGCGTCTGTTGAGGTATTCCGGTCCCTTGTCGTGGAGGGCTTTGTGTGCGTTGGTGAGAAGTCGGAAGGTGATCCTTTTGCTGACTGGGAGCCAATGCAGGTGTCTCAGGTGTGCGGAGATGTGGCTGCTGCGGGGTACGTCGAGGATTAGGCGGGCCGAGGCGTTTTGAATGCGTTGCAGGCGATTTTGGAGTTTGGCTGTGGTCCCGGCGTAGAGGGTGTTGCCGTAGTCCAGGCGGCTCGTGACGAGGGCGTGGGTCACGGTTTTTCTGGTGTCGCCGGGGATCCAGCGGAAGATCTTGCGGAGCATGCGGAGGGTGAGGAAGCAGGCGGAGGACACGGCGTTGACTTGCTTGGTCATGGTGAGAAGAGGGTCCAAGATGAAGCCGAGGTTGCGGGCGTGGTCTGTGGGGGTCGGTGCGGTGCCGAGGGCCATGGGCCACCAGGAGTCGTCCCAGGCGGACGGGGTGTTGACGAGGATGAGGACTTCCGTTTTTTCAGAGTTCAGCTTTAGGCGGCTGAGCCTCATCCAATCTGCGACGTCCTTCATACCCTCTTGTAGGTTGGTCTTGGCGCTGGCGGGGTCCTTGGTGAGGGAGAGTATAAGTTGGGTGTCGTCGGCGTAGGAGGAGATGATGATGTCGTGCTTGCGTACGATGTTGGCGAGGGGGCTCATGTAGACATTGAAGAGTGTCGGGCTGAGTGATGAGCCTTGAGGTACGCCGCAGATGATCTCGGTGGGTTCTGAGCGAAACGGAGGGAGGTAAACTCTTTGGGAACGGTTTGCGAGGAAGGAGGCGATCCAGTCCAGGGCCTGGCCTTGGATCCCGGTGGAGCGGAGGCGGGTGATTAGGGTGCGGTGACAGACGGTGTCAAAGGCAGCCGAGAGGTCGAGAAGAATGAGGGCGACTGTTTCACCATTGTCCATCAGGGTTCTGATGTCGTCTGTGACTGAGATGAGGGCGGTTTCAGTGCTGTGGTTGGTTCGGAATCCGGTTTGTGAGGGGTAGAGCAGGTTGTTGTCTTCCAGGAAGGTGGTCAGCTGTTTATTGACGGTCTTCTCTATTACTTTGGCTGGGAAAGGCAGAAGAGAGATGGGGCGGAAGTTTTTCAGGTCACTCGGGTCAGCCGTAGGTTTCTTTAGTAGGACGTTGACTTCGGTGTGTTTCCAGCATTCGGGGAAGGTAGCAGAAGAAAAAGAAGAGTTGATGACGGTCTGGAGGTGCGGGGCAATGATGTCGTCGGCTTTGTTAAAGATGAAGTGCGGGCAGGGGTCCGAAGGGGCGCCGGAGTGGATAGAGTTCATCATGGATTTGGTTTCTTCCGTGTTGATGTGGGTCCAGTTGTTGAGGGTGATGGCCGGGGATGCTGGTTCGGTGGTGTTTGGTTGGGTCTGGTGTCCGAAGCTGTCGTGGAGGTCGCTGATCTTGCGATGGTAGAAAGTGGCGAGGGATTCGCACAAATCCTGTGAGGGCGTGACGGCGTTGGCGCTGGGGTTGGAGAACTCCTTGACGATGCTGAAGAGTTCTCTGCTGTTGTGGCTGTTTTTGTCCAGTCTGTCGGTGAAAAAGTTCCTTTTGGCAGCGCGGATCAGGTGGTGGTGTTCGCGGGTAGCGTTCTTGAGGGCGGTCATGTTGTCAGCGGTGTGGTCCTTGCGCCAGGCTTTCTCAAGGGCGCGACAAGTTTTCTTTGATTCTTTGAGGGTGTCAGAGAACCAGAGAGGTTTTTTGGTGTTGGTCTGTCGATGCGTGCGTTTGAGGGGAGCAAGGTTGTCTGCGCAGTTGGAGATCCAGTTTGTGAGGCTGAGGGCTGCGTCCTTGGGGTCGGTGGTGAGGGTGGGTTGGTTGGCGGCGAGTGCGGAGAAGAGTTGCTCTTCGGGGATCTTGTTCCACTGTCGACGAGGGATGGGTTGAGTGCGGAGGTGGCGGGTCTCGCGTCGGAATGTGAAGTGGACGCAGCTGTGGTCGGTCCAGGGTAGGGCGGAGGCGTGGCTGAAGAAGACGTGTTTGCTGGCGTAAAATTGCCACCATCTGCATGAGTCCACAACACATCAGCGAGACAAGAGTACTGACCTGCCCTCTACATCTGCTGCAGCTAGTGGACTGAAGGACCTGCCACAGGACTCACAGCCCACCAGCATCCCTCCCTCTGTAGTAGAGGAACGGCCCCGCAAACGTTCCCTGCGAGCCAGACATCCTCCAGAGACTGTAGATAAGACCAAAACCACTGCCAGGAAGTGAGTCTCACCAACATGTCTCCCTTGTGTGCTGCTGAGACACCTTGTTAACTTTGGACTGTCATTGCCCCTTTGTCCTATGACCCCATGGAAACTGGACCTGTGCTACAAACTAACTGGGCCACTATACTGAAGATTTCATCCACCATCACCCCACTCGATTCCACTATCCCTTCATTTTTGTAATTGTAATCAACACTCTTTAACACAACAGAAGGATTTGTGCATTTATTGCAATATCGTGACCTTTGTTTCATGTGAAAATATCATGTGAAGTATGAATCCATCCAATGTACAGTCAGCTTGGGGTACACATTACCAGTGTAAGTGCTTGCCAGAATTCACCATCCACCAAACTGTGTGCAAGCAGTCTGTAGGCATTCCATGAGTACACAGTAGCGACCACACCAACATCTGAAAAAAGGTACATTTTCAGTGACATTCAAATTAGCAGTAAAGGGAAGTAAAGCAACATCGACCCCTGTAACATGACAGCCTACATACATCTGGTCACAGCAACTTATTATTTTGAACTGCAATTAACTCCAAACACTAGTTGTGACAATACACAACTTTTGTAAGGACCTTAGAGAAGACAAGATACCACAGTATGAGCTATGCCATGTTCTCAGTAAGACAATCCCTCTATAACACCTAGTCCAAGCCAAACTGTCAGGGGCAATGAAATCACAGAGCGGTGTGTAAGCACATTCAAACTCACCCTACTTTTCCAGCAACAAATGCTGAGTACTGTATGGACTGAGGACACAGTTGGACACGGACATGTATGTGAAACTGCAAAGCAGCTGATAGATTGCATAGCCAGAATTATATTTCTAACCAATCATCATACCACTGGCAACGCTAACCACAGATGGAACAGTGTCAGGTTTCATCATGCGCACATTAGAGCTTGGTACATCATTGCTGCCACACAGCTCTTCATTCAACTGTTGGTAGGAACAGAACTACAGTCTTACCTGAGAGTCTTTGGGAGTACTGGTGTATCAGATGTGTCCTGTTGTCCACATCCTCCTCCTCCTTCTCATCTTCATCACTGTCCTCAGGTTCCTCTGCTGCCACAGGTGCACTCTCTCCCCCCTCCTCCTGCAGGAATGGCACACGTCTTCTGAGGACCAAATTGTGAAGCATGCAGCAGGCCACGGCTATCTGGCAGAGCTTTACAGGGGAGTAGAGTAGGGATCCACCAGAAACATGTAGGCACCTGAACCCGGCTTTCAGTAGGCCAAATGTTCTTTCGATGACTCTTCTGGTCCGTCCATGTGCCTCATTATATTGATTCTTTGCCTCTGTCCTCTGTATCCTCACTGGTGTCAACAGTCAGGATAGGTTTGGGTAGCCGGTGTCACCTGGAAATAGTGAGAAACTCACATTACATCCGTACAATAGCACAGAGGACAATGCCAGGTGGCATACAGTGACATACACAGTATGAAACATCATGCTCACCAATGAGCCAGACTCTCTCGCCCTCTGTAGTTGTGCCATCATCTGTGGGACTCTGCTGTTCCTCAGTACATAGGCATCATGCACAGATCCTGGAAACATGGCAGTAACGTGGGAAATATACTGATCAGCAAAGCACACCATCTGCACATTTATAGAATGGTAACTCTTCATATTTCTGAACACCTGCTCATTTATCCTGGGAGGGACCAAAGCAGTATGGGCCCCATTAATGGCCCCAATCACATGTGGAATGTGTCCCATTGTATAGAAAGCAGCCTTAACAGTGGGCAAATCATCACTTTGGGGAATGTGACATAGCTGCTCATGTGTTTCAGCAAGGCAGTCAAAACTCTTCTCAGCACTTTAGTAAACATTGGCTGAGACACACCTGCAGTCAAGCCCGCTGTCACCTGAAATGACCCACCGGCCAGGAAGTGGAGCACTGACAGCACCTGTACTGTAGGAGGTATCGCAGTCGGACTACGAAGAGCAGGAGTGAGACCTGGCTACGGCCCTGTCCAGACGATAGGTGAGAACTATATGGCGTTCCTCCATTGTAGCCAAGTCAACTAGGGGTCTGTACACGGGTGCATTCCTCCTCCTCCGCAGTGGTTGGTATCTGAACAAACCAGACATCACAAGTGTGAGAAAGCAGGAAGGATAGAAACACACAAAATCACAGTAAATAGAGCTGTCTCACACATTTCAGGCAACCAGTGTTTGGAACCTGCTCTGGTTGCGTCAACATGCAAACGGACTTCTGATACTATACAATTTCATTATATGGTCATACTGCTTCACACATGTAGTCTAAGTTGTGAGCCGTGAGTTGTACCATCACATTTAACATTTGTGTCAACTACTCTTCTGCAAGCAGTGCACTGGTGTGAGCTCTTATTGAAGAGACAGATTCTCCCACCAAACGTATAATGTAAACGTGTAGGAATTGCCTTGGTGTGTACCATAAGTACCTATGACGCACATTTAATTGACTACCATGATAACAATCATCAGAAAAGGGCCCCCGCCTGTCCTGCATGCAGAGGACAGGTGGAAGTGACCTCACTCCGCCGGCGGTTGACGTCATGGCGGAGGGCGGTCTGAACCGCTGTGCAAATCCTCATTGGTTAACACTGAAGTCTATGGAGCACAGGGGCCAATGATGATCACCACCGGCGGTGACAATGATTACCGGCCCGGACCTGACCGCCATTTTCAGAAGCTCATGTCATGTGACTCCTGACTTTCACCCTATCAAAAACTCCACTGCGTGAGCTGCTGTGTCCTGTGTCTGGAAGCCACAATGGTCCATACTACAGGGGATAGGGCCTCAACCTTCACATCCGAAGAGCTGGAGAAGCTTGTGGATGGTGCCCTACCTTTGTATGGACAGTTGTATGAGCCTCCAGATCAACAAGTGATCACCTTTTAGGTATTTTCGATGCGACATGGCTGTATGTTGATGTATGTTTGTGCATGCAGTGTGTCCTTTAGGGAGTGTTGTCTGCTGCATGCAATATGTACACAGAGGTACGAGTGATGTGTATGATGATTGTGGGTTCTATGTAGTATGTAGTCCATTGCTGTAACTGACTATATTGTGTAGTTAATGGTATCCTTCTGCCTGTGTCAGCACCCATCAGAAGAAAGGGTTATGGTGTGCCAAGGACGTACGGACCTTGGGGGTCCATAGCCGGTGCAGCACCCACTGCAGAAAGCGGTGGGAGGACCTGAGATGCTGGGCCCAGAAGACCATGGAGGCCCAGCTGGGGAAGTTCTCCCAGCGAGGGAAGGATGCCTGTCAGACCCTGACCCCCCTGATGGCCTGCATACTGGCAGTGGCCAGCCCAGAGTGGGATGGGTGTTTGAGGGCAGCACAGCAGCTACAAGGGGGTGAGTACTGTGCACTTTTGTTCCCTAGTGCCTGGCATGGTCTTTGGATGCCAAGGTAATAGTCAGTGTATGCCTCAGTATGCCCTTGTAGGTAATGTTGTATAGTTCTGCATTGCTATTATGAGTGGTATGTACAATTGGTATTAGTCATTTGCTGGGATTTCTGCTCCAGTAAGGGCCTACATCCTGAGTCACCAGTATTGAAGTGATGGTCCAATGTCCGCTGCCTAGGTGGTGTGACATGACAATTGCACGTTGTGCAGACTCTGTAACGGAGAAAGTGTAGCTGTGCCTTTGTCTACAGGCAGACATGGATTAGTGAGTCTCAGTAGGTGTGCAGATGTTCGTTTCTTCAGAGTTCATTTCAGCTGTTGTTCCCAGGCAACGGTGTGGTACTGTGGTTGTCACTGCATGGTGTAAATTACCAGTGGGTCATTGTGATGTGCATGCCTTTTGTGCCTGTTATTGCTGTTATTGACCCTGTGCTCCCTTTCTTTCTCCCCCACCCTCCCTGTCCTTGTGTGCATTAGCATCATCTGGCGAAGGAGCAGGGGCATCGGCAAGTGGGGGAGCTGCAGCTCACGGGACCCAGGAGGCAGTGTCCACCGACACCAAGGGGACCAATGGGTTGGAGGGTGAGGGGAGCATAACGGGGGGACAGGAGCTGATATTACTGACTCTGATTCCTCCTCCGATGGGAGCTCCCTGGTAGTGGCGGACCCCTCTGGGACCACCCCAGCATCATCATTTTCCGACAACTCGTGTTCCAGCACCGCCCTCCCAGTAGCTCCCCACCCAGTTGCCCGTGCCCGTTCACCCAGGAGAGTGGGCATCTGCTTGGCCGCAGGCACCTCAGCCCCTGCCTCAGTCAGCCCTGCTGCCCTCACTGAGGAGGTTATTGACCTCCTGAGAGCCACCTCTGTAGGGCAGGCAACCATAGTGAATGCCATCCAGGGGCTGGCATCCTAGATGCTGCAATGCAATGCCTACCTGGAGGTCATTCACGTTGGCTTGGCTGGCCTACATAGATCGTTTCAGGCTCTGGACTCCTCTTTGACAGCAGACAGAGTCCCTAGTTCTTCCGTACACCCTCCAATTACCTATACCTACTCCCAGACCCCTCTCCCCCCACCCATCCCAAGCACACAATCAGATGAACATGCACTTAAGACAACAGACAGGGCTTCCAAAGTCAAGCAAAAGGCCCACAGATCACACCACAAGCATACACACAGAAGCACACACAACAACAGTCACTGTGTCCACTGTCTCCCCCTCCTCCCTCACAGTCACATCAGCACTCACACCTGCAAGCACTGCATTTTCAGTTCCAGATCCTTCCACCAGTTCAGCCTTGCCCGCAGTCACCACAACAGCAGACATACAGACTAGCACCCCATCCACCACATGTGCAGTCACCACCACCACCATCACGACCACATGCAGCACACCCACCTAACTTGCAGACACCACCCCAACATACATTCACACGACCTGTTTGTCCTCTCCCTCCCTCTCTTCCTCCCTCCTCCCAAAACACATAAATGCTCCCACTCAGACACCCAAGTCATCCGCCTCATACAAGCACATTTTGTATGCACCTATAACCCAGCCCAGCACACCTACACCTCCTAGAACCATTCCCTCTACCTCCACTCCCAAACCTGCTCCCACAGTCCGCCACACAGTACCTAATCAACCTTTCCTTGCCCGCCTTGCCCTCTTCTCTCCTCCTGACCCACCCTGTGTTCTCCCTAAATGTAAGGTCCTGCTCCCCCAGCCCAGTGCTTCCAGCTCCAAGTCCTCCCATGGCTCCCCTAGTGTTTCAAATGTCCATCCCCCGCTAAGAAACCTTCCACTACAGAGCACAAGGCAGCCACTCCTACCTCCTGCTCCAGACCCACTCCCCTGACCCCTAAGCAGAAGAGCAAGACCCCACCCCCTCCCAAACCAAAGTTCAAACACCCCCCATCCAAGAGGAAACACCATCTCACCCACCCCCCCCACTCCCTGCCCCATGAAGTGCCTGCCTTCCACATTGATGCCTCTGCCCAGTGGAGTCACTTGGGCTGTCAGGAGTTAAGTTGGGCCAATAACGTTGCCCTGTGTATTGGCATGGACACTTGGACTGGCCAATGGCCCTTTGTTTGAAGGTTTTGTTTTGTTGTGGGCGCTTTTCCCACCAGAATACATTGTTTGAATCACAGGTATTTGTCCTTCCTTTATTTTTTTCTGGCTTATGTAATTGTATTTTTCAGCAGATTGTTCTCCATGTGTGTGGTATGTGTGTGTTGTGCGTGTGAGTGTGCCTCTCTCCCCTCCCTGTCTTGTGTGCTAGGTGGCTGTACTCACGGTTGTCGTCCTCGTAGACGTCGTTGCTCCTGGACTTCCATCGCAAGGCACAGCATCGGCAGGACTTCCAGTACGGCTTCCATGGTGGCCACGGACTCCTCTGTGTCCCTGAAAGTGTGCCTCCTTTTATATGGCTCGTTTTCACCAGGCTTCTCGTGGCGTGGTCCCATTCCGGAAATCCTGGTGGTCTGCTATGTTGTAATATGGTGGGCGGTGAATGGAGTTTCGCCGGCCTGAAGATGGCAACTGCTGTGGTCGGTGGCCGGACTGCACTGGTGGTTCAAGCGGTGCATTGGCTGTAAGTAGGAGGGATCACTGCCTGGCGGCGGTACTACTGCCATTGTCGGCGTGGTGGTCCGCTGACCACCAAAGTCATAATGAGGGCCTTAATCTAGAAAGTGGTGTCATGCAGAGGTGATGATACACCCAAAACAAAACTAATCAAAAGTAAGTTATATAGGGTGTAGGAAAGTGCCCCTTTTGACACAGTCACCCCCCCCCTTTTTGCACACTGTTACTGAGGTTTTTCGACTGAGGTGCATTGGGTCCCTGCTAAACCGGTCCCCAGTGTCAGTGCACTTTCTCAATTACAATTGGCACACTCCTCTACCTGTGTAAGTCCCTAGTAAGTGGTAGCCCTGGTAGCTAGGACATGGGCAGGAGAGAGTGTTGAAGTAAGCCTCAGCAAGGCCTACTATTGCAAGGGGTTCGCCCTTCTCTGCACAAAGTCCTCAGACCATATAGGAAGAAGTTGGCACAGAAACTGAAATAAAAGACAAAGTTTATTAACCTCATGAGGTGGTACTGCAGTTCAAACAGCACCCTTCGGTAATGTTTGAAGTAGCACACTGAACTAAAAGAGCATGGTCCTTTTATACCCACGCAGGGGCTAAAAGGAGGTGGTACAATTATAGAAACAAGACTTGTATACATATAAGGTCATGTGAAAATGCACAGTCGACATGTAGGAGGGGCTAACAGTTTCAAGGACTAAGAGCTGCAGACCTTACTGAGCATGTGCGAAAGTGGGAGATGCTAAATATAACTTGTCACTAGGCAGGTTTTCAAGAGCAGTTAACAGAAAGGTAGGACAGAGCACATGGTGAGCACATGGCAGCATGTAGCAGAGAAAATGGCTGCCATGAATACAAAATGGATTCCGTGAAATGTTCACAATAGTTGCTAAATACAAGATGTCTTCTGCTAATGCTTAATCTAATCACTGCTAAACTACAACAAGAGGGCCCCTAAGGACTGCAGCATGTATTCACCCACCCTCATGGACCCCTCTAAAACAAGCTGTACACAGCTGCCTTTGCAGTCTGCGTGTCCTGATGCGAGCCAGGCAAAAACACAACATGGCACACCTATTGTGTGCCATGTCACCCATACTGAATCTAAATATAGGTGTCACCCCTACAGTAGGCCTTGGAGCCCTAAGGCAGGGTGTATTATATCCAATGTGTGGTCCTATCTGCATGAGCAGATACGACCCTGCGATGTGCAGCCCCATTGCCGGGCATTGCAAATGGACAAGGAAGCCATGTTAAGGTACATGCTGGACACTCGGTCATCCGGAGTGACCCAGTCACATAATAACTTTGCTGAACCCTATGGTGTCTGGTATCAAACACCTTGTCTTAATAAACCCAGGCTGATGCCTGCCTTGGATGTATTGTGACATTTACACAGAGGGCACCTTAGAGGTGCGCCTTGAACTCTACTAGTCTCTAAGTGTGTTGGCTGACTGGTCTCGACCAGCCTGCCACCACAAACAGGTTGCTGATCGCCTGGAGGTGAGAGCCCATGCTCTCAGAGGTCAGATACAAAGCCTGCTCTGGAGAGGGGCTGTTCTCACCTACTCCAGCAGGAAAGCTAGCAGATCTACATACCAAGGCCAGGGGTTTCAAAGGCCTTGCTGCCTTTGGAATGCAAACCCTCAGCTTCTCAGACCTGGGTGTAGCCACCCCATGTCCTGAGGCTTACTCGGCACCCGTACAAGCAGGAAAATTAGTCAGTAGGTGTGTACCACCTTTGGGCTAGCCACATCCCTATGGTGGGCTACCTGAAGTGGACACTCGAGGAAGGGTTCCACCATCTTGTTTATGGTTGGAACCAGGTCTTCTGGCAAAGGGATATGCCCAGTCACCAGAGGAAGTGGTCAAATAGGGGTTGTAGGCACCCCAAGGGTATGTAGCCCATTGGCTACTACCCAACACTAAAGCAAAAAGCATTAACTGAGAAGCAGCAACTGACTTAGCCCCAACCCCGCCGGCCCGCCTGCCTGCTGTCCTCGACAATACCACCAAAGATGACTCGTCCTGCCGCTGTTCTGCCTCCAAAAAGACTGGGAGGACTGCCAGCAGTTCAAGAAGGAACCAGGATCTCCGGTGGCATAGAGGAGCTGTTTCCCTGCATTCTGCAGGTACCAAAGAATAATCTGGAGGGCTTTGTACCGCAAAAAAACCTGACACCAGAAAGCTCCACTACACCATGCCCCTTAGCCCGAGTTGAAGTGGGCAAGCTGTGCCAGCGTGGTCCCAATGTCGTCCAGGTCCTAAGCCCACCTTGAGTGTCTCAACTATGGCCGCCCTGGCGAAGCCTGCAGCCTCCTTATGCAGGCTCCCTCTACCGTGACCACCTCCGGTGACAAAGACCCGACCCCTCAGGACACCCCTGGGGCAGCTCACGCCGAAAAGTAATTCTACACACGGACGCCCCTAAGCCCCCCCGAGGTGACCTGTTAACGCTGCTTTGGACCTTGCCCCATACTTAGCTCAACTCCAGCCATTTAGTCCTGTAAGTCGCTGCTGAGTACCCATATGCAATATATGTGTTTGTTTCCATAGGACTGCATTACTGTATTAGAGACATTTAAAGTATATTGCCTGTGTTCTTCAAAAGTGCATCAGTATTTATTCTTTTAACTGTATTCTGGTGTTGAAACATAATGTAAAGAAAAGTAACTATTTTTCGAACAATTGACCTTCTGTTCCTTTTTGAGTGTGTGTCATTTACAACAAATGCTTAGCACTACCCTCTGGTGATCCTGACTGTTCGACCACACTACTACAATAGAGAGCTTTTGGGATTGTCATTTGTAACCCTGTCAACCAATAAGAGTCGCCTGGACTATCTGCATAGTGTACCCCTACACTGGGGAGCTGCACCGATAGCCAGCTCCCTACATGGGGACACTCTGACCTCTGCATGTCTGGTTCACTGCTTAAGATCAGCATGTTTCACCAGCGTTGCTTATCATTCTGGCTGGAACACAGATGCTGTTGAGGGGCCTTGAATTCACTGACAGGTCCTTGTTAGGTAGTAGAAGGGATTGTACCTGCACTCTGCTCTGTGGTGGTTCCACAATGGAAGCACGCATGTGTTATGTGGCTGAAGTGGGGCAGTGCAGGTTCTGTGCATGAGGACGAGAGATGAGCTCTTACCTTGTTTTTGATGTGCCTATGGATGAGCTTGGCACAGATGGACTGAGGGATTGATGCTGTGATGTGGCCATGCAATCTGTCATATGAGCAGATACATAGGCTCTGATATTATAACCTAAGAATACTGATACAGCGTTATTGAGTAGAGAACATGCGTAGTCTCCTCCAGTCATGGGGGTTCATTAAATCTCGATTCTGGTGGGTTTAGTACACTAGTGATATGCATAGACTGGTTATGGCCCAGTTAATACCAGGAATTTAGCTGCATCTCAAATCTAGTGGACCTCAGGAGAGTAAACAAAGTAACAGTAATAAAGTACATTTCAAGAGGACTTAAGGGGTAACTTGGACCCACAAAACCAGCCTGCCAGTCCCCTAAGGGGCGGAGGTATTGTTCTCGGGTACCCTGGGTAAGGACCATCTGCCATATTTAAAGAGAGCAGGGATCTATGTGCTTTGAAGAGGCTGCAACGCCTCCCCTCACAGCACTACAGGCGTGCTGAGTGGACGCCATATTTAAAGTTCCCACTAGGCAAACTGTCTTGCTTTAAGCTCAAGTCCCTACACAGATATAATGATGGGTTTGGAGGTGTGCTTTGCATTCAGCCTTCTGTGTAATCTGCAGGCGCGTAGCCCTGTGCTGGTGCATGTGTGCCAATGGAATGGGCCATATGCCAGGTTGGGAGTGCAAGGGGGTAGTGCAGAAGCACAAAGGGATCTTGTCAGACTGGTTCTGTGGTAAGGAGTGCAGCAGCGTGGGATCCTCCCTTTATCCACCTACTGGGTGTGTGCATGTACCATCTGTCCTAAATAGGCTGCAACTCCGAAACACAGCTGGTATGTAGCAGCGTTAGGGTGTGCCGTAGATGGGCAGATGTGTGCAGTGAAGGGCCCAGGAGACACCAGCGCAGGGGCCTCTCACAATCCAAGAACGCTTTAATGGCACACCCAGATATTCAGCTATTGCTAAAGCTTAGTTGTTAACATGCATGCTTTTAATTTCTTAAGACACCGTTTATATGTTACACACAAAAACTGCGTGTGTTCCTTCGTTGGCAGAATCTTCATGCTTTGCACAGACTTCCGAGTGGGAGCTCTGCGTCCTTGCTGACGCCTACGTGCTGATGGTCACGATTAGGGCAGGACACCCCCAATTAGTTAAGTAAAAAATTGCTTCATTTCAGCTGTTTTCTGCTTAGAAAAAAACTCCACTCCAGTGCAGGTCTACGAAGAATTTAATGAATTTCCTCAATACTTTCCGTAAACCTCCCTCCTCTCTGTTCCCAGGGGTCAGCACCTAGGGATGCCACCTTGGACGGTTTTTACCAGCCTGGTCAGTTTGCTAGGTCGAGCGCTTCTGACCTGTTGGCTTTTAACCACGCCCATCACTTTCACTCATTTGTTGGCCTGCCTTTCAAAAAACCCTTGATGTCATTGGTAAATGCTTTACGTATGTCCCGCCTCGGGGTGATTTAGTTAACGCCTTGGAGACTGACCCTGTTACATGGATAATTACAAGATTGCCAATATACTTCAGTCTGGGTGAACTTCTTTTTTTTCTTTGGGGTCTGTCCTTCACGCTCATGGCAGATATGGCGCTTTGAATTGGCTCACACCGTAGACCCCCAGCACCTCCCACCTGCCCCTGTTTCGTGTTTGTGTCTGCCCGTCCCCACTGCTCCTCCCATGTCATTGCTTGTTTTCAGTGTGTTCCCAATGGAAATTAAACTTGAAGGATATGTCAAGGCAATCCCCATGTTACCCCATGGGAGAGACAGGCCTTGCAATAGTAAAAAACACATTTAGTAGTATTTCACTAATAGAGCATGTAAAACACACCAGTACATATCCTACCTTTCAAATACACTCCACCCTGCCCATGGGGCTGTCTTGGGCCTACTTGAGGGGTGACATACATGCAGTAGAAGGGAAGGTTTGGACCTGGCAAGTGGGTGCACTTGACAGGACGACATGTCAGTGTAAAACTGCACACACAGGCACTGCAGTGGCAGACCTGGGACATCCTCACAGGGCTACTTGTAGGTAGCACAATCAGAGCTGCAGGCCCACTAGTAGCATTTGACTTACTGGCCCTGGGCATACAGGGTACACTACACAAGGGACTTGCTAGTAAATCAAATATGACAATCATCGATAAACCAATCACCAATACAAAGTAGACAGAAAGCACTTCCACTCTAAGCCTGGTCAGCAGTGGTGGAGTACTCAGAGTCCTAAAACCAGCAAAAATGAAATCCAGCATAGGATCAAAAACATGAGGTCGGAAGGAAAAAGACAAGGCAAACCACCCAAAAGTGTGCTGTCTGGTTCCTAAAGGCCAGTATGTAACAGAATACATCCTGGTGTGGCTTCTTAGAAGCTTGCTCCCAGCCCTCCTTCACCTGACTGAGAGGCCCTCTCACAGGGGGCCCTTACAGAAGCTCAAAAGGGCTGAAGCTAACCCCCTTCTGCGGTACCTCCCTGTAGGCAAACAGCATGATAACAGGACATCCCACTTACTCCTCATGGGTTCTGTGAGACCCATAGTCATGCCCTTCAGGGTACGGTTGAACCTCTCAGCTATTTAGACAGAGAGCACTAGTTAGCAGTGGTAAAGTGCCCAGAATCCTAAAGCCAAAAAAAATGAAATTCAGCACAGGATCACAAAGAGAAGGTCAGACGCAAAAAGACAGGGGTAACCATGCCAAGAGCTAGAAGGTCTAAAATTTGTCTTAGCTTAAATGTTGATAGGACAGAGGTACTCATCTTTAGCTGCCATTCCTCTGCGTGAAACAACAACAGGTGGCATGATGTGCTAGTCTTTCCTCCTTTCCCTTTTAAGGTCAGGAACAATCTGGAGGTCCTCAGGGTTTGTCGAGGTCAGTCCAGTGGTCAGTTCCTTCGCAGCGGCAATTGTTGGGTCCTAGGTGCAGCAGGCAGGGTTTGGCACCTTTTCTTGTGCAGCAGGTCCACAGTTCTTGGGCTCTGGTTCTTCTTGGTGCTGTCTTCTCTTCTTCCTTTCGAATCTGAAATCTTGGTCTAAGGGTGCCCACTAAATACTGAATTTAGTGGGCATTTTAAGGGGGAACCTGGTAGTGTCCGATGGGACACTTACCCATGGGTGGCTACACCCACTATTTTGACCACTTCCTGTGGGAAGACTTCTCTACCAGGTACTGATTTGAGTGGGCCAAGTGCTGCGTTACCATGGTAACACTAGTACCTGTGTCACTCAGTGCTTCCACTTTCTCCCCATTAATCAAAGGTTGCTGCCTGTATTTTTGCATAGTACCTGGCCAGGCAGCACTGGATAATTCTACCCCTCCCTCAGTGAGTAATGTTGCCTCTGGGGGACACTGACATGGTCAGGCCACACCTCTCATATCATGGAGATTAGCAACTGAATTTACTGCAGGTTGACTAGAGGCATTCTTTTTGTTTTTACAGCTAGGATCTCCAGTTTCATGCCCTATGTTTTTGCAATCATAGTACCACGCCTTGTTCGGATCAAAGTTCTCTCCTTTGTACCCACCCCTAGACTGTGAGGAGTCTCTGGACCCACCCCCCTGTGCAGATTTTTGGGGACTTTGAGAAGGCTTTTTATTTTTGTTTTAGCTCCCATCTTTCCCTTGCAGGGGCTTTTTGGCCTCTTTCTTTTGGTCTCCCCCACCAGTAGTAGTTTTGGTCGTCCTTGATTTGACCCAGTGGTCTACCTTCCTCCCCAACACTCAAGGGGAAAGTATACCTTGGTCTACCAGGTACTGATGTAGAGTCTCGTTGTAACAATTACTCAGCAGATGCTTTTTCTTGAATAGGTTGTACAGCCCGTCATAATCTTGTACCTTGTTACCAGCTAACCAACCACCCAGCAGTTTTATTGAATACTCCACCAACTCTACCCAAGTTTGGCTCTGAGTTTTGCAAGTCTTCTTGAACTTTATGCGGTACTCTTCGGTTGTAAATCTAAAGCCCTCAATTAGGGTACCCTTCATGAGGTCAGAAGATTTAGAATCTCCCTCATTCAGTGTCAGGAGCCTATCCCTGCACTTACCTGCGAATAATACCTGTAACAGTGTGCTCCAGTGTATTTTCTCAATTTCCCACCCAATGCAGGCTCTCTCAAAGGCAGAAAACTATTTCACTATATCATCCCCTTCTGTAAAGGGAGGGACAACTCCTTTTGGGAGTTTAATAATGAAAGGTTTTTCTTTTAATGCCTGGATGCTGCCACCAGAGATGGGTCCTAGGCCCAACTTTTTTCTTCGTTTCTCAATGTCCAAAAGCTGACTCTCTAAGGCAAGTCTTTTGGTCAGCCTGGTTAAAGCCACTCTGTGGGTGCACTAGTGCTTTGGGTGGAGGAGCGACCCTTATCCCCTTTTTCTACACAATCTTCTTCTCACCAGATACTTCATCATCTAATTAATCTGTGGGGTTATATTTTTCATGCTGGGCCACCAGAAGCCTAAACCTCTTGCACTGGGGCTTTTTCAGGTACAAATTTGGTACAGTCTGCAGAGCCTCATTAACGGGTCATAGCTATATGCCTGGTCAGTGTCCAGGTCGAGCTCCTGGTTTTGGCGCTCTGCATCAGACATGTTTTTAATTTACTAAAGCTGGGACCTTTTTTTAATTTTATAAATTTGGAGCCCCTTTTTGGATAAGGCCAACTAAAGTAAGGTCTTTTAAACTTTTGTTGTTTGCTATTGTTGTAGGGACCTAACCAGGGCCCTTACAATTATTTAAAAAATGTGTAAGAAAATTCTAGCCAATTAAAAAGAAAAACAATTAGGCTAAAGGCAATTAAGACAGTTATTCATGTGCTCACAAAATTGACAAAGTGGTATCAGAAAATGCAAAGTCTTTCTCCCACTGATGATACAACAAATGTAGTAGGCTGGCCCTCTATGTAGTGTGCAACGCTAGGCACACTGTGCAGGGGATCCAGGCAACCGCACGTTGTTTTACAGGGATAGAAACTAGGTCACTTAATGCTCTACTATTTATGGTAGCTTCGTCGAGCAGTTAGGATAATCTTGGAGAAATGCAAAGCATTTGTTGTACTCACAGTGTCAATAGATGAGACCACACACTCAAAAGAATAACACAACACCAATTTACAAAAATACTTCAGAGTTTTTTAAAAATGTAAAGACCAAGATCAAGCAAATTCGGGTAAGTACTTTTTAAGTTATCAATTTTTATTAAAATTAGTATTTTTGGGTGTAATTACACACCATAGGAATCAATGGAGAAAATACACTTCACAAATCCCCAAAGATCTCCCTCCAGAGTGAAGGCATCATTCTACAACACCAAGGAACCAAAGACCCAGTGAAGACCACTTCACTGACCGGCTGCTGACCAAGGAACCAAATGGCGCAGCCAGACCAAACTTCACCCATTAAACCGTGAAGACAACCCCTGCCAGTGTGCCAAGTTTGGTGGCACTGCGCCCTCCGGTGGCCAGACTGTGCAATAGCCCTAGGTACTTGGGATCCCAGAATGGGCCTGTGACAAGACTAGGGCACAGAGTAAACTTCAGAGAGAACAAGGAGAGCTGGATCCTGAAATAGTGAACCAGCCTTCCAAGAGAAAGGGCAAGAAGATTGGGGAGCCAGCTTCAAATCAGAACCCCTCTTCCCAGGAAGAGGACTCACCCTTCCTGGAGGGAGCTGAATCTGCAGGGCTTGGGCCTTACCACCCAGAGCTCCTGGGCACAGGGGAACCCTCCAGGGAAGGTCTGCACTACGGGCAGAGAACATGTCCCATTCTTGAAGGCCTGAGGCAGAAAACTGCACAGGAAGAGCTAGGAAATGTCAGTACTACCCACAGGGTTTATTGGGAGGATGGACTCCTGTTCACTGAGGCCACAGACCTCACGTCTGGTGCAACCAGGAGGGTGGTAGTATCCCAGCAGTTCGGAGAGTTTCTCCTCACTATAGCTCATGACATTCCCCTAGCTGGGCATCTGAGCCAAAACAAAACTTGGAGTAGGTTGGTTAACTACTTCTACTGGCTAGGAATGTCACAAAAAGTGAAGGACTTATGTTAGTCATGCACTACCTGCCAAGGCAATGGCAAAGCAGGAGGACACTTAAAAGCCCCCTTAATGCCACAACCTGCAGTTGGGGTTCCCTTTGAGAGGGCAGGGGTGGATACTGTTGGCCCCCTTGACTCACAAACAGCATCAGGACATAGATACATTTTGGTGTTAGTGGATCATCCCACTAGATATCCTGAGTCTATGTCCCTCAGGACGATTACTGCTCCTGCAGTTGCCAAAGCCCTCCTGTTTTTTTTTTACCAGAGCAGGGTTCCCTAAGGAGGTAGTATCAGACAGATGTTCAAACCTCATGTCGGCAATCTTGAAACACATGTTAGAAGGACTTATAAGTTCACTACCCCATGCCATCCTCAAACAAATGGGTTGGTTGAAAGGTTTAACCAGACCCTAAAGGGCATGATTGGAGGGCTCCCTAAAAAATGATGAGAGATGGGATGTTTTACTTCCATGTCTGCTTTTTCCTACAGGGAAGTGCCACAAAAGGGAATACGATTCTCTCAATTTGAACATTTGTTTTGGCACCCTGATAGGGGACCACTAAGTCTTATAAGGGAAGGATGGGAGAAACCTCTCAAAAAGCCCAAGCAGGACATTGGGGACTATGTACTTGGCCTACGTTCAAGGATGGCAGAGTACATGAAGAAAGCAAGCCAAAGTCTTCAGGCCAGCCAGGAGCTGCAAAACCTCTGGTATTACCAAAAAACTGCTATGGCTGAGTTCAAACCAGGGCAGACATTTTGGGTGTTGGAGCCTGTTACTCCAAGGGCTCTCCAGAACAAATGGTATGGGCCCTATCCCATACTTGAAAAGAAAGGGGAAGTCACCTACTTGGTTGACTTATGCAGTTGCAAAACCCTAGAAGAAACACTATATTGAAAAACAGGACTATTGTAACCCCCACACAGTTATCACAACTAACAAAACACCTGTTACAAGCTCAAAATATACTGCCCACCCTTCTGCAAAACAAAACAACACGACCACTAGCACACATTTTCTAAACTGCCTGCTCATAAATGCTCGATCACTCTAAATAAAACAATCACCACATCTATGATCTGCTCACGGACGCACAACCTGACTTACTGTTCGCAACAGAATCATGGTTGGGAGATTACATGGCCCCAGTGTTGCATAAAGCCATTTCTCTGGGCTATCAACCATCACACAGAACTATATAGGCAAGAGAGGAGGTGGACTAGCTATTATATTCAAACAAGCAATAAATCTCAGCAAAACAGACATTTCCACACAAGTTTGTGAGGACCTCCTTACCAGATGCAACCCTACACCAACTTCCTCCTATAACTTTTTCCTCCTTTACAGACCTCCACCTAACAACTCAACATTCCCAGACACTTTTCTAGATACAGTCTCAAACCTTATAACATTATACTCCAACCTATGCATTCTTGGGGACCTAAATATTTGGTTTGACAAACCCAATATGCCCCATCCAAAACCTAACACCGCTGGCCTAGTTGCCGCATTGAACCTACATCGGATTTTACACAAACCCCCACACATCACTGGACACATCCTAGATGTCATTTTTGCAAAGCCTGAACTAGTTACCGTTTATAGCATCACGCCAATCACATGGTCAGGCCACCATTTGTTAACTTTCCGACATAAAACACCACAAATCAACACATCCCATAGCAACTTACATACATGCATCTGTGAACCATGGAGCAAACTCAATTTTGATGACTAAGAAACACAACTAACAGCCAACACAGATCTAGATACAATTAATTCTGTTCCAAAACTTTATGAGTGGCTACAGGAAGCTTTCAATATCCTAATACCACTCAGAAAAACTAAATAGAACAAAAGAAAACCAACAACTTGGAGAAACACAGAACTTAAAAAGATAAAGCAACAAATCAGAAGGTTGCACCGAACCTGGCTCAAAACTAATAACATTCAAGACAAACTTCAGCTAAACAAACTTAACAGAATATACAAATCATCAATCGAAAAGCTAAAAAAAGGTACTTCTCAGACAGAATCCAAAATGCTAGATCTGCAACCAAAGAATTTTATAAAATTCTCAATGAATTTCAAAAACCTGAATGCATGGAAGGAAGTCATCCCACTACTCAAGATTTCACAAACAAACTGACAACTCATTACACAACCAAGGCAGACACATTGGACTCCTATTTAAAACAGAAGAAAACCATCAGCACCAACCCCTTTCCTTAAATCCCCTCCAATAATAAACCAACCCAGCCTCTGCACTCCTTCAAACAAATATCACAAGGTGAATTTATAGATTTAGTCAAAGCAAGCAGGCCTTCTGGTTGCCCTTCTGACCCTTGTCCAGCACACATCTTCAAGAAGATACTTTTATCTACTTTTGTTGCCACACCTGTAAGAAGAATCATCAATAACTCTTTAACTACAGGAACTTTTCTTGAAGACCTGAAAAAGGCATAGATATATCTGTTATTAAAGAATACAAACCTAGACCCGCAGGACCCCAACAACTACAGACCAATCACAAATGGACCTTTCCTGGGTAAACTGATAGAAAGAGCAGCATTCGCCCAGATGTCACAATTCATTGAAGGCAACTCCATACTTTCAGACTACCAAACTGGATTCCGCTCAGGAAGAGGCATTGAATCAGCAGTCATAGCAATCTAAGATGATCTTAAAAACACAGTCGACCACAATGGAGTTGCTGCACTACTTCTCTTGGACCTCTCGGCTGCCTTTGATACTGTTGACCATGACACCCTAATACAAAGACTCCACGAAGCCGGCATAGAATGGACTGCTCTCGACTGGATTACATTCTACTTTCAAAACAGAACTAGTATTATCTATTCTCCCCCCTTCTCATCCAAACCCTACCTCACAAAAACAGGGGTCCCCCAGGGATCAAGCATCTCACCTATGCTTTTCAATGTCTACATGATGCAATTACCAGAATTGATCAATGATTTTCAACTCACATGCTACAACTTTGCAGATGACACACAATTTTACTTAAATTGGAATGCCCCAAAGCCATGGAAAACTCACAAATATTCAGTTGCCTCAGAGCCGTTGATCAGTGGATGACTGGGAGCCATCTCAAACTAAATGCTTCCAAAACGGAAATACTCACATGTGGTGACTGGAAAAATTATGACCCTGTCAAAGCCAAGTCAGAGTATTTCAGATCCAGACAATTCAGGAAACAAACCGAGACCAGCTGCTCTTCTTTAGATTACTTTTAATAAGAACTAATAAGACACAATAAGAAATACGTGTACACGGAGACTGAGCCGGCCAAAATCCAGTTCGAACAGTCTGCCCAAGGAAGTAATGCATGATCTTTTATAGCATTAAACCGCAGACACATTAATACATTTCATTGGTTCTTGATAATGTCGTATGATTAAACTTTTTCTATATAGCACACGTGATGCTCCATATAAGGGTAAGAATCATGGACAGGAAGCCTGCACAATGTCCTCTGAATCAAATGTCTTGTGATACATCTATATGTGGAGAAAGAGGAACCATAAGTGCATACGTTAGTACTTTTAGCAGAGAGGATTTCGCAAGCTAGCATGCGGTGGTGTCTTGTGATGGCCGTCAGTTTAGCAAGCCTTGCAACATAATGCGTTTCAAGCACAATAGACATTTCTTCAAGGCCTAGTTAATTCAACATTGTAATGTGTTCAACAGAAACATGCCTGTATTTTCATTGTGTATCACAGGGTCTACTAGGTCCAAATGGATCCAGGAGAACGTGATTCCACAACCCACTGTGCACCTGGCCTGACGACCTCGGACCACCTCCTCAACTATCCAAGGAAGTTAAAAACCTTGGAATTACCATGGACTCCAAGTTAACAATGAATGCATAAGTGGACAAATTAGCATAATCAAGCTTCATCACCTTGAAGACTCTGCGACGCATCTTCCCCCACCTTTGGATTTCCATACAAGGTGCAAGCTACTATCTCGCTTGTACTATCCAAACTGGATTATACCAATGGCCTCTACCATGGATCATCTCTATCTATTATGAAAAAACTACAAAGTATTCCGATCTCAGCTGCCAGGCTACTATTACATGTAAAGCCACAAGCCCACATCTCCCCTGCCTTGAGGGCTCTACACTGGTTACCCGTTGCCAGAAGATCCACCTTTAAGCTGCTTTGTATCACCCACAAAGCTATACATGGAACAGGACCACTTTTCATTAGAAACAAAATAACCAAATACATTCAACAAAGAAAGCTCCACTCAAGATTGGCACCCCGCCTTAGAACACCACCATACAAGAAAAAGACAATAGTTGGTACACCCTTCTCCGTTCAAGCAGCCAAACTATGGAATTCACTACCCCCAACTATAAGAGCCACAGATAACTATCTTGTCTTCAGAAAACTACTCAAGAGTTGGCTCTTTCCTTCATAGCTACCATATTCAAACAACTATGGACTGCATATGCCTATGTTGATAAATATTTTTAATCTGATTATGTGTATATTCTAGATATGCATAGTTCTTTAAGAAATTTATATAGTTTCTATTTCATAATAATACATTATATTATACTCTTTAAGCCGGTTTAACAAATGTATATTTACTCACGGTTTTATAAATATATGTATATTATTCTATGCTTAACATGTTCATAGGTCATTGCATAGCTCCTAGATAAGTTGTTGTATTAGATATGTATGAATGCCTGCTTTCGTTTTTATATCACAATGATCAAATGTTTTATTATCATAAGCATTTCGCTATTCAAAAATTGAGGAAAGATAAATGAATGTTAGAAAAGTACATTTATTAATTAACTTCAAATATTAAAATCTTGAAAGTCTGTGCCTATACAATACTACGTTTCTTCTCATAATATTATACCCATTTGTAGCGGGCCGTCCTCCGTAGATGCAACCTGCAGGTACCCCGGGGGCACGTCCACGTATTTTGACGGCCCCGGGAATACTTCTGGGACAGGATTGGTTGACCAGGAAGAAACCTCAGGGGGACGGCGAAAAGAGGATACGCCACTGTGGCAGGCTGAACGGTATAAATCAAACTGAGATTGGATAGTGCGGTAAGTAAGGCTTTTATTATTGTTCTTTTCCTTTTCTGTTTTTGTTCAAAAGATTACAGTTAACTATAGAGTCTTGGGTTATAGTTCTTCTCTTCGTTTAAATCTGTCCTTCTCCTTCCTCTTGCCTTCCAGGTCGGTGGATTCTGGGAAATGCGGACGGCTCCTTTGTAAGCCACGACCCTCCGGGGTCGTGGCTGGTTCCTGGGTTCCTCGACTCCGGCGCTTCTTCGTGTGGAACCTCCTTCTCCTCTCCTTCGTCTTCGGTTTTCTTCTCCTGACTCGCGACGCGCTGTTCTGTTCCTCTCCGATTCGTCTCCGTCTCTCCTTCCACTCCGTTTCTTCTTCCGTCGCGTACTGCCTCCTTTTCACCACCGGCGGCCCGGAAGTCCTTGAGCGTTTCCCTGGAAACAGGGAAACGCGACCTTGACGCCGCGAGCGTTCCCATGGTAGCATGGGAACGCGGAGCTGACGTGTCGGGTTTTCCCGACCCTGAGTCGGCTGACGCTTCTGGCGGTGCGATCGGGGCTGCCCGATCACACACCCCATCCCAAGAACGGTCCTGATCAAGGACCGGAGAAGAGCAGGGGAACCGGGACAAGTAATCCGCAGGGCCCTGTTGCGACCCAGGGACATGGCAGACCTGGAAGGAAAAAGGCTGTAGCTCAAGGAACCAGCGCAAGATCCTAGAGTTGGAATCCTTGTGGGAGGCAAGCCAGGTAAGAGGAGCGTGATCTGTATACAGTATAAAAGGCCTACCCAAAAGGTAATATTGCAAGTTCTCCACAGCCCATTTAATGGCCAAACACTCTTTCTCAATGATGGGGTAATGACATTCTCGGGGAAGAAGTTTCCTGCTGATAAATACAATCGGGTGATCCCTACCCTCAGAGTCAGGCTGAGCGAGCACCCCCCCAAGGCCCACATTAGAAGCATCTGTGTACAGATGAAAAGGTTTAGAGAAATCCGGACATTGTAAAACAGGCTCCGATGTAAGTGTGGATCTTAGACGTTCAAAACTAGCCATCTGATCTTCAGTAAAAGGTACTAACTTGTTAGGGTGATGTTTGGATAACAGATCAGTAAGGGGGGCCGCAATAGTGGAATATCCCGGTATAAATCTACGGTAGTAGCCCGCCAAACCAAGGAAGGAACGCAGATCTTTTTTTGTTTTTGGGGTTGGGGTGTTTTTAATGGCTTCAACCTTTGTCGTTTGTGGTTGAAGCGTACCATTGCCTATCGTATAGCCCAGATACGATATGTCAGTCTTCCCTAATATACACTTCTTAGGATTAGCCGTCAATCCGGCTCCTGCCAGTGTGGACAAAATTTGGTCAAGATGGTGTAGATGGTCTACCCAGGTGTTGCTAAATATGACGACATCATCTAAATAAGCTGCAGAGAATGTGTGGAAGGGTGTTAATAACCTATCCATTAATCTCTGAAAGGTTGCCGGAGCTCCATGGAGACCAAAGGGTAGCACTGTAAATTGATAAAGACCTGATTGAGTAGAGAAGGCTGTTTTCTCTTTATCTTCGGGGAAAAGGGGAATCTGCCAATAACCTTTAGTGAGGTCTAACGTAGACAAATATTTAGCTCTGCCTAGCTTTTCTAGGACATCATCCACTCGGGGAATAGGATAAGTGTCGAACAAGGATATGGCATTGAGTTTGCGGAAGTCAATACAAAATCGAACTGATCCGTCGGGTTTTGGTACCAGGACTACTGGAGAGCACCAGGGACTAACGGAAGGCTCAATTACTCCTAAGTCTATCATTTTTTTTATTTCCTCTTCTATGATATGTTTCCTAGCCTCGGGAATGCGATAAGGCCGTAGTCGGATAGTTTGTCCTGGTGGTGTTCTTATGTGGTGACAGATCAAGGAAGTTCTTCCGGGTATGTCCGAAAAGACATGTGGATACTGGTTTAACAGGGAGTACAACTGACCCTTCTCTGACATTGTCAGAGAAGCGTTGACGCAGGGCATTTTCTCCTTTTGTTGATTTCCAAAGGGAAACAATTCTATGTCTAATTCTTTGCAGGGAGATACAAAACGGCCCATCTCTATTGTGCCGCTACCCTCATCCACTGGTTCCCATTTCTTGAGGAGATTCACGTGGTAAATTTGTTTTTTTTTTGGGTTGACACTTAGTTCTATGAGATAGGTGACAGGGGAGACTGCTCTAAGAAGCTTATAGGGCCCCTGCCATCTAGCCAATAATTTCTGTTCAGACGTGGGCCGCATGATCAAGACTTGATCATTCGGAAGAAATGTACGCAATTTACTTCCCTTATCATAATATTGTTTTTGGGTTTCCTGGGCCCTTTCCAGATGCTGTCGTACATTCTCCCATAGTTCTTGTAAGTGTGATTTAAGTTTTTGAACATACTCTAACAATGGTCGTCTTTCCTCTTCCTCTTCTTCCTCCCAGGTTTCAACGGCCATATCTAACAGAGAACGGGGTTGCCTTCCGAACACCAGTTTGAACGGGCTATGTCCCGTTGAAGCTTGTTCGTGGGTTCTAATGGCATGGAGAACTAAGGGTAGTTTCTGGTCCCAATCCCTCCCCGTCTCATCGACTATCTTCTTTAACAGTGTTTTAATGGTCCGGTTATAGCGTTCAACTAGTCCGTCTGTCTGGGGATGATAAACTGAAGTTTTTAGTTGAGTAATTCCTAGTACCCTACATATCTGTTTCATGAGGTTTAACATGAATGGTGTACCCTGGTCAGTGAGGATCTCTCGGGGTAACCCTGTCCGAGTGAATACCGTTATCATTGCCTGTGCTACTGTTTTAGTCGTCATGCTTGCGAGGGGAAGGGCCTCGGAGTACCTGGTAGCATAGTCTACGATAACCAAGATATAGGTGTGGCCTCTAGATGAGGGAAGTAGGGGTCCAATTAAATCCATCCCCACCCTGCTAAACGGAATGTCAATGATGGGAAGAGGTAGGAGAGGTGCTTTCCTGGGCCGGCCTGGTTCGGTGAGTTGACATCTAGGGCATTGTAAGCAATATTTCCTAATGTGGGCAAAAACGCCTGGCCAGTAGAACCTCCTGAGGAGATATTCCTCCGTTTTGTCCCTGCCGAAATGGCCCCCTCCCGGTTGATTATGTCCTAGGAGGAGTACTTGGTCCCTATAGGTTTCTGGGACTACTAATTGGTGTTTGCGTTCCCCTGTCCGTGTAGTGGTCACCCTATAAAGAAGATTTATTTGTACTAGAAAATAGGGACCCACCTCGTCTGTTTCTTCAGTTTTTGCTGTTCTCCAAGCATGAGTGAGTGTAGGGTCCTCTCTCTGATGTTGACGGAAGCTGATGGGTGCTCTACAAGTCTCTGCTATAACTCTTATGGGGTGGTTGTTTTCCTTAACCGCCCGAAACTTCAACCTCTCGTCTCTTTTCTCCCGCCGGGAAAGTTTCCTGCGGTATGGGGGACACTCAATGGGGCTACAAAAGAAAGGAGCCTCGTTCCACCATTCGAGGTTCTCCCTCTGGGGTTGTGTACCATTTAAGAGTTGTTGAAAATGTGCGTAGTCTGTGCCTATAATACATTCTTCAATCAGTTGGTCCATAACTCCCACGGGAAGAAAGTCTCTGTATTTACCCCACTCTATCTTCCTGGGGCACACGCGAGCTATATGTCCCCATTCTCCACAGTTAAAACATTGAGGTCCCTGCATTGGATGACCTTCCCCTTGTTTACGTGGAAACGGTTCTTCTAAAGGATACTTCGGGGTGGGTTTTGGTGGGGTTGTGAGGGTTTTTAAGTTGGGTCTGGTTTGTATTGCTCTCACATCAGTGGACCTGTGGTACGCACAAGCCACGTCTATGGCCAGGTCTGTATCTATATTTGGATGTTGCCTTATCCAAATTTTGGTACTGGTGGGTAGGGAATCCAGGTATTGTTCGAGGATGATTGTTTTTATAACATCCTCTCTGCTAGTTCCTATCGGTCCCAACCATTTTAGTGCCAAATCTTTGACCCTAAAGTAAAAGGTTCGGGGGTCTTCATTCTGTCCCCTTTTTACTTTTCGGAACTTTACTCTATAGTACTCGGTATCGTGGCCAACCCGTTCCAAAATGCTCCTTTTTATGTCCTTGTAGGATGTAGTTCCGCCTGGGTTAGCTGCTTGATAAGCCGTCTGCATAAATCCTGTGAGTAAGGGAGCGATGTATTGTCCCCATCTTTCTTCCGGCCATTGGGCGGAGGAAGCTACCCTTTCAAAGTTGGTAAAGAAAGAGTCCGGGTCTTCCCCCTCCTGGTATCTTTGCAGGACCGAACTGGGGACATTAGGGTGAACTTTACTGGAGGCTATTGTCTCTGTTAAATTTTTCATCGCGGTTTCATGTACAAGTAGGTTGTTCGCCAAGATAGTGGCTTGACTTTTTAGGGCGGACTGTAAGGCCTCCCTATCTTCCTTGGCCTCTCGCTGGTGAGCTTCCCATACCAACTGTAAATGGCGCTGGCCTTCTGCCAGCTGTTTAATCATGTCCTCCAGAGTAGGACTTTCACTCATTGTCTATACCGTTCCTTAGCCTTTGGGACTAATTCCACTTTTGACACCACTGTGGCAGGCTGAACGGTATAAATCCAACTGAGATTGGGTAGTGCGGTAAGTAAGGCTTTTATTATTGTTCTTTTCCTTTTCTGATTTTGTTCAAAAGATTACAGTTAACTATAGAGTCTTGGGTTATAGTTCTTCTCTTTGTTTAAATCTGTCCTTCTCCTTCCTCTTGCCTTCCAGGTCGGTGGATTCTGGGAAATGCGGACGGCTCCTTTGTAAGCCACGACCCTCCGGGGTCGTGGCTGGTTCCTGGGTTCCTCGACTCCGGCGCTTCTTCGTGTGGAACCTCCTTCTCCTCTCCTTCGTCTTCTGTTTTCTTCTCCTGACTCGCGACGCACTGTTCTGTTCCTCTCCGATTCGTCTCCGTCTCTCCTTCCACTCCGTTTCTTCTTCCGTCACGTACTGCCTCCTTTTCACCACCGGCGGCCCGGAAGTCCTTGAGCGTTTCACTGGAAACAGGGAAACGCGACCTTGACGCCGCGAGCGTTCCCATGATAGCATGGGAACGCGGAGCTGACGTGTCGGGTTTTCCCGACCCTGAGTCGGCTGGCGCTTCTGGCGGTGCGATCGGGGCTGCCCGATCACAGCCACATACGGAAGGGCTCTTTAACCCCTTCGCTGCCAGGCCTTTTCCCCCTCCTGTGCCAGGCCTTTTTTTGCCTATTTGGGGCAGTTCGCGCTTAGGCCCTCATAACTTTTTGTCCACATAAGCTAACCAAGCCAAATTTGCATCCTTTTTTTCCAACATCCTAGGGATTCTAGAGGTACCCAGACTTTGTGGGTTCCCCTGAAGGAGGCCAAGAAATTAGCCAAAATACAGTGAAAAGTTCGTTTTTTTCAAAAAAATTGGAAAACGTGGCTGCAGAAGAAGGCTTGTGGTTTTTCCCCTGAAAATGGCATCAACAAAGGGTTTGCGGTGCTAAACTCAGCAGCTTCCCAGCTTTCAGGAACAGGCAGACTTGAATCAGAAAACCCAATTTTTCAACACAATTTTGGCATTTAACTGGGACATACCCCATTTTTGCAATTTTTTGTGCTTTCAGCCTCCTTCCATTCAGTGACAGAAATGGGCATGAAACCAATGCTGGATCCCAGAGACCTAAACATTTCTGAAAAGTAGACAAAATTGTGAATTCAGCGAGGTGTAATTTGTGTAGATCCTACAAGGGTTTCCTACAGAAAATAACAACTGAAAACGAAAAATATTGAAATTGAGGTGAAAAATAGCTATCAAGAAAACCTTTGTATTTCCAAAAAGGGCACAAGATAAAGTGTTGAGGAGCAGTGGTTATTTGCACATCTCTGAATTCCGGGGTGACCATACTAGCATGTGAATTACAGGGCATTTCTCAAATAGATGTCTTTTTTACACACTCTCCTATATTTGGAAGGAAAAAATGTAGAGAAAGACAAGGGGCAATAACACTTGTTTTGCTAATCTATGTTCCCCCAAGTCTCCCGATAAAAATGATACCTCACTTGTGTGGGTAGGCCTAGCGCCCGTGACAGGAAACGCCCCAAAACGCAACGTGGACACATCCCTTTTTAAAAAAAAGAAAACAGAGGTGTTTTTTGCAAAGTGCCTACCTGTAGATTTTGGCCTCTAGCTCAGCCGGCACCTAGGGAAACCTACCAAACCTGTGCATTTTTGAAAACTAGAGACCTAGGGGAATCCAAGATGGGCTGACTTGTGGGGCTCTGACCAGGTTCTGTTACCCAGAATCCTTTGCAAACCTCAAAATATGGCTAAAAAAACACATGTTCCTCACATTTCTGTGGCAGAAAGTTCTGGAATCTGAGAGGAGCCACAAATTTCCTTCCACCCAGCGTTTCCCCAAGTCTCCCGATAAAAATGATACCTCACTTGTGTGGGTAGGCCTAGCGCCTACGACAGGAAATGCCCCAAAGCGCAACATGGACACATCCAATTTTTTGAAAGAAAACAGAGGTGTTTTTTGCAACGTGCCTACCTGTAGATTTTGGCCTCTAGCTCAGCCGGCACCTAGGGAAACCTACCAAACCTGTGCATTTCTGAAAACTAGAGACCTAGGGGAATCCAAGATGGGGTGACTTGTGGGGCTCGGACCAGGTTCTGTTACCCAGAATCCTTTGCAAACCTCAAAATTTGGCTAAAAAAACACATGTTCCTCACATTTCTGTGGCAGAAAGTTCTGGAATCTGAGAGGAGCCACAAATTTCCTTCCACCCAGCGTTCCCCCAAGTCTCCCGATAAAAATGATACCTCACTTGTGTGGGTAGGCCTAGCCCCCGCAACAGGAAATGCCCCAAAGCGCAACGTGGACACATCCTATTTTTTTAAAGAAAACAGAGGTGTTTTTTTCAAAGTGCCTACCTGTAGATTTTGGCCTCTAGCTCAGCCGGCACCTAGGGAAACCTACCAAACCTGTGCATTTCTGAAAACTAGAGACCTAGGGGAATCCACGATGGGGTGACTTGTGGGGCTCGGACCAGGTTCTGTTACCCAGAATCCTTTGCAAACCTCAAAATTAGGCTAAAAAAACACATGTTCCTCACATTTCTGTGGCAGAAAGTTCTGGAATCTGAGAGGAGCCACAAATTTCCTTCCACCCAGCGTTCCCCCAAGTCTCCTGATAAAAATGATACCTCACTTGTGTGGGTAGGACTAGCGCCCACGAAAGGAAATGGCCCAAAACACAACGTGGACACATCACATTTTTTCATAGAAAACAGTGCCTACCTGTGGATTTTGGCCGTAGCTCAGCCGGCACCTGGGGAAACCTAGCAAACCAAGGCATTTTTGAAAACTAGAAACCCAGGGGAATCCATGATGGGGTGACTTGCGGGGCTCTGACCAGGTTATGTTACCCAGAATCCTTTGCAAACATCAAAATTTGGCCAAAAATACACTTTTTCCTCTCATTTCGGTGACAGAAAGTTCTGGAATCTGAGAGGAGCCACAAATTTCCTTCCACCCAGCGTTCCCCTAAGTCTCTTGATAAAAATGGTACCTCACTTCTGTGGGTAGGCCTAGTGCCCACGAAAGGAAATGGCCCAAAACACAACGTGGACACAACATATTTTTTCACAGAAAACAGAGGTGTTTTTTGCAAAGTGCCTACCTGTGGATTTTGGCCTCTAGCTCAGCCGGCCCCGGGGGGGGCAGAAATGCCGTAAAATAAATTTGCCCCCCTAACCACCACCCCCCCCCCCAGAGCGACCCTTGCCTATGGGGTCGCTCCCCCTGCGTGACATTGGCGCCAAAAAACAAATCCCCGGGCCTAGTGGTTTCTGCCCCCTTGGGGGCAGATTGACCTAAAATCGACCAATCTGCCTCCAAGGGGGGCAGAAATGGCCTAAATATAATTTGCCCCCTAGGGGAGCGACCCTTGCCTAAGGGGTCGCCCCCACCTAAAAAAAAAAGAAAACATAACAAAATTGTTTTAAAAAAAAAAAAGATCCCTGGTGCCTAGAGGTTTCTGCCCCCCCTGGGGGCATATCGGCCTAATAATAGGCCGATCTGCCCCCAGGGGGGGCAGAAAAGGCCTTCCCCAAAAAATGCCCCCCCTGGGAGCGACCCTTGCCCAAGGGGTCGCTCCCCTTGCGTGAAATTCACGCAAAAACAAAAAACTCCCTGGTGTCTAATGGTTTCTGCCCCCCTTGGGGGCAGATTGGCCTCATCAAAATAGGCCAATCTGCCCCCAAGGGGGGCAGAAATGGCCTAAAAATTATTTGCCCCCTAGGGGAGCGACCCTTGCCTAAGGGGTCGCTCCCCACCTAAAAAAAAGAAAACATAACAAAAATAAAAAAATATAAAAAGATCCCTGGTGCCTAGAGGTTTCTGCCCCCCCTGGGGGCAGAAAAGGCCTTCCCAAAAAAGTGTCCCCCCTGGGAGCGACCCTTGCCCAAGGGGTCGCTCCCTTTTGTCACTTTCAAACAAAAAAAAACAAATCCCTGGTGTCTAGTGGGGTTTCAAAAGCCGGATTGCAAGCAATCCGGCTTTTGAAACCCTGGGAGAGACTTCAAAGGGAAGGAAATACATTTCCTTCCCTTTGAAGCACCTCCGGGCCTCCCCCACGCGATTGAAAGAGAAATGCTGAGCATTTCTCTTTCAATCGTGCTATGGGGGAGACCTTGTGACTAATCAGCACGCTAATTTAGCTGATGTCACAGGGGGGGTGGGGGGGGTCGGGTGGAAGGGGAAGGGCTTCCCCTTCCATCCCTGACTTGGGGGGGTGGGGGGGACCCCCACAAAGGGAGCGCCAGCGCTCCCTTTGGGCTCTGTGACCAGGACGTAATGGTTACGTCCTGGGCACAGCAGCACTGTGCCTCAGGACGTAACCATGACGTCCTGGGCACAGAACAGGTTAAAAGTCGTCACCAATAGAGCCGAAGACGAAGGATGAGCCGGCCGCGACAACGAAGATTCCTCACGAGCGAGGCACAGCAGCAGCAAAACGCTGAAGCCGGCCACAGTCTAGGAGAGCGTGGCCTAAACCAGGTACGGGAAGGGGGCGGGCGTAAAAGGGAACATTTAGTTTTCTTGCGCTTTATTTTTTTTTCCTTTCATTATTTTACCGCTCCAACCGGCCTCAGAGAATAGAGACCGGAACAGGATCTGAATTGGTTTTGTTTATTTGTTTGTGTTTTGTTTAACCAGACGGTTGTGCTTAGTTGGATTGAGGTTTAGTATATATTCATAGAGCAGCCCACAACAGAATGGCAGGAAATAATTCAGAAATCAACAGAAACAGTGGGTTACTATCTTTATTTATTCAGAGACACAAATCAGTTTTGTGAGTATTGGAGACGGTTAAAGAAGACAAACAATAACAAGCAGAACAGGAAAAGATAGTAAAGACAGGACAACAAAAGCGAGACAGAAAGATAAGCGGAGAAGAAGAGAAAGCGAAGAAACACAACAGGAAGTTAAGAAAAGCATAAAAATAGAAGGGGAGCAGAGAGGAAAACAAAGAAAGACCAGCACCAGAAAGGAAAAGGTAGAGAGAAAAAATAAAGAAATGAATAGGAAAGAGAGGGAACATATAACAAAAAGAGAACATACTTACCAACCCCTGTGTTCTCCCTTTTCCTTTACATGCTCCTCCTGAGTTGGCCCTGGACAAGAGAAGAACAACAAGATGAGAAATCTTGAAGATTAAAAGAGAAGGCAAAGACCACAAAGAGCCAAGACACACCAAGAATAAAACTATTATGAAACTGTAAAACTCTACTTTAATAAATCATTATAATAAAGACAAGCGTGGTCCTCGATTTCTGACCCTCTCCTACACCATTATTATATTCCTTGAACATATATTCCCTGACTATGCATTTCCATATCTATTTATTACTATACTCCTACTGTACTAGAGAAAAATAAAATAAAAATAAATAAAATAAAATCTATAAATAAAATTCACATGATAAATTATTAATTGAAACAATAATAATCATAAATTAATAAATAGAATAAAAAAATTAAAAAGTTATATATGAAAATAATATAATAAATAAATACAACTAAAATAAATGTACTCTCTTGTAAGCTTTACTCTGTCTCCCCATCACCCTATGTCTCTATCAATATATCCTCCATCCCCACTCTGCTCATCCCAAACCCATTCTACTACTTTCTTCTCCAAAATAACCCTGACTAAGCTCTTCCCTCCTCTTCCACATCTAGCTCACCCAAACCTCACTTTACTGCCATGATCTCCCAAACAACCCTACTAAATTCTCCCTCATTTATCTCACCTTGACTCATCCAAAACCCCTCCTGCTACTATGATCTCCCTAACCCTTTCCACAGACTCTTCCCTCCTCCATCTCTCCTTTACTCATCCCAAGCCTCATCCTATTACTATAAACTTCCAATTAACACTTCTGGATTCTTCCCTCCTCTAGCCCTACATTACTCTAGTCATTCCAACTAACAAACTCACATATCGTCTGCTCTTTCACGTCTTATCAGGGGTAGTAAGCGCTATATAAATACAATTAGAATTACAATCCATGTCATCCTCCTAAAACCCTATTATGAGAGAGCATGAGAGAGCTGATGTGACCGTGCTCATGGTCACAGATGAGGGACAGGAGGATGAGAGTGAACCTCTCCCTGATCTCCTCTCCAGCAACCCACAAGATGGTTCTGTGCATAGAGTGGTCTTGTCAGACACCCTCATATGAAAACAGCAGGCTGATTGCAGGCATTTCCTCAACCAGTATGCTGAGTTATTCTCCCTGACCCCTGGAAAGACTGATTGGTGTACCCATGATGTGGACAGTGGTGACAACTGCCCTGTCAAAAACAAAATTTACAGACAGTCAGACTATGTCAGGGAGAGCATACAAGCTAAAGTCAAGGAAATGTTGGATTTGGGTGTCATTGAACCCCCAGGGAGCCCCTTGGATAGCCCAGTAGTGTTAGTCCCCAAACCTTACTCCAAGGGTGACAGTAAAGAAATGAGGTTTTATGTGGATTACAGGGGCCTCAATTCTGTAACAAAAACTGATGTACACCCAATCCCAAGAGCCGATGAGCTCATTGACAGACTACGGGCAGCCACATATCTGAGTACTTTTGATTTAACATCTGGGCACCGGCAGATTGGCCTGACCCCAAGAGCTAAAGAGAGGTCAGCATTTTCTACTCCCAGTGGGCATTATCAGTTCACTGTTATGCCCTTTGGATAAAATAATGCACCTGCCTCCTTCCAGAGGTTGGTAAACCAGGTCCTTGCTGGACTAAAATCTTCTAGTGCTGCTTACCTTAATGACATAGCTGTCTACAGTTCTACATGGCAGGATTATCTGGTCCACCTAGGGAAGGTCCTTGAGGCTCTACAAAAGGCAGGCCTCACTATCAAGGTCAGTAAGTGCCAGATAGGGCAGAGTAAAGTTGTTTACTTGGGCCAGCTGGTTGGTGGAGGCCAAGTGCAACCTCTACAACCCAAGATTCAGACCATTCTGGCTCGGGAAGCTCCCACAGCCTAGAAACAAGTCAGGGCATTCCTTGGCTGAGTGGGTACTATACAAGATTTGTGAAGGATTATGGCACATTAGTTGCCCCCCTCATAGAGTTAACCTCCAAGAAGATGCCCCAAAAAAGTTCACAGGACAGTGAGGTATCAAAGGGCCTTTGACCATCTGCAGAACGATATGTGGTCTGCTCTAGTCCTACAAGCTCCAGATTACAACAGGCAGTTCATTGTCCAAACAGATGCCTCTGAACTGGGGGTGGTTGCAGTCCCAGCCAAGAAACATGATGAGGGACCTGACCAGCCTGTTGCTTTTATAAGCAAAAGACTACTCCCTAGGGAACAAAAATGGAGTGTCATAGAGAGTGAAGTCTTTTCTGCGGTTTGGGCCCTGAAGAAGTTGAGGCCATACCTGTTTGGCTCTCACTTCATAGTTCAGACTGACCACAGGCCTCTCAGATGGGTACGACCAATGAAGGGTGAAAACCCCAAACTGCTTAGGTGGTCCATCTCCCTATAGGGTATGGACTTTCAAGTGGAACACAAACCTGGGACTGCCCATGCCAATGCAGATGGCCTTTCCAGGTTCTTCCACTTAGATGATGAAGACTTACTAGGGAAAAGGTAGTTTCTTCCTCTTTTGTTTGTGGGGAGGGGGTTAGTGTGAGAAAAGGCCACTTTTGTCATGGTTAAACCCACTTTGCCTGGTATTTGATGTAGCCTCAAAGTTGTTAGTACCCAGGGCCCCTGCTAACCAGGTTCCCTGGGCCGGATCTCTTTCCCTAAAACTGTTGTGGTGCATTAGCACAATTGGCAACACCTTTAGCTGCCATTATAAGTCCCTAGTAAATGGTACCTAGGTACCCAAGGCATTGGTACACCAGGGGTCCCCCATGGGCTGCAGCATGTATTATGCCACCCATGGGGCCTGTGCAGAATGTGTCTGCAGGTCTGCCATTACAGCCTGCGTGAAATGCTGCATGCACCCTTTTACCACAGATATAAGGCTTGCCTTATATCCTAGTCACTGCACTTAGACACTGTAAGTCACCCATCTGGTAGGCCCTTTAGCCCAAGGGCTGGGTGCATGTCCCTAAGTGTGAGGGTACCCCAGCATGGGCAGGGTACCCCTACAGACCCCAGGCCCCATTTCCTGGACTCTGTAAGTGCGGGGAAGCCATCTTAAGGTAAGTAGTGTACACTGGTCAACACGAGTGGTCCAACTACATAATCGCTTCTCCGAAGCTAGGCATGTTTGGTATCAAACATGTTGGAATCGTACAACTACGCCGATTCCATTGTTAATTGCATGATACCATGTACTCTGGGGGTTCATTAGAGCATCCCCCAGTTCTGCCTGTGCAGCCTTACCGGGTACAGCTGCCAGCCTGCCCTGATGCTGACCCCAAACACTATTCTGCCCTCCTGCTGGAGAGCCTGGCTCAGGCCAGAGAGGCAGAACAAAGGATTTCCTGCAAGGGAGAGTGGTGACCACCTCCCCTGTGTATTAGGTGTCTAATGGCTGGAGTGGGTGGCCTCTAAGCACCACTAGACTGCTTTAAAGGGCACATTTGGTGCCCTCCTTGCATAATCCGGTTTGCACCAGTTCAGGAACACCACTGGTTCCCGCTCTGGTGCGAAACTGCACAAATGACAGGGGAGTGACCACCCCTCCGTCCAGCTCCTTCCCTAGGGAGGTGAACAGAGCTCTTCCAGGTAGCCACTTGATTGCCATCTTGGACACAAAACGGGCAGAGGCCCCTGGGAGCAACTGACTGGTTAGGCCAGGTAGAACCTGTTCCTGACCCCTTCAGATAGGTAGGTCACTTCAGAGATTGACCATCCCTCTTTTAGGGTTATTTGAGGGCTTCCCAGTGTGCGGATCCTCAGATTTGTTGAGCAAGACTCTCAAAGGAACTCTCTGCAAGACATCTTTTGCCCCTGGTATCCGTGAGCTGCTGCTGGTCCGCTTTGGAACCAAAACACTTCTGCTTCTGGTGGGAAGGCTCCCATTGCAACATTGTTTCTCTGGATCCTGAAATAATTCTGCAACATCCAAGGCAGTGCATCCTCCTGGGTCACATGGACTCTGTTTGCACCTGGAAACAGGAAAGAATCTCCCTTGGACTGAAGGAGTCATTCCCCTGAATCCGCAAGCACCTCAAGACAACGACCAGCTGGTGGGGTCTGATGTTCCACAGACATCGAAAGGCTCTGCTTCATAGTTGGTGAGTCTGTGGCTTCCTCTGGGTCCTACTTGACTTCTGACTAACTTGGAAGACCGTCCGCCCCTGTTCATGCCAATGGACTAGAACCTGCACCACAACTGTTGCACTTGCCAAGGCTTGTTGACTCTCCCCATAGGAGATCTTTAGGCGCCAAGAAGCCTCGGCCTCCAGCATTCATCAACTCGAAGATCAGCCCCTGTCCTACAACTCCTGCGACGTGGGGCTTCTGTTTTGTTGTGCTGCTATAGCCTCTGTGTGACTCCCTGTGTTCATCGCCTGTTGGTCAGTCGTGGGGGCTCCAATGACTTATGCTGGCCTGCCTGCATGCTGAGGGCCCACCCTGACTCCCCCTCAAGGGTAGAGTCTCCTGGATCTTACTGGTGCCCAAAATTTACCTCTTCATCTCCTGCTTCCATTTGCCAGTGCTTGTTGGTAATCTGACCGCTCACTGACCCTACTGCAATCCGGTGACCATTGAGAGACAGCTAGTAGGCAACTTCTAGGATCTTCTGTAGCTTCTGGACCCCACAGCTGGACTTCTTCCTTCACCAACTTGCAGGAACTTCATCTATAGAGGGTAGGCATTGCCACCAGCACCACCTGGGCACCACCGAGGGTGCTGGACTCTGCCCTCTTCTTTTTCAGTTCCTCCATGTCTGGAATCCTACCCTGGGTTCCACCGGCCTGGTCCACGGATCCTTTTTCAGCTCTGGGGAGCTGGTTTTCTTGGTGTCCAACGTCCACTGACCAGTAGCTGGGGTATTGGCACAACTCAGCCACTGGAGGGTGCAGTGCCACCAAACTTGACAGACTTGCGGGGTTTGTCCTGGTGGTCATCGGTGTGTCGTCAGGTACAGCCGTGACTTCTGGTTCGGGAGATATCGGCCGGTCAGTGAAGTGACCTTCACTGGCTTGTTGGTTCTTGCTTGCTTGTAGAGTGATACCTTCACTCTGAAGGGAGATCTCGGGCTATTGGCGAAGCCTGGAGGTCCTCAGGGTTGGTCAAGGTCAGTCCAGTGGTCAGCTCCTTCGCAGCAGCGATTGTCGGGTCCTAGGTGCAGCAGGCAGGGTTTGGCACCTTTTCTTGTGCAGCAGGACCACAATTCTTGGGCTCTGGTTCTTCTTGGTGCTGTCTTCTCTTCTTCCTTTTGAATCTGAAATCTTGGTCTAGGGGTGCCCCTAAATACTGAATTTAGTGGGCATTTTAAGGAGAACCCGGTAGTGTCCAATGGGACACTTACCCTTCGGGCGCTACACCCAATATAGTGACCACTTCCTGTGGGGAAGGGTCACTTCCCTAAACCTCATTGGCTATTTTTTCTCCATGCAAGATGGAGGAACATTTAAGAGAGGGTCCACCTCACAGGCAATAACTTAGGGGTTGTGCATGTCAGGTGAGGCCATTCCTCCTACCCTTTGTTACGTTTCCCACCTTTACTCCTGCCAAAAATGGGGGTTTAGATATGGGGAGGCCTTCTGCTGCTAGCAGCATGTCTGGGGGCTATAGTTGCAAGGGCGGTAAGCCCTTTGAAGCTCACCGCCAGGACAGTGCACATTCCTGAGGGAGGAGGTGTTAGCTCCTCCACCCAGGAAGGGCTTTGTCTTACATACCGGAGAGGCAGGCCTCTCCCCCAAGGTTTTCATATAGGCTGTCTGAGGTGGCAGCTGTATAAGACCAGTCAGCAACCACACCAGGATAGTTAGCTTTTGCAGGGGGCACCTATGAGGTGACCCCTGGGTACATTTAGGGTTAAATCGAATATTGGCACCAGTTTGGATTTATCATCCTGAGTTGTTTGATACCAAACAACCCAGGGTGCAGAGTGGCCATCATGTAGCTGAGAAACTCGTGTTGACCAGTGTCCAGCACATACATTAAAATGGCTGCTCTGTTCACACACTATGTCCCAGGTTTGGCATGGACACAGTGGGGGCATATTTCTCATGCAGCTATGCCCTCCCATATAATATGGAGCACCTTACCCTAGGGCTTAAGGCCTGCCAGAGGGGTGTCTTACCCACAGTAAATGCAGTGTATGTTGGACAGGCGCACAGACAGTGTGCCATGTCGAGTTTGAGTTTTAGGTGTGCAGCAGAACACTCAGCTTGCAATGGCAGTGCTGGGTGTGTCTGGATGCAGGGCCCTAGAGGGTGAGACAATCAGTGCTACTGCCCTCAGGGGCCTACCCATAGTACCCCATGCAATGGGCACATAGGTGCCCACTTACTAGGGACTTATAGTGATCATTAACTGTGTATCCAATTGTGCCAATGCATCACAACAGATTTAGGGAAAGAGCTGTGGCCCAGGGAACCTGGTTAGCAGGGGACCTGGGCACTACAATTTCTAGGACACATCAGCATCAGGCAAAAAGTGGGGGCTAATCAAGTCAAAAAGAGGTCCTTTCTCACAAGTACAAGCAGTGCTGCAGGCCCACTAGTAGCATTTGACTTACAAGCACACATAGTGCACCGTGCTAGGGACTTACTAGTAAATCAAATATGCCAATCATGAATAAACCAAACTCCAATACCATTTAGACAGAGAGCACTGGTCAGCAGTGGTAAAGTGTCCAGAGTCCTAAAGCCAACAAAAATTAAATTCAGCACAGGATCAAAAAGAGATGGTCAGAAGCAAAAAGAGAGGGGTAACCACGCCAAGAGCTGGCAGGTCCAAAATCTGTCTTAACTTACATGTTGATAGGACAGAGGTACTCATCTTTAGCTGCCATTCCTCTGTGTGAAACAACAGGTGGCCTGATGTGCTGGTCTTTCCTCCTTTCCCTTTTGAGGTCAGGAAAAATCTGAGGTTATCTTTGACCAGCAACTTTCATTTGACTTGCAGCTGAGCCGCACAACGTCCTCATGTTTCAGCATTATTAGAGCCCTAAGGACAAAGAGTCACCCTGGTTTCATCATGGCTTGACTACTGCAATGGTCTCTATCTTAATATTAACAAAGCCTCTTTAATAAAACTTCAGAGTGTCCATATGCATCTGCTTATTTTGGTTGTTCCCAAATTTTAATCGGGTTCTGCAGACTTTCTAAATTTCATTGACTTCCAGTGAGAAAAAGAAACATTTTCAAGTCTTTGTGTCGCTCATAAAGCCCTCTGTAGTCTGGGTGCTAGGCGTAGCAGGTCAGACCCAAATGTTATTGGTGTGTTCCCGCCAGGCTGCATCATCTAAGTGCAGACTAGTGGCGGTACTGAGAATCTACCGCGCCAGATGGGGTGGCAGAAATTTCTCAGTTTCCACAGCAACACTGTGGAACTCACCACCTTGCCATATTTTAGGAACCAAAATTCATCAGACGTTTAGGGAATACCTGAAAACATGTCTTTTCACCTTTGACCGGAACTAGGATCTTTAAGGTTGGATTTGTTTTTTTACCCCGGGGTATAGTGGGTTTGTTAGGCTCAGCGCCTTGACGCCTTTAGGTATATGTGCACTGTACAAATTGCTTTTTATTTCATTTACAAGGAAGTCTGCCCATACTTTTAGAAGAGTTTATTGTCTCACCACAGATTCAGGAGCAGATAGCCAAGAGGTTCAAACGTCTCTGCAGAATCTCTTTGGTCAGTGTAGTCTTGGCTCTTTGTCTCTGCCTCTTTTTCCACATAGGCATGGGCGTACCATTCTGTTCCGTGCTTATGACCAAAAAGGAAGATCGACCAGAGAAGAAGGAATAGTTACTTACCTGTAGTCTTAGTTCTCCTTCAGGGGAATCTATAGTAGACAAACAAAGCAGACGTAAAACGATTCTTCCTGAAAGAGAGAATCAGGAAATCTACTACACTCAACCTCCTTTTCTTAGGCTGAGGAATCCTCACTGACCATTGGTGGCATGCTTCATCACTGGATCCTTCCTCAGTCAGAACTGGCATTTTATCCATCCGAACGGGCTCCAACAGAGCTTGTCATGAACTGTTAATAACAGTGGTCCATTGGAAAGAGGTGCTTTTCAATATGCATGTAAAAGGGATCCAGAAAGAATGAAAATAAAATGACCTGAAGGCTGACATAGTTCACCTTTAGTCTGATTGACCCTTCGAGATTTAAAAAGACATACAAGAGACATGTGGGAAAACTATTGATACGTCCATTGATTATTGGTCAAGATGTTTCGTCTACTGCAAGGTGCCCAGAACAGATCTTGAGTCATTTCTCTAACACTGCGCCACTTGAATCATGCTGTTTCGACACAGTAGACTATTATACTTGTGGCCCAGGTTCTCTGGAACTTAGTACCTTCTAGGGTAGTCAATTCTTGTGACAGTGGTTTCCTGTCGTCCCTAGAACCTCAGGAAACAGATACTGTGAGCTCATGTGAGCCAGGTAGCTCCTTTTAACAGGTTTCCCTTTCGGAGGAACAAGCGCCAACAGTTACAGCTTAGAACCTTAATCAGATGGCGCGGGGCAAATAGGACGAATATCCTATCTCCCCCCTCTTTATGCCCCACATCATTTAGACAGTCAGTGAATTCACAGTTCACAATAAGTGAGCTGCCATCAGGTCTGCCTCAAGGGAACCCCACTTTTCGTCAAACCCGTGCTAGTGGAAAGAGTATCAGAGGGGTTGCTAAGTATAGGAATACCCTCTATGCCATTTCCACTGGTATCTTGTTTGTCCGTAAGTGCCTTATAAAGCAAAAGATGGTTTCAGCGTTAAAATTCTTTACATGTCCCCCACAAGGTGGAAGCAAACTTCAAGCACTTGGGGATATTTTTTATGTTTTAATCTTGAATATGGATTCCTGCTTCGGGGGCCTACCTTTGGGCGTTACAGAACTTATAGGATGGTCAAGCTGGCATGATGCCTGTCACCACAGACTGTTATTCAACAAAAGCAGTCTGCTTGCGTGGCAGAAAAGTTCAGCTTTGGCAGCCAAACCACTGCGAGCACTGCAGAGATGCTGCCTCCACAACAGTGGTACTTCGGTGGCAGACCAGCCCAGGATAAATATGGCACTTAGCCCCTCATTACGACGTTAGCGGTCTATACTGAAGACCACCATGGTTACGGCCGCCAAAAGACTGCCGCAGGGCGGTAATCCGGCCACCGTATCATGAGTCACAAACACAAACCACCAGAAAGAAGCCATAGATTTAAAACCACCAGATCCAATGAAGGCGGGAGAGAGTCGGTCCCACCAACCTTATCACCACACCAACAACAAACCGCCCTCCAAATTACGACCAATGAATCACCACAACAGTCCATCTACTGCGGTAACCCATTGGCAGTGCAGACTGCCACAGTCGATTTTGCCACTCCACAACAACAGAACTCAACATTGGCCAGAATGAATTCCCCACACCTGATACATATACACACACACACACTTGATACACATACCATACACACCCACCAACAGCACTATAAAACACCCCCCACACAACCCACAGTTCTTTGCAAAATCCCAAGTTCTGCTACATGTTGCAAGCCCACATATCACTAGAACTGCACACACAAACCACAGCCACCTATACACCTGTCACGCATCACACATCACACATCATACCTCTACACCAAACACACACACCACTGCACTTAATCACTACTTCACAGCATCCCACATACTCACACAATCTGCACCCCCACCAGACATACCACCCTCTGCCTAACACCCACCACACAGTCAGCATGTCCCCACAAAAGAACCCCTGTTTCACTGATGAGGAGTTACAGGTCATGGTAGACAAAATCGCCAGAGTAGAGCCACAGCTGTTTGGTGCACTGGTCCAGCAGATATCCATTGCCAGCAAGATGGAGCTATGGCGGAGAATCGTGGACAAGGTGAACTTTGTGGGATGCTATCCACGCACAACGGACGAGGAGGTGGAACGACCCATGGGGGAAGGTGCGTGCAATGGCATCCAGGCACCACATTGCCGTCATGAAGACTGGCGGTGGCTCTCCACCTCCTCCCCCACAGTTGACAACATGGGAGGAGAAAGTCTTGGCTATCCTGCATCCCGAGGGCCTCACTGGAATCATGGGGGGATTGGACACTGGTAAAGCACCATACTTCTCTACCACCACGTACACGTGCATGTCATGTCTTCCCGTCACCCTATCTCCCTTCAACCCACTCCATCTTAAACTTATACCCACCCCCATAAGCACCTTCAACAATTTTCCCCTGCATGCCCAAACCACTAAAATTACACCTCTCCAACATCACCATTCACACACGTAAGTAAGGCATGGTTAGCATGAAGCACTACCAATCCCACAATGCATCACCATACACAAACCAAATGTAGAAAAAAAGACACCCAACCCATATGGAAACCCATCAATGCTGAACATGTATCTGAGTGTGAAATTAACAACTATCATACATAGGTACCCCAGCTAATGTAGGCCGGCAGAATGTACCACATCTACCCAGTCCTCCACCAGAAGAAGGCCCCAGTGATGACAGCTACTCTGGATGTCTGCATCTGGAAGATCTCCGTGGCCCATCTGGTACCATTGGTCAGTCAGACACCACAAGCAACACCCAGTCCACCCCAGAGCAGCCCACATTGGACTCCACGACAACAGCAGCCACCCAACGTCGCCATGACACATCAATCAACAGTATGCCTACCTGTACAGGGACTGGAGTCAACACCTCTCAGGCAAGACAAAGAAGGTCCTGGTGTCAGTGGGAGTGGGCACACAGTTCTGAGGCCACCGGCACAGTGGGCCAGGGCCAGTGGGAGGATATCTGTGCACTAAGGGGTGGCCCAACCCAGGGAACCGACTGCTCAGGAGGCACTATCACAAGTCCTGGAAGCATACCAGAAATCCCAGGACAGGATGGACCAGGTACTTACCACCTTGCGGGAGAACCAGAGGCTGCAGAGGGGACACAACCAGGAGGTCATGCAGCAGTTGCAGGCCCACAGCCAACATGGCCTCTATTGCAGGGGTGCTAAATCAAATCAAATCATTAACGTTTATAAAGCGCGCTACTCACCCGTGCGGGTCTCAAGGCGCTAGGGGAAAAGGGGGTGTTATCGCTGCTCGAACAGCCAGGTCTTTAGGAGTCTCCGGAAAGCGGAGTGGTCCTGGGTGGTCCTGAGGCTGGTGGGGAGGGAGTTCCAGGTCTTGGCCGCCAGGAAGGAGAAAGATCTCCCACCCGCCGTGGAGCGGCGGATGCGAGGGACAGCAGCGAGGCCAGAGGAGCGGAGGAGGCGGGTGGGTACGTAGAAGCTGAGGCGTCTGTTGAGGTATTCCGGTCCCTTGTCGTGGAGGGCTTTGTGTGCGTGGGTGAGAAGTCGGAAGGTGATCCTTTTGCTGACTGGGAGCCAATGCAGGTGTCTCAGGTGTGCGGAGATGTGGCTGCTGCGGGGTACGTCGAGGATGAGGCGGGCCGAGGCGTTTTGAATGCGTTGCAGGCGATTTTGGAGTTTGGCTGTGGTCCCGGCGTAGAGGGTGATGCCGTAGTCCAGGCGGCTCGTGACGAGGGCGTGGGTCACGGTTCTGGTGTCGGCGGGGATCCAGCGGAAGATCTTGCGGAGCATGCGGAGGGTGAGGAAGCAGGCGGAGGACACGGCGTTGACTTGCTTGGTCATGGTGAGAAGAGGGTCCAAGATGAAGCCGAGGTTGCGGGCGTGGTCTGTGGGGGTCGGTGCGGTGCCGAGGGCCGTGGGCCACCAGGAGTCGTCCCAGGCGGACAGGGTGTTGCCGAGGATGAGGACTTCCGTTTTTTCAGAGTTCAGCTTTAGGCGGCTGAGCCTCATCCAATCTGCGACGTCCTTCATACCCTCTTGTAGGTTGGTCTTGGCGCTGGCGGGGTCCTTGGTGAGGGAGAGTATAAGTTGGGTGTCGTCGTCGTAGGAGGAGATGATGATGTCGTGCTTGCGTACGATGTTGGCGAGGGGGCTCATGTAGACATTGAAGAGTGTCGGGCTGAGTGATGAGCCTTGAGGTACGCCGCAGATGATCTCAGTGGGTTCTGAGCGAAACGGAGGGAGGTAAACTCTTTGGGAACGGTTTGCGAGGAAGGAGGCGATCCAGTCCAGGGCCTGGCCTTGGATCCCGGTGGAGCGGAGGCGGGTGATTAGGGTGCGGTGACAGATGGTGTCAAAGGCAGCCGAGAGGTCGAGAAGAATGAGGGCGACTGTTTCACCATTGTCCATCAGGGTTCTGATGTCGTCTGTGACTGAGATGAGGGCGGTTTCAGTGCTGTGGTTGGTTCGGAATCCGGTTTGTGAGGGGTCGAGCAGGTTGTTGTCTTCCAGGAAGGTGGTCAGCTGTTTGTTGACGGTCTTCTCTATTACTTTGGCTGGGAAAGGCAGAAGAGAGATGGGGCGGACGTTTTTCAGGTCACTCGGGTCAGCCGTAGGTTTCTTTAGTAGGGCGTTGACTTCGGCGTGTTTCCAGCATTCGGGGAAGGTAGCAGAAGAAAAAGAAGAGTTGATGACGGTCTGGAGGTGCGAGGCGATGATGTCGTCGGCTTTGTTAAAGATGAAGTGCGGGCAGGGGTCCGAAGGGGCGCCGGAGTGGATAGAGTTCATGATGGATTTGGTTTCTTCCGTGTTGATGTGGGTCCAGTTGTTGAGGGTGATGGCCGGGGATGCGGGTTCGGTGGTGTTTGGTTGGGTCTGGTGTCCGAAGCTGTCGTGGAGGTCGCTGATCTTGCGATGGTAGAAAGTGGCGAGGGATTCGCACAAATCCTGTGAGGGCGTGACGGCGTTGGCGCTGGGGTTGGAGAACTCCTTGACGATGCTGAAGAGTTCTCTGCTGTTGTGGCTGTTTTTGTCCAGTCTGTCGGTGAAAAAGTTCCTTTTGGCAGCGCGGATCAGGTGGTGGTGTTCGCGGGTAGCGTTCTTGAGGGCGGTCATGTTGTCAGCAGTGTGGTCCTTGCGCCAGGCTTTCTCAAGGGCGCGACAAGTTTTCTTTGATTCTTTGAGGGTGTCAGAGAACCAGAGAGGTTTTTTGGTGTTGGTCTGTCGATGCGTGCGTTTGAGGGGAGCAAGGTTGTCTGCGCAGTTGGAGATCCAGTTTGTGAGGCTGAGGGCTGCGTCGTTGGGGTCGGTGGTGAGGGTGGGTTGGTTGGCGGCGAGTGCGGAGAAGAGTTGCTCTTCGGGGATCTTGTTCCACTGTCGACGAGGGATGGGTTGAGTGCGGAGGTGGCGGGTCTCGCGTCGGAATGTGAAGTGGACGTAGCTGTGGTCGGTCCAGGGTAGGGCGGAGGCGTGGCTGAAGAAGACGTGTTTGCTGGCGTAAAATTGCCACCATCTGCATGAGTCCACAACACATCAGCGAGACAAGAGTACTGACCTGCCCTCTACATCTGCTGCAGCTAGTGGACTGAAGGACCTGCCACAGGACTCACAGCCCACCAGCATCCCTCCCTCTGTAGTAGAGGAACTGCCCCGCAAACGTTCCCTGTGAGCCAGACATCCTCCAGAGACTGTAGATAAGACCAAAACCACTGCCAGGAAGTGAGTCTCACCAACATGTCTCCCTTGTGTGCTGCTGAGACACCTTATTAACTTTGGACTGTCATTGCCCCTTTGTCCTATGACCCCATGGAAACTGGACCTGTGCTACAAACTAACTGGGCCACTATACTGAAGATTTCATCCACCATCACCCCACTCGATTCCACTATCCCTTCATTTTTGTAATTGTAATCAACACTCTTTAACACAACAGAAGGATTTGTGCATTTATTGCAATATCGTGACCTTTGTTTCATGTGAAAATATCATGTGAAGTATGAATCCATCCAATGTACAGTCAGCTTGGGGTACACATTACCAGTGTAAGTGCTTGCCAGAATTCACCATCCACCAAACTGTGTGCAAGCAGTCTGTAGGCATTCCATGAGTACACAGTAGCGACCACACCAACATCTGAAAAAAGGTAAATTTTCAGTGACATTCAAATTAGCAGTAAAGGGAAGTAAAGCAACATCGACCCCTGTAACATGACAGCCTACATACATCTGGTCACAGCAACTTATTATTTTGAACTGCAATTAACTCCAAACACTAGTTGTGACAATACACAACTTTTGTAAGGGCCTTAGAGAAGACAAGATACCACAGTATGAGCTATGCCATGTTCTCAGTAAGACAATCCCTCTATAACACCTAGTCCAAGCCAAACTGTCAGGGGCAATGAAATCACAGAGCGGTGTGTAAGCACATTCAAACTCACACTACTTTTCCAGCAACAAATGCTGAGTACTGTATGGACTGAGGACACAGTTGGACACGGACATGTATGTGAAACTGCAAAGCAGCTGATAGATTGCATAGCCAGAATTATATTTCTAACCAATCATCATACCACTGGCAACGCTAACCACAGATGGAACAGTGTCAGGTTTCATCATGCGCACATTAGAGCTTGGTACATCATTGCTGCCACACAGCTCTTCATTCAACTGTTGGTAGGAACAGAACTACAGTCTTACCTGAGAGTCTTTGGGAGTACTGGTGTATCAGATGTGTCCTGTTGTCCACATCGCCCTCCTTCTCATCTTCATCACTGTCCTCAGGTTCCTCTGCTGCCACAGGTGCACTCTCTCCCCCCTCCTCCTGCAGGAATGGCACACGTCTTCTGAGGACCAAATTGTGAAGCATGCAGCAGGCCACGGCTATCTGGCAGAGCTTTACAGGGGAGTAGAGTAGGGATCCACCAGAAACATGTAGGCACCTGAACCCGGCTTTCAGTAGGCCAAATGTTCTTTCGATGACTCTTCTGGTCCGTCCATGTGCCTCATTATATTGATTCTTTGCCTCTGTCCTCTGTATCCTCACTGGTGTCAACAGTCAGGATAGGTTTGGGTAGCCGGTGTCACCTGGAAATAGTGAGAAACTCACATTACATCCGTACAATAGCACAGAGGACAATGCCAGGTGGCATACAGTGACATACACAGTATGAAACATCATGCTCACCAATGAGCCAGACTCTCTCGCCCTCTGTAGTTGTGCCATCATCTGTGGGACTCTGCTGTTCCTCAGTACATAGGCATCATGCACAGATCCTGGAAACATGGCAGTAACGTGGGAAATATACTGATCAGCAAAGCACACCATCTGCACATTAATGGAATGGTAACATTTCCTATTTCTAAACAACTGCTCATTTATCCTGGGAGGAACCAAAGCAATATGGGCCCCATCAATGGCCCCAATCGCATGTGGAATATGTCCCATTGTATAGAAAGCAGCCTTAACAGTGGGCAAATCATCACTTTGGGGGAATGTGATATAGCTGCTCATGTGTTTCAGCAAGGCAGTCAAAACTCTTCTCAGCACTTTAGTAAACATTGGCTGAGACACACCTGCAGCCAAGCCCGCTGTCACCTGAAATGACCCACCGGCCAGGAAGTGGAGCACTGACAGCACCTGTACTGTAGGAGGTATCGCAGTCGGACTACGAAGAGCAGGAGTGAGACCTGGCTACGGCCCTGTCCAGACGATAGGTGAGAACTATATGGCGTTCCTCCATTGTAGCCAACTCAACTAGGGCTCTGTACACGGGTGCATTCCTCCTCCTCCGCAGTGGTTGGTATCTGAACAAACCAGACATCACAAGTGTGAGAAAGAAGGAATGATAGAAACACACAAAATCACAGTAAATAGAGCTGTCTCACACATTTCAGGCAACCAGTGTTTGGAACCTGCTCTGGTTGCGTCAACATGCAAACGGACTTCTGATACTATACAATTTCATTATATGGTCATACTGCTTCACACATGCAGTCTAAGTTGTGAGATGTGATTTGTACCATCACATTTAACATTTTTGTCAACTACTCTTCTGCAAGCAGTGCACTGGTGTGAGCTCTTATTGAAGAGACAGATTCTCCCACCAAACGTATAATGTAAACGTGTAGGAATAGCCTTGGTGTGTACCATAAGTACCTATGACGCACATTTAATTGACTACCATGATAACAATCATCAGAAAAGGGCCCCCGCCTGTCCTGCATGCAGAGGACAGGTGGAAGTGACCTCACTCAGCCGGCGGTTGACGTCATGGCGGAGGGCGGTCTGAACCGCTGTGCAAATCCTCATTGGTTAACATTGAAGTCTATGGAGCACAGGGGCCAATGATGATCACCACTGGTGGTGACAATGATTACCGGCCCGGACCTGACCGCCATTTTCAGAAGCTCATGTCATGTGACTCCTGACTTTCACCCTATCAAAAACTCCACTGCGTGAGCTGCTGTGTCCTGTGTCTGGAAGCCACAATGGTCCATACTACAGGGGATAGGGCCTCAACCTTCACATCCGAAGAGCTGGAGAAGCTTGTGGATGGTGCCCTACCTTTGTATGGACAGTTGTATGAGCCTCCAGATCAACAAGTGATCACCTTTTAGGTATTTTCGATGCGACATGGCTGTATGTTGATGTATGTTTGTGCATGCAGTGTGTCCTTTAGGGAGTGTTGTCTGCTGCATGCAATATGTACACAGAGGTACGAGTGATGTGTATGATGATTGTGGTTTCTATGTAGTATGTAGTCCATTGCTGTAACTGACTATAGTGTGTAGTTAATGGTGTCCTTCTGTCTGTGTCAGCGCCCATCAGAAGAAAGGGTTATGGTGTGCCAAGGACGTGCGGACCTTGGGGGTCCATAGCCGGTGGAGCACCCTCTGCAGAAAGCAGTGGGAGGACCTGAGATGCTGGGCCCAGAAGACCATGGAGACCCAGCTGGGGAAGTTCTCCCAGCGAGGGAAGGATGCCTGTCAGTCCCTGAGCGCCTAATGGCCTGCATACTGGCAGTGGCCAGCTCAGAGTTGGATGGGTGCTTGAGGGCAGCACAGCAGCTACAAGGGGGTGAGTACTGTGCACTTTTGTTCCCTAGTGCCTGGCATGGTCTTTGGATGCCAAGGTAATAGTCAGTGTATGCCTCAGTATGCCCTTGTAGGTAATGTTGTATAGTTCTGCATTGCTATTATGAGTGGTATGTACAATTGGTATTAGTCATTTGCTGAGATTTCTGCTCTAGTAAGGGCCTACATCCTGAGTCACCAGCGTTGGAGTGATGGTCCGATGTCCGCTGCCTAGGTGGTGTGACATGACAATTGCATGTTGTGCAGACTCTGTAACAGAGAAAGTGTAGCTGTGCCTTTGTCAATCGGCAGACATGGATTAGTGAGTCTCAGTAGGTGTGCAGATGTTAGTTTCATCAGAGTTCATTTCAGCTGTTGTTCCCAGGCAACGGTGTGGTACTGTGGTTGTCACTGCATAGTGTAAATTACCAGTGAGTCATTGTGATGTGTATGCCATATGTGCCTGTTCTTGCTGTTATTGACCCTGTGCTCCCTTTCTTTCTCCCCCACCCTCCCTGTCCTTGTGTGCATTAGCATCATCTGGCAAAGGAGCAGGGGCATCGGCAAGTGGGGGAGCTACAGCTCACCGGACCCAGGAGGCAGTGTCCACCGACACCAAGGGGACCAGTGGGTTGGAGGGTGAGGGGAGCATAAGGAGGGGACAGGAGCTGATACTACTGACTCTGATTCCTCCTCCGATGGGAGCTCCCTGGTGGTGGCGGACCCCTCTGGGACTACCCCGGCATCATAATTTTCTTACTACTCATGATCCAGCACCACCCTCCCAGTAGCCCCCCACCCAGTTGCCCGTGCCCGCTCACCCAGGAGAGTGGGCATCTGCTTGGCCACAGGCACCTCAGCCCCTGCCTCAGTCAGCCCTGCTGCCCTCACTGAGGAGGTTATTGACCTCCTGAGAGCCACCTCTGTAGGGCAGGCAACCATAGTGAATGCCATCCAGGGGTTGGAATCCTAGATGCTGCAATGCAATGCCTACCTGGAGGGCATTCACGTTGGCTTGGCTTGGCTGGCCTACATATATCGTTTCAGGCTCTGGACTCCTCTTTAACAGCAGACAGAGTCCCTAGTTCTTCCGTACACCCTCCAATTACCTATACCTAGTCCCAGACCCCTCTCCCCCCACCCATCCCAAGCACACAATCAGACAAACATGCACTTAAGACAACAGAGAGGGCTTCCAAAGTCAAGCAAAAGGCCCAAAGATCACACCACAAGCATACACACATCCAACACACAGAAGCACACACAACAACAGCCACTGTGTCCACTGTCTCCCCCTCCTCCCTCACAGTCACATCAGCACTCACACCTGCAAGCACTGCATTTTCAGTCCCAGATCCTTCCACCAGTTCAGCCTTGCCCGCAGTCACCACAACAGCAGACATACAGACTAGCACCCCATCCACCACATGTGCAGTCTCCACCGCCACCATCACGACCACATGCAGCACACCCACCTAACTTGCAGACACCACCCCAACATACATTCACACGACCTGTTTGTCCTCTCCCTCCCTCTCTTCCTCCCTCCTCCCAAAACACATAAATGCTCCCACTCAGACACCCAAGTCATCCGCCTCATACAAGCCCATTTTGTATGCGCCTATAACCCAGCCCAGCACACCTACACCTCCTAGAACCATTCCCTCTACCTCCACTCCCAAACCTGCTCCCACAGTCCGCCCCACTGTACCTAATCAACCTCTCCTTGCCCGCCTTGACCTCTTCTCTCCTCCTGACCCACCCTGTGTTCTCCCTAAACGTAAGGTCCTGCTTCCCCAGCCCAGTCCTTTCAGCTCCAAGTCCTCCCATGGCTCCCCTAATGTTTTGAATGTCCCTCCCCTGCTAAGAAACCTTCCACTACGGAGCACAAGGCAGCCACTCCTACCTCCTGCTCCATACCCACTCCCCTGCCCCCTAAACAGAAGAGCAAGACCCCACCCCCTCCCAAACCAAAGTTCAAACACCCCCATCCAAGAGGAAACACCATCTCACCCACTCCCCCACCCACTGCCCCATGAAGTGCCTGCCTTCCACATTGATGTCTCTGCCCAGTGGAGTCACTTGGGCTGTCAGGAGTTAAGTTGGGCCAATAACGTTGCCCTGTGTATTGGCATGGACACTTGGACTGGCCAATTCACCCAAATGGAGTTTCGCCGGCCTGAAGATGGCAACTGCTGTGGTCGGTGGCCGGACTGCACTGGTGGTTCAAGCGGTGCATTGGCTGTAAGTAGGAGGGATCACTGCCTGGCGGCGGTACTACTGCCATTGTCGGCGTGGTGGTCAGCTGACCACCAAAGTCATAATGAGGGCCTTAATCTAGAAAGTGGTGTCATGCAGAGGTGATGATACACCCAAAACAAAACTAATCAACAGTAAGTTATATAGGGTGTAGGAAAGGACCCCTTTTGACACAGTTACCCCCCCCCCTTTTTGCACACTGTTACTGAGGTTTTTTGACTGAGGTGCATTGGGTCCCTGCTAAACCGGTCCCCAGTGTCAGTGCACTTTCTCAATTACAATTGGCACACTCCTCTACCTGTGTAAGTCCCTAGTAAGTGGTAGCCCTGGTAGCTAGGACATGGGCAGGAGAGAGTGTTGAAGTAAGCCTCAGCAAGGCCTACTATTGCAAGGGGTTCGCCCTTCTCTGCACAAAGTCCTCAGACCATATAGGAAGAAGCTGGCACAGAAACTGAAATAAAAGACAAAGGCGGTCATTCTGACCCTGGCGGTTGAAAACCGCCAGGGCAGAGTGCCGCGGAAGCACCGCCAACAGGCTGGCGGTGTTCATGGGCAATTCTGACCGTGGCGGTAAAGCCGCGGTCAGAAAAGGGCAACCAGCGGTTTCCCGACGGTTTACCCCTGCCCCAAAGAATCCTCCATGGCGGCGCTGCTCGCAGCACCGCCATGGGGATTCCGACCCCCTTCCCGCCATCCTGGACCCCTCTAAAACAAGCTGTACACAGCTGCCTTTGCAGTCTGCGTGTCCTGATGCAAGCCAGGCAAAACACAACATGGCACACCTATTGTGTGCCATGTCACCCATACTGAATCTAAATATAGGTGTCACCCCTACAGTAGGCCTTGGAGCCCTAAGGCAGGGTGTATTATATCCAATGTGTGGTCCTATCTGCATGAGCAGATACGACCCTGCGATGTGCAGCCCCATTGCCGGGCATTGCAAATGGACAAGGAAGCCATGTTAAGGTACATGCTGGACACTCGGTCATCCGGAGTGACCCAGTCACATAATAACTTTGCTGAACCCTATGGTGTCTGGTATCAAACACCTTGTCTTAATAAACCCAGGCTGATGCCTGCCTTGGATGTATTGTGACATGTACCCAGAGGGCACCTTAGAGGTGCGCCTTGAACTCTACTAGTCTCTAAGTGTGTTGGCTGACTGGTCTCACCCAGCCTGCCACCACAAACAGGTTGCTGATTGCCTGGAGGTGAGAGCCCATGCTCTCAGAAGTCAGATACAAAGCCTGCTCTGGAGAGGGGCTGTTGTCACCTACTCCAGCAGGAAAGCTAGCAGATCTACATACTAAGGCCAGGGGTTTCAAAGGCCTTGCTGCCTTTGGAATGCAAACCCTCAGCTTCTCAGACCTGGGTGTTGCCACCCCATGTCCTGAGGCTTATTCGGCACCCGTACAAGCAGGAAAATTAGTCAGTAGGTGTGTACCACCTTTGGGCTAGCCACATCCCTATGGTGGGCTACCTGAAGTGGACACTCGAGGAAGGGTTCCACCATCTTGTTTATGGTTGGAACCAGGTCTTCTGGCAAAGGGATATGCCCAGTCACCAGAGGAAGTGGTCAAATAGGGGTTGTAGGCACCCCAAGGGTAAGTAGCCCAGTGGCTACTACCCAACACTAAAGCAAAAAGCATTAACTGAGAAGCAGCAACTGACTTAGCCCCAACCCCGCCGGCCCGCCTGCCTGCTGTCCTCGACAATACCACCAAAGATGACTCGTCCTGCCGCTGTTGTGCCTCCAAAAAGACTGGGAGGACTGCCAGCAGTTCAAGAAGGAACCAGGATCTCCGGTGGCATAGAGGAGCTGTTTCCCTGCATTCTGCAGGTACCAAAGAATAATCTTGAGGGCTTTGTACCGCAAAAAAACCTGACACCGGAAAGCTCCACTACACCATGCCCCTTAGCCCGAGTTGAGGTGGGCAAGCTGTGCCAGCGTGGTCCCAATGTCGTCCAGGTCCTAAGCCCACCTTGAGTGTCTCAACTATGGCCGCCCTGGCGAAGCCTGCAGCCTCCTTATGCAGGCTCCCTCTACCGTGACCACCTCCGGTGACAAAGACCCGACCCCTCAGGACACCCCTGGGGCAGCTCACGCCGAAAAGTAATTCTACACACGGACGCCCCTAAGCCCCCCCGAGGTGACCTGTTAATGCTGCTTTGGACCTTGCCCCATACTTAGCTCAACTCCAGCCATTTAGTCCTGTAAGTCGCTGCTGAGTACCCATATGCAATATATGTGTTTGTTTCCATAGGACTGCATTACTGTATTAGAGACATTTAAAGTATATTGCCTGTGTTCTTCAAAAGTGCATCAGTATTTATTCTTTTAACTGTATTCTGGTGTTGAAACATAATGTAAAGAAAAGTAACTATTTTTCGAACAATTGACCTTCTGTTCCTTTTTGAGTGTGTGTCATTTACAACAAATGCTTAGCACTACCCTCTGGTGATCCTGACTGTTCGACCACACTACTACAATAGAGAGCTTTTGGGATTGTTATTTGTAACCCTGTCAACCAATAAGAGTCGCCTGGACTATCTGCATAGTGTACCCCTACACTGGGGAGCTGCACAGATAGCCAGCTCCCTACATGGGGACACTCTGACCTCTGCATGTCTGGTTCACTGCTTAAGATCAGCATGTTTCACCAGCGTTGCTTATCATTCTGGCTGGAACACAGATGCTGTTGAGGGGCCTTGAATTCACTGACAGGTCCTTGTTAGGTAGTAGAAGGGATTGTACCTGCACTCTGCTCTGTGGTGGTTCCACAATGGAAGCACGCATGTGTTATGTGGCTGAAGTGGGGCAGTGCAGGTTCTGTGCATGAGGACGAGAGATGAGCTCTTACCTTGTTTTTGATGTGCCTATGGATGAGCTTGGCACAGATGGACTGAGGGATTGATGCTGTGATGTGGCCATGCAATCTGTCATATGAGCAGATACATAGGCTCTGATATTATAACCTAAGAATACTGATACAGCGTTATTGAGTAGAGAACATGCGTAGTCTCCTCCAGTCATGGGGGTTCATTAAATCTCGATTCTGGTGGGTTTAGTACACTAGTGATATGCATAGACTGGTTATGGCCCAGTTAATACCAGGAATTTAGCTGCATCTCAAATCTAGTGGACCTCAGGAGAGTAAACAAAGTAACAGTAATAAAGTACATTTCAAGAGGACTTAAGGGGTAACTTGGACCCACAAAACCAGCCTGCCAGTCCCCTAAGGGGCGGAGGTATTGTTCTCGGGTACCCTGGGTAAGGACCATCTGCCATATTTAAAGAGAGCAGGGATCTATGTGCTTTGAAGAGGCTGCAACGCCTCCCCTCACAGCACTACAGGCGTGCTGAGTGGACGCCATATTTAAAGTTCCCACTAGGCAAACTGTCTTGCTTTAAGCTCAAGTCCCTACACAGATATAATGATGGGTTTGGAGGTGTGCTTTGCATTCAGCCTTCTGTGTAATCTGCAGGCGCGTAGCCCTGTGCTGGTGCATGTGTGCCAATGGAATGGGCCATATGCCAGGTTGGGAGTGCAAGGGGGTAGTGCAGAAGCACAAAGGGATCTTGTCAGACTGGTTCTGTGGTAAGGAGTGCAGCAGCATGGGATCCTCCCTTTATCCACCTACTGGGTGTGTGCATGTACCATCTGTCCTAAATAGGCTGCAACTCCGAAACACAGCTGGTATGTAGCAGCGTTAGGGTGTGCCGTAGATGGGCAGATGTGTGCAGTGAAGGGCCCAGGAGACACCAGCGCAGGGGCCTCTCACAATCCAAGAACGCTTTAATGGCACACCCAGATATTCAGCTATTGCTAAAGCTTAGTTGTTAACATGCATGCTTTTAATTTCTTAAGACACCGTTTATATGTTACACACAAAAACTGCGTGTGTTCCTTCGTTGGCAGAATCTTCATGCTTTGCACAGACTTCCGAGTGGGAGCTCTGCGTCCTTGCTGACGCCTACGTGCTGATGGTCACGATTAGGGCAGGACACCCCCAATTAGTTAAGTAAAAAATTGCTTCATTTCAGCTGTTTTCTGCTTAGAAAAAAACTCCACTCCAGTGCAGGTCTACGAAGAATTTAATGAATTTCCTCAATACTTTCCGTAAACCTCCCTCCTCTCTGTTCCCAGGGGTCAGCACCTAGGGATGCCACCTTGGACGGTTTTTACCAGCCTGGTCAGTTTGCTAGGTCGAGCGCTTCTGACCTGTTGGCTTTTAACCACGCCCATCACTTTCACTCATTTGTTGGCCTGCCTTTCAAAAAACCCTTGATGTCATTGGTAAATGCTTTACGTATGTCCCGCCTCGGGGTGATTTAGTTAACGCCTTGGAGACTGACCCTGTTACATGGATAATTACAAGATTGCCAATATACTTCAGTCTGGGTGAACTTCTTTTTTTTTCTTTGGGGTCTGTCCTTCACGCTCATGGCAGATATGGCGCTTTGAATTGGCTCACACCGTAGACCCCCAGCACCTCCCACCTGCCCCTGTTTCGTGTTTGTGTCTGCCCGTCCCCACTGCTCCTCCCATGTCATTGCTTGTTTTCGGTGTGTTTTCAGTGCGTCCTCACTTAAATAGGAAGAGGTCCACTATGTGGCACCCCCTGGTTCTCTTTCTCTTACCAAAAAAATAATCCCTACCTTCATTCATTATCTTTGTAAGTTCTTTCATGCTTGGAACTTTTGTTTTACAGCTCGGAGAAGTTTTGTTTGGCCCTTGTTTGTAATATTGCAACAGGCCTGCTACCCTTGACAATGTGTAATGCACTATGCCCTCTAGGGCCTAAATATATGGTTATGCTGCATTATTTTCACCTTTTTTTCATGTGGTTATGTTCTATAAGCGCTGACTGCATGGTTACATTACCATGTTTCTTCCAAATGCTCTTTTCATTGTGGTGCCCTCAAGGGGCTGTCCTGAGCATCTCAGTCAATATACTATAATATTCTCAACATATAAACTTGCCCCATAATGCTTTGCAGGGCATTACTTTTACAAAAGATTGTTGCTCATAATTCTCCCTGTTGTGGCCCTTGGACAATAAGACCCCCATCAAAATGCTCTTTCTGGCTACATCATCTCTAGGTCCCACACTAGGTTGGTGGGGACCACAAAATAATAACCCCTCCCACCATGCAGTGTCTTTTATGCTTTTTCAAGGCTAGAACTTTTACAGCTGAGAGAAGTTTTGTTTTAAAGACCTTGTTTGTAATATCATTGCAGTAGACCCGCTAGTCCTAAAAATGCTCTCTAGTGGCTAAATATATGGTTAAACTGCATTTTTTCTCCTGTTTTTTTTCATTGGGTTATGCTCTCTAGGGGTGAACAATATGGTCACGTGACAATGTTTCTTACAAATTATATTTTTGTTATGGTGCTCTCTAGGGGTTGTTTTCAAGATTAAGGTCTAATGTCAAAAGTGTATTTCTGATAATGGTTCATGTGATAATTGTATATGATTTAATAATTTCTCCTTATTACAATTATGACCATGATTCAGGGCGACTTGACATCCTTATAACACTTTGACAGTTGGAACACTTGATGTGTTTGTGTGACGTTTCTAGTTTATTTCTCCTTTGGGGCTGTCTTGTGTCTTTTTTGGGGAATTGTGTTAGCCAGCCAGCAGCTCTGATGGTGAGGTGGTGAAAGTGGTATTCTATTAAAATTAGTGTGTCAGATTTAAATTAGATGCTAAATGGCAACATTTGCATTTTTGCTGCAGGTAGAGGAAGAGGATAAATGGAAGTTACATGCAGGGCCACTGGAATTATATGGCTGGAAAAGACAAAATTATCAGGTAGGGCTGACCAATTTATGCGGCAAGAAAACTCCAGTTATGAATTCACAATGCCATAGCTCTAACTCAAGCAAATGCGAGACCTATTACACCTCCCCAGGGCTATCTCAATGTTGGAGGGGGGGCCACGCGACCGCACTTGTGGAGCCACAGATGGCCCTGGGGACCGCCACCCTCCAGGGTCGGCCCCTGCTATGCCCTGGGGGGCCAACCCGAGATATAGCTGTGGGTTGGCTGCAGCCTAGCCACAGCAAGCACTTTGGGTTTTTACAGCGGGACCTGTAAAGCAGATCCCGCTGTCAAAATCTGAAGCTTTCATCTCTGTTCCCTGCACACACATGGTTACTTGCTGAAGGAAAAGGCACCACGAGGGAAGCCTTAAGGCTTTCCCTGCAGTGCCAGATAGGGTGTTTTGGTAAAATTAATAAAACATTTTTTAACAAAAAAAATATTTTTAATTATGTAGGGACTGCAGGGGAGCCCTTGAGGGCTCCCACACGGTCTCGGATAGCGCATAATGGGCTTAAAAAAATCACAAACCCAAAGCTCAGTGTGAAGGTCTGAGGTTTGGGCGTTCGAGTCCAGCTGGACACATTTTCATCTTTTTTTTTTGTTGGGAACCACTGCTTTAGGAGATTTGGTCAACCGATGTTGTTTATGTATGTCTACCATTTGGTTTTGAGACTAATTTAAGTGACATTAGTATTGTTAATATGGGGAAATAAACTTTTCACCTTTTACATAAAGGTGTGGTTTTTAATGGCCAAATGGGTCATAGTGCGTAAACATTATTGATTCAAAGGTGTTTTGATGATGTTTTATTGAGTATGAGGTTGAAATTGTAGTGAATTGAGGACTTATGATGGAATCACTCTAAGCGTAGTCAAAAGGTCTATGAACCGCTAACACGACTCCTAATAAACCTAACAATAAAAGAGCGAGTAAGGACAGACACTCACACCCAACCTGACGCCACTCGCCCCGATACACCCTCTGACGCCCAGAGAGGCCGCGGCCACCTCCTGCGCACACGGCCCTAGGGCTGTGCGTGGCCTGGGTCTGGGTGGTGTTGGCCACGCGGTCTGGCTGCAGACAGGTCTTGTGGGCAACCTCCCCTGCGCACGGGCGGAGGCCGCGCACGGCCACCTCCTGCGCGCACGGCCCTAGGGCTGTGCGCGGCCTGGGTCTGGGTGGTGTTGGCCACGCGGTCTGGCTGCAGGCAGGTCTTGTGGGCAACCTCCCCTGCGCACGGGCGGAGGCCGCGCGCGGTTGGGTGCTTACATGGGGTTCACTTCACACTCGCATATATAGACTTCAGTGTTTGGATGTTACTCCGCAGTGCATGCATTCGTGTTTATATGCGTGTCTGGATACCTACACGCACACACTGCGTCATTTATACAGTTAAAGCCAACATTGGGCCTGTGTTACTCTTGGGCTGCGCCACGCATGAACCCACCGAGCTGCAGGGCTCGTGTGCGTCACAAGGTTCCTGCGCGCGTCATACGCTACCGGGCTGCGTCACACGACAGCGCTGTCACATTTTAACCGGTTCTGTGCCTTGGACGAGATGATCTCGTCCAAGGCTACAGTTCCCCTGTGCCTTGGACGAGATCATCTCGTCCATGGCACAGGGGAACTTGGGGGCGCGCTAGCGCGCCCCCCGTGCACCCCCCTCTCCACCCAAGTCGGGGATGGAAGGGGAAGACCTTCCCCTTCCACCCCGACCCCCCCCCCTATGACGTCAGCGCGCGCGCGCACGCTGATTTGTCACAGGGGCCTCCCTAGTCGCGCTGGAAGCTCTGCTTCCAGCGCGATTGAAAAAGAAATGCAAAAGCATTTCTCTTTCAATCACTGGGAGGCCCGGAGGGGCTTCAAAGGGAAGGAAAAGTATTTCCTTCCCTTTGAAGTCCCTCCGAGGGTTTCAAAAGCCGGATTGCTTGCAATCCGGCTTTTGAAATCCCACTAGACACCAGGGATTTTTTTTTTTTTTTCTGTTATTGACAAAAGGGAGCGACCCCTTGGGCAAGGGTCGCTCCCAGGGAGGGCATCTTTTCGGGAAGGCCTTTTCTGCCCCCAGGGGGGGCAGAAACCTCTAGGCACCAGGGACCATTTTTTTTTATTTTTTTTTTTTATGTTTCATTTTTTTTTTTTTTTGGTGGGGAGCGACCCCTTAGGCAAGGGTCGCTCCCCTTGGGGGAAAATTATATTTTGGCCATTTCTGCCCCCCTTGGGGGCAGATTGGCCTATTTTGATGAGGCCAATCTGCCCCCAAGGGGGGTAGAAACCACTAGACACCAGGGAGTTTTTTCTTTGCGTGAATTTCACGCAAAGGGAGTGACCCCTTAGGCAAGGGTCGCTCCCTGGGGGGGGAGGGCAATTTATTTTAGGCCATTTCTGCCCCCCCTGGGGGCAGTTCGGCCTATTATTAGGCTGAACTGCCCCCAGGGGTGGGGGCAGAACCCTCTAGGCGCCAGGGCAATTTTTTTTTTTTTGTTGTTTCTTTTTTTAGAGATGGGGAGCGACCCATCAGGCAAGGGTCGCTCCCCTGGGGGGCAAATTGTATTTAGACCATTTCTGCCCCCCTGGGGGCAGATTGGCCGATTTTAGGTCAATCTGCCAGGGGGCAGAAACCACTAGGCACCGGGATTTGTTTTTTGGCGCCAATGTCACGCAGGGGGAGCGACCCCATAGGCAAGGGTCGCTCCCGGGGGGGGGGGGGGGACGCAGAAACCTCTAGGCGCCAGGGCCAATTTTTTTTTTTTTGTTTGGTTGTTTTTTTAGAGATGGGGAGCGACCCATCAGGCAAGGGTCGCTCCCCTTGGGGGGCAAATTGTATTTAGGCCATTTCTGCCCCCCCTGGGGCCGGCTGAGCTAGAGGCCAAAATCTACAGGTAGGCACTTCGCAAAAAACACCTCTGTTTTCTTCCAAAATTTTTGATGTGTCCACGTTGCGCTTTGGGGTGTTTCCTGTCACGGGCGCTAGGCCTACCTACGCACGCAAGTGAGGTATCATTTTTATCTGGAGCTGGGTGGAAGGAAATTTGTGGCTCCTCTCAGATTCCAGAACTTTCTGCCACAGAAATGTGAGGAACATGTGTTTTTTTAGCCAAATTTTGAGGTTTGCAAAGGATTCTGGGTAACAGAACCTGGTCCGAGCCCCGCAAGTCACCCCTCCTTGGATTCTCCTAGGTCTCTAGTTTTCAGAAATGCACAGGTTTGGTAGGTTTCCCTAGGTGCCGGCTGAGCTAGAGGCCGAAATCTACAGTTAGGCACTTCGCAAAAAACACCTCTGTTTTCTTCCAAAATTTTGGATGTGTCCACGTTGCGCTTTGGGGTGTTTCCTGTCGCGGGCGCTAGGCCTACCCACGCAAGTGAGGTATCATTTTTATCGGGAGACTTGGGGGAACGCTGGGTGGAAGGAAATTTGTGGCTCCTCTCAGATTCCAGAACTTTCTGCCACAGAAATGTGAGAAACATGTGTTTTTTTAGCCAAATTTTGAGGTTTGCAAAGGATTCTGGGTAACAGAACCTGGTCCGAGCCCCGCAAGTCACCCCTCCTTGGATTCCCCTAGGTCTCTAGTTTTCAGAAATGCACAGGTTTGGTAGGTTTCCTTAGGTGCCGGCTGAGCTAGAGGCCAAAATCTGCAGGTAGGCACTTCGCAAAAAACACCTCTGTTTTCTTTCGCATTTTGGGGCGTTTCCTGTCGCGGGCCCTAGGCCTACCCACACAAGTGAGGTATCATTTTTATCGGGAGACTTGGGGGAACATAGATTAGCAAAACAAGTGCTATTGCCCCTTGTCTTTCTCTACATTTTTTCCTTCCAAATATAGGAGAGTGTGTAAAAAAGACATCTATTTGAGAAATTCCCTATAATTCACATGCTAGTATGGTCACCCCGGAATTCAGAGATGTGAAAATAACCACTGCTCCTCAGCACCTTATCTTGTGCCCTTTTTGGAAATACAAAGGTTTTCTTGATAGCAATTTTTTACTCTTTATATTTCAGCAAATTAATTGCTGTATACCCGGTATAGAATGAAAACGCACTGCAGGGTGCAGCTCATTTATTGGCTCTGGGTTCCTCGGGTTCTTGATGAACCTACAAGCCCTATATATCCCCGCAACCAGAGGAGTCCACCAGACGTAACGGTATATTGCTTTCCATAATCTGACATTGCAGGGAAAAGTTACAGAGTAAAACGTAGAGAAAAATGGATGTTTTTTTCACCTCAATTTCAATATTTTTCTTTTTCAGCTGTTATTTTCTGTAGGAAACCCTTGTAGGATCTACACAAATGACCCCTTGCTGAATTCAGAATTTTGTCTACTTTTCAGAAATGGTTAGTTTTCTGGGATCCAGCATTGGTTTCATGCCCATTCCTGTCACTGACTGGAAGGAGGCTGAAAGCACAAAAAATTGCAAAAATGGGGTATGTCCCAGTAAAATGCCAAAATTGTGTTGAAAAATTGGGTTTTCTGATTCAAGTCTGCCTGTTCCTGAAAGCTAGGAAGCTGCTGAGTTTAGCACTGCAAACCCTTTGTTGATGCCATTTTCAGGGGGAAAAGCACAAGCCTTCTTCTGCAGCCCTTTTTTCCAATTTTTTTTAAAAAAACGAAATTTTCACTGTATTTTGCCCAATTTCTTGGCCTCCTTCTGGGGAACCCACAAAGTCTGGGTACCTCTAGAATCCCTAGGATGTTGGAAAAAAAGGACGCAAATTTGGCTTGGTTAGCTTATGTTGACAAAAAGTTATGAGGGCCTAAGCGCGAACTGCCCCAAATAGGCAAAAAAAGGCCTGGCACAGGAGGGGGAAAAGGCCTGGCAGCGAAGGGGTTAAGAGCTTATTTACTCACTCTCCGCCATCTTGTGGCCAGGCATCGTCATCGCTCCTATACGGATTATGGGAGCGGAGACGTTTGCCTGACTTTGACACGGACGAGCAGGCGCGTGCCGTCTCATCGTGAGGTCATATATTAATATTCATGAGAAGAGGCAAGGTATAAACTAGAGCGAGCTCTGGGCGCCCGTGAGTCGCCGAGGCCGTGCTGTCCGCTGCTAGGTAAGGGCCGCTGGCCTAGAGGTATGTTCGCAGCCGCTCTAGAAGGTTTGACGCGCGGCCCCGCCGCTCGCGGCGGTCGAGGTTTTATGACATCAGAGGGAGCGCGGTGGGCTCGCTTGCGAAGTGACGTCATATCGCCGTTTCCCACCGAGACGGGGGTCTTTACCCTGGCGCGCGGCTCCTAAAATGGCGGCGCGCGGCGGCCATTTTAGGGCGGCCGGAGCGAAGGGCGCAGCCGGAGACCCGCCGCGCGTGACGCGACCCCCGCAGGCGTCTGCGGCGAAGCGGGCGCTGCCGGGGCGCCGCCCGCCGTGTTACTCCGTGCGGCGATGCCGCTATAGGCCTCCCCGGCCGCGGCGCCTCTCGAGCGGAAGGTTGGTATCCGACGTGTGTCTCGCGGGGCTTCGGACGGTATCTGCGGCCCCCCTGCGGTTCCCGTGTAACTGTCGGCGGGGGCGCTCCGGCGAGAGCCCGGGCGGGCTGGGGGTGTCCTGCGCTCGGACCCCGGGAGAGCGGGCCGCGGCCCCTGCCCTCTCTGAGCACCGCCGGACCTGCTCCCAGCCCGCAGGGCTGCTCCAGAGACCGGCAGCCAGAGGGTTCATGTGCGAACTCGGCACCGCCGCGCAACTTCATGGAAATGCTACCTGCCCTGACGCAACCCCCGTAGAGCGCGCACGAGGAGCAGCTCCGGGAGCCCCCGAGACCGGGAGCCTCCGGGACCGGGAGCTCGAGACCGGCAGCCCCCGAGACCGGCAGCCCCCGAGACCGGCAGCCCCCGAGACCGGGAGCCCCCGAGACCGGGAGCCACCGAGACCGGGAGCCTCTGAGACCGAGACCGGGAGCCTCCGGGACCGGGAGCCACCGAGACCGGGAGCCTCTGAGACCGAGACCGGGAGCTTCCGGGACCGGGAGCCACCGGGACCGGGAGCCACCGAGACCGGGAGCCTCCGAGACCGGGAGCTCGAGACCGGGGCCCCCCGAGAGCGGCAGCCCCCGAGACCGGGAGCTTCCGGGACCGGGAGCGCCCGAGACCGGGAGCCCCCGAGACCGGCAGCCCCCGAGACCGGCAGCCCCCGAGACCGGGAGCCTCCGGGACCGGGAGCCCCCGAGACCGGGAGCCTCTGAGACCGAGACCGGGAGCTTCCGGGACCGGGAGCCTCCGGGAGCCTCCGGGAGCTTCCGGGACCGGGAGCCTCCGAGACCTAGCCCGGAAGGAAGGCGCTGGGAAGCGTAACTGCTAAAAAGAACATGCTCGACAAGACCGTTACTGCCCCAGTCCCAACCAACCGCACGGAGATCTATTGTAGTGTTTACTTGTAGAAGGATGTACTTTCAGCTCACAATCAGTTGTGGAAAATAAGCCTCTTATCAGGAGCAGAGCCCCCAAGACAGGTTCAACCATTTTAAACCGGTGCGTGTAGGTCATTTGCATGTGACCTGATGTAGGAAAGTACCCTCCTTTGGCATGAAAACCCCCACTTTTTGTCTGCTGTCAGTGTGCATGGACAACTTTCACTGGGAGCCTGCTAACCAGGACCCCAGTGATTTTGCTCGCTTCCTCTAAATTTGGTTGCCTAGGACTTTGCACCGCTCCAAGCACTCCTCTTCAGCTCCTGGACTCCACTTCTGGGCTTTCTTCCCTCGTGGACATGGTTCTGCATCTAAACAAGGGTGGGTAGGGTCTCCTGCCCCACTGGACACTCCATCGTGGCCTGGCTCTGTCCCCTTCTTTTGCAGGTCCTCTTCTACCAGAATCCACCTTTTGGTTTCTTCCTGTCTGGTCCCATTCTTGTACAATCTTTTCCCCAGTCCTTGGGAAAACCAGGTGCTTACCTGTGCTCACCTCTTGGGGTTCCCAGTTCCTCCAGCTCCCCTCAAACAACTGTATATCATTGGGTGGGGGACTGAATCTTGCATTCCACGTTCTTAGTATATGATGTGGCTCTCCCCTAGGGCCCTTACTATTGTTACTAAGTATTGCCAATGCTTGTTGTTTCTATGGTATTTTCTGATTCTTATTGTGTATATAATTAGTGTGTACATACTGCCAGTTGAGAGGAACTGCCTAGAAGTATACTAGTGTTACTATAATAAAGTACCTTTTTTTTTTTTTTTTTTTTTTTTTTTTTTTTGTAACACTGTTCTTTCATGTATGATAGTGCTGTGTGACTACAGTGGTTTGCGTAAGCCTTGTATATATACTAGATAAGCTTTGGCTGCTCATCCATAGTTACTTATACAGACCCCTGGCTTCCTAGACTCTGCCTACACTTCACTAGTGTTAACACCGTAGGTGCTCACCACGCACCAGGCGCTTTCTACACCTGCAAGTTAGTAGTCATAACTTCAATCATTACTTGAAAATTTAGCTCTCGCACTTTTTGGTCCCAACCTAAAGTTTCTATGCCTTTTAATAATGTTTGACTAAAAAGAACTATGTGGTACTAAGCCTATACATGGTGTCATTAACGAAAGTCAAAACGCTGTTATGTTTTAATAAGGAACATTTACTGCCTTTACCACAAAAGTTGGCCAAGTACCAGAATTTAAGTTGCTGCATGTTAAGCAGTTACACAGGTTCTACTAGATGTTTTGGGAGAGGCAGAATACAAACCTGCTGCTGCTAGCTACTTGGTTAATTGTAACATTAATCATGAGATTCATCCTGCCGGTCGTAACCAGGGCACGGGAAATGTTAATGTTAATCTCCGCCCATGTTTAGAATGTCTGGTCCCAGCATTCTCGATTTATTGTACCTTGTTAATTTGGTTCAAGAGACAAGGATACAGTCAACTGGCGTAATCAAGATGTGGCAGACATGGCCATGTTTGTGCTTACATCCTTTTAGATAAACTCCAAGAATAGGAAAGTAAGCCTTTCAAGTGCTCATCGCATGATAAGAGGCCCGAGTCGCGCTGAGTTGGGTTTGGAGTGAGAGGCTGGTATCCACGATCGCACAAGTCTTTTCAGGTCTGTCAAGGTGGTAGGTGTGACACTGTCTCAAGAAGCCATTGGCAACTATGTTCAGGTTCTCATTAGAAACTTCACATCTCAAACAGTTTGTAAGAAACTCCCTGATGTTTGTGTGTGCAGTTCGTCATCCTTAGACGACAACGCATACTGGTATATGGAACAACCAACATGTTTTTGGAGGACTTGGTGAAGGTTTGGCAACCAAGCAGGCAAACTGTAAAAGCTAAATAATGAATATCCGATCATTCAGATGGGTTAACCTATCAAATGCAGCGTGCCTTGAAATTTTCTTGAATACTTCTTTACGGAGATCGCTCACACCCCTGTATTGTGCTCTTTATACTACATGCTTTCATCTCACCCGGCCCTATACTCTTATTTGAGATGTCCTTGTGTCCAACAGCACACCTTCGCTGGTTCTGCACTCTTGTGTAGCTCTCAACCAACCAAACCAAAGGTGGCTTCTGACATCCGACTCTGATACTTCTCCTCTTAGAGATGACTAATAACTTCTTTTTTTTTTAATAATCTGCTGTTTAGCCATTTGTTCGTCCCCTTTGTTTCTTGCCCCTTTGTTGTAAATCTCTTGTTCTTCCTACAATCTCTCTGCTTCTTCGTCCACTTTCCCTTCTGCTTAGTAATGCATCTCTCTTGCCACATACTCCTTCCTTTTCTAGCACCCTGCTTTCACACCCTCTTTTGCTGTTGCTTAATTTAAAGTACTTTCTGTAAACCTATCTTGCTCATTTAACTACAGTTATGTGTAAATCGCTCAAATACCTTCAGTTCTAATGGTGCTATAGAAGACTACATAACTAAACAAGTGAGATGTTTCAAACGCTTACCAATAGGTGCACTCCACAGGAAAATAATCTCTGCACAGCTACCCCAACACTAATGGTGACTCTACTCAGAAACTTCCTTACAGGGGGACATCAGATGTCCATGCTCCTTCAAGTTTTCTCTATGAAAGTCAAACACTCCCCAGTGTGACCAGCGAGTGTGCTATCAGACAAAAGTAGGGTTGCAATCAGGGCAAGGACGTTGACCATAAAACTCACAAATCTACAATGCCATCTATAGAAACAGATCACTCCTGGGGGCAATTGAGCATCATGTAATTACAACTCAAATTCTGCTACTCAGTTATTGGATGAACCTGCAGCTGTCTCAATCCTCAGTCATTTCTAGGAGAGATCATTTCATACTTTTGGCCACTTCACTCTAATACATGCTGTCAAACTGAGGATCAACTTTGAGGGAATTGATCTGCAGTGATTCACATCATATCTGAAGAACACAGTTCACTTGTTCCACTTGTGGTCTTCCAGGCCTGAGAATCTATCCCCTGCGGTACCCTAAGAATCAAAATCAGTAAGCCTCAATCTTCATATGGAGCTCTGGAAAGTTCTGCTGCTTAGCATGGGCATCAGTTATTTATTGGGCAAAAGGCGACTTTAATCCTCAGCATCGACCATCTGAAGAGTTGGCTTCTTGCCTTTTTAAGCTTGGATGTCCCATCGGCTAACTCAAGCTGAACCCCACCAACACAAAGTCTGTACTGATTTCCAGAAGATGCGAACAGCAGATCATGACAAGCTCTTGTGAGATGAACATTAGCCCATTACTGACTAATGGCAGCAATTGGGCTTCTAGATTTTGTGCGACGTTCGTCCTTGAGCTAAAACTGTCAAAGACTGTGTGTCACTAGCCGACTGAAGCAGTGCCACCTCTTGATTGTGGTAAAGTTCTGCTGGCTAACGCCCCAAGGCCTACCTGGCACCCATGAAGTGCACCCTACATGTCGGGCCATTTCATCACTGGACCTACGTTTGATAACTTGGTCTTCAGATAAACCATATGACAGGTTGCTGGGGGGTCCAGGCAAAATCCTGGTTGATCATAGAAGGCAGCCATTAGTCACTGACCGCTGGGGGACATAGGCCTGCCGCTAATTGAGTCAAGTAATTTATTTATAAAACATATTTATATAGAGAAGACCTAGCCAAATGTATAATAGTGTTTCACAAATAACAGAAATTGAAGATAAGCACAGTAACGGCATGGACTGGAGTTTAGAGATAAGCAATTATTATGTTTTTGTACAGAGTAGTCCTATCGTGTCGCGGTGTGTGAAATACAAAGTCATGTTTTTTTTTTTTTTTTTTTTAGGTTGAGCATAGCGTGCAAGCGCTGCTCTTCTCGACATGTAACATATTCTGTGGGCTTTAACCACTCCCATCTCATGCCCATCACTTTCATTGGTTCCTCGGCCTGCCTTTCAAAAATCCATTGATGTTGTTGGTAAATGCTTTACATTTGTCCCGCCTTGAGGCTAGTTTGTTATCGTCTTGGAGACTGACTCTGTTACATGGATTATTGCACATTTTGCCATGTACCTTAGTGTGGTGCACTATTTTTCTTTTACCTCACCACTTCGTATTGCGTGGCCGTATGTTGTTTCTTCCTCTTCCTTGTTTTTGGGCATCTTGCTGTTTCTTTGCAATGCCTGCAAGGTCTTTTTTGTTTATTATTTTTTTTTTAAAGTTTTATGTAGCGTGAACTCGACATGAAGCTATTGGAGTACTGTTATTTTTTTTATTTTGCAGTTTAATGTACTGCAAACAGGACACACAGGTATTAGACCACTTTATTGTTTTTGCTGTTTTATATTGCGCAAATTCAATACAAAGGTATTACATCACTTTACATGAGCACCGGTTACATTACACAAGAACACATTCATTTTTGGTAGCAAGGGGATATTAAGTGATTTGCCCAGAATCACAGGATGTTGAGCCATCACCGATACTCGAACCGTGTTCCTTAGCTCCAAAGTTGACAGCTCTGGCCCTCGGGCCACATCATCTCTCCTAGGGTTCTTTGTCTGGTGAGTGTTAGGGCAGTCTGGGAATAACGCTTTTTTTTTAAATATATATGTAGTGCTTGGTAATACAGGTTGTGCCATTTTATAGCACTGCAGAGCAGGTGCCATTTGTAACAAAATTGCTATAATTTATTTGCATCGACCTTGCAGAGAAGAAGAGGTGAAAAAGTAAGTCAGGATTGTAATCTGTGACATTCTCGTTCTGTCAAGACCTCTGCAGAGTGGGTGCTTTAACCATCTGACTTGAGTAGAGCTTAACACTAGCTAATAACACGTGCTCTTGATGACCTCAGGAGGGCCACCAACCAAGCACATATGTTGGATCTAGGCAAAAAGATGGTGAAAGGTGTTGTCTCCAAAATGGTGAAAAAGGAGACGTGACTCCAGACCGAAGCACTTCACAGCCTCAAGCTTGATAGCAAAAACCATCTAGCCTTTGGACGTAAATTGGGCCTCTTCAAATAGTTGAGTTAGTAGAGGCAGCTATTTTCCTAACCCAGATGCTAACACAATGCCGCCACAGTGAGAGGAGCAGCGTATCAGGGCACAGAAGTGTAGCAAACGCCATCAGTTCCTCTTCTCTAGAATTCACTGGCATCCTGGCTTTGACAGTCCCCTCACAGCTACTGCGACCTTTCACTTCCAGAGGTGCTTTCTAAAAAATCGCCCGCATAGCACAGCTTCCCGTTTAGAGGCTCCACCTCTATACCCCAACAGTCGCTGTCACAGGTGCAGAACGCTTCCCCATCACCCTCTGGACTCCTGTGTGTAATATCCTAGCCAGTCTGTAGGAATGATGCAAAAACACTCCCAAGATGGCAGCCTTGTTGTGTCCTCTCTCCTGTAGCGACAGGCCTCGGAGGGATGCTGTGGCACCTAGCAAACATCCACTACACTCTGAACCAAAACACATAGGTAAAAGGCTGTCATTTACAATGCCACTAGCTCTAACCCTCACAAATGGGAGACCTATTGCATTGCAAATGCTTGACATGGCTTGGGGTTTGCCTTTTGCCATCCCACTCTTGTTCTTTTTCTGGCATGCCCTGTTTTTTTTTTTTTTTTTTTTTTTTGTTGCCAGCAGCACATCCAGAAATATGTGGTGCCCAATGAGTTTTGCATGTGTTGCCAGCAGCGCCCAAAGCCTTCTGATTCCCCCGCACGTAGGAGTCAGTTATTTCTTTCAGAGCCCCTTATTGCATAAGCGCTATCATATTTACAGCTGTAACTCTGGTCCCAAAGGTCCTAGGACATTGTGTCTTTTAGTGAGTGTCATCATTTTATCTGCCTATAAATAAATATTTTCCTACTTTACATAATAAATTATAGAACCCACCTCCAGCTACTGTTTAACAGTTAATTGGCCCAAGACTCCAAGCATAAGCTTTGAATGTGCTTGTCAGGCTTTGCAACTATGGCTTATTGCTGTTGTATGTTCTTTGTTGCCTTGTTGGGGTGGTCTCTGCATGGAGGTGTTACTGTCACTTGGTTTCGATTGTTTCTGGTCTAACTGAGATGTGGCTTTATTTCAGTGTTCACCATGTCTTCTGATGAAGGAAAGCTTTTTATTGGTGGCCTCAATTACAACACAGATGAGCAGTCCTTGGAAGACGAATTTAGCAAGTATGGGCAGATCGCAGCAGGTGAGTGTGCCCGGCATGCTTATTCATTCTGCATGTTTAGATCAAACTATGTGTGAGAGAAGTTTTAGCACTCAGGGTAGGACTTTGAGCTGAAAAGGATTGTTACTGTAAGTAACAAGGTCACAAGTATGAATCCCGAAGGGTGTATGTTATCCTTTTTATCCTCTTTTAAAATGAGCACTGTGTCATTAAACAGTGGAGGTTCTGCCAGTGACTGAGCGAAGCAAGTGTTCTGCTAATGTCCCTTGTTTTCCACCCTCTAGTTGTGGTAGTAAGGGACCGAGACACCCAGAAGTCCAGAGGGTTTGGGTTTGTCACATTTGAGAGTGAAGATGATGCCAAGGATGCCTTACAGGCCATGGATGGGAAGGTGAGTGCTTCTTACACTCTTCTAAATAAAATGAAAAGGTTGTAATGTCCTGATAAAACTTGCAAATGGTAGCTTGTCAGCAGTGGAGCTCGCTGCCACTTACTGGTGTGTAGAAACAGTGGATCAGCTCAGTCTAGTTAAAGGTTTGAGGAGCAGCCGAACTTAAAGAGCAGAAACCTAGCAGCTGATAGCCGAGATGGCTTTGTGTTGAGACCAGATAACGTTTAGAATAGATCACTGGCTGCAAGCCTACTCTTTTATGTAAACCGGGGAATATTGTGGCTCGCACATTTGCGCAGGTTAACACTGGGGAATCTCCTAAAAGTAAAGTTTCCCTTAAACGATGCCGATTGGATTTTTTTCTATGAATCTGTACAGTTGTATCTGCATGAGTATAGCTTTGTGCTGCCGGGGGTGGGCGTGTTGAACTGCTTTATTCTCTGTGAAGCTCAGTGCAGCTTGACCTAATTGTGGACCACGGTGAAGCTTGCATGTAATGTTTCCTCCCCATGATGCCTAATGTTTGAGGTGTGCAGAAGCTTCGTTGGGGGGGTGGGGGGGGGGTTATGAATGCTGCTGGTGTTCTCATTTACACCCTGTGTTTGATTTTCCACAGACCATTGACGGGCGCCAGATTCGAGTTGACCATGCAGGCAAATCTTCAGACAGAAGCAGAGGTGCCTACAGAGGAGGATCTGGTGGCGGCCGAGGGTACTCGCGTGGGGGCAGAGGAGGACGGGGCAAGTCTTTTACATTTGTGATGCATGTGTACTGCGACAGGAAATGTATGGGTGGCCTCGTACAGCAGCTGGCTAGTGCTTCTGACAGGTTGGAAGCATGAGTTCAGGCCTTGGGGTTTAACATGCAGGACATTATTTCTAAGTATGGACATTGAGTCTTTTGCACGCTCTTGCTTAACTGGATGTGATACATTTTTTCAGGTGGTGATAGCTACAGCAGCAGTCGATCAGACTCGAGAACTGGAGGATATGGTGGCGGCGGATATGGTGGTGGATATGGATCGAGGGACTCTTACGGCAGGTAGGCGAGGGTGGGATATTATTGAATTAATTGGGTTGTTTTCTTTGTAAATGTAATTTTATTTTTGTTATCTTGCATGTTTGTCACACACAGACCTGTTTTTCATTTGACCTACCATCTAATCAAGGATTGCCAACCAAGACACTCAGCTAGCTTGTGCATTCTCTCTTTGAAATGTAACTAATCAAGTATTTCATGTAACAATTTATATCTAACTGATAATAAACAAAACCTTAAAACTCTGATCACTAACCCCTTGGAAAGCCTTAGAGGACCCACACACGTGTGTGTGTGTGTATATAAAAAAAAAATATATGCCTCCTTGGCATGGTTACCCCCTGACTTTTTGCCTTTGCTGATGCTAAGTTATGATTTGAAAGTGTGCTGGGACCTGCTAACCAGGCCCCAGCACCAGTGTTATTTCCCTAAACTGTACCTTTGTCTCCACAATTGGCACAAACCTGGCACTCAGATAAGTCCCTTGCAACAGGTACCCCTGGCACCAAGGGCCCTGATGCCAGGGAAGGTCTCTAAGGGCTGCAGCATGTCTTATGCCACCCTAGGGACCCCTCACTCAGCACATACACACTGCTTCACAGCTTGTGTGTGCTGGTGGGGAGAAAATGACTAAGTCGACATGGCACTCCCCTCAGAGTGCCATGCCAACCTCACACTGCCTGTGGCATAGGTAAGTCACCCCTCTAGCAGGCCTTACAGCCCTAAGGCAGGGTTCACTATACTACAGTTGAGGGCATAGGTGCATGAGCACTATGCCCCTACAGTGTCTAAGCAAAACCTTAGACATTGTAAGTGCAGGGTAGCCATAAGAGTATATGGTCTGGGAGTCTGTCAAACACCAACTCCACAGCACTATAATGGCTACACTGAAAACTGGGAAGTTTGGTATCAAATTTCTCAGCACAATAAATGCACACTGATGCCAGTGTGCACTTTATTGTAAAATACACCCAGAGGGCATCTTAGACATATCCCCCTTGAAAACATACCAGACTTCCAGTGTGGGCTGACTAGTTTTTGCCAGCCTGCCACACACCAGACATGTTGCTGGCCACATGGGGAGAGTGCCTTTGTCACTCTGTGGCTAGTAACAAAGCCTGTACTGGGTGGAGGTGCTTCTCACCTCCCTCTGCAGGACTACAGGGATGTGGAATTCCTATCGCCCGACGCCCGGGACATCTTGTTTGGGGTCAAGGGCAACAAGATTTTATGTTTACTTTGTCCTTGGTACAAGTAGACCCAACCCTCTGCAGCACAAACCCTTTGGCTGCCTGTTTACAGAGAGTGGAACTCTCTGCAGTTGAGGTAATGTGTTTCCAGAAGATAATGCTGTTCGAACTTGTATTTATGGTTCATTATTTGAAAACCTTCATTATTAGGGTGAGTGCTGTAAATAAATGTTTTAATGTCACACTTCACTACTGACGTTGGTTCAAGTACAAAAAAAAAAAACGTGTATACACATGTTTGAAAAGTTTAGGCTATGAGGCTAAGTATAATGCTCCCAGAATGCTCTCTGATTATATGCAAATGAAGTGTCATTTAGTAAAATGTTTTGATGCATGCTAGTATTTCCCAAAAATATTTCTAATGGAAAATCAGTGTAACCATTTTCAACACGATTATGGGAAGCATGAAAATAAACAAACACTGACAAAGCCAACTGATCTGACATATTTTTATAAGTCTTTTAGTTTCATCAATGCGTGTCTTTTTTTGACATGGCTTTTGTAACACTTTATTGTTGTGGGAGCTACCAGGTCCTCAACATTGTAACAAACACTGGCAAAAACCCCCCAAAACGTTTTTGAACTCTAAAAGCACATGTTGCCACCAGTGGCATAACAAAGGCCCGCAGCCGCCCTCCAGGGGGCCCCTTCAGCACAGCACCTGCCCTGAGTGAGTCTGGAGAGGGGGCTCCTCCATGTTCTTTGCAAAGGGGCACCCTCCAGTTTCATTACGTCACTGATTGCCACTGTAGTTCCTGACACTGAACAAAACTACTTTGTGTGCCAATATGCTCCTTGTGGAAGAGAAGAATGCGATCACTCACAGTAAAGCCAGCTGAAAGAGAGAGAAATAGAAGTTTAATAAAAACAAAATGTCTAAGTTAACACCAGACCTAATTAGGGACCAAGACCCACATGTAGGTAGCTTTTTGCATGTCGCAAACAGCGACTTTCGCTGTTTGCAACGTGCAAAAAGCACATTGCGATGCACAAACCCAGTTTTGCGATTCGGTAACCTGGTTACCGAATCGCAAAACGGGTTTGTGACTCGCAATTAGGAAGGGGTGTTCCCTTCCTAATTGCGACTCGCAGTGCAATGTAGGATTGTTTTGCGAATGCGGGCGCAAACCAATCTCAGTTTGCACCCATTTCAAATGGGTGCTAACACTTTCACAAAAGGAAAGGGGTCCCTCTGGGACCCCTTCCCCATTGTGAATGTCACTGTAAACATTTTTACAGAGCAGGCAGTGGTCCTGCGGACCACTGCCTGCTCTGAAAAAATGAAACGAAAACGTTTCATTTTTCGTTTTTGTAATGCATCTCGTTTTCCTTTAAGGAAAACGGGCTGCATTACAAAAAAAAAAACTGCTTTATTGAAAAGCAGTCACAGACATGGTGGTCTGCTGTCTCCAGCAGGCCACCATCCCTGTGAGGCCGCCATTCGCAAGGGGGTCGCAAATTGCGACCCACCTCATGATTATTCATGAGGTGAGCATTTGCGAAGCCCTTGCGAATCACAGATGGTGTCAGGGACACCATCCTACATTCGGATTTGCGACTCGCAATTTGCGGGTCACAAATCTGAACCTACCTACATGTGGCCCCAAATTCTTAAAGAAAGTCACAAAAGTGCACCCATGGTATATGTCGTACCCCTATAAAATATTTGTGAACTGTATTTTAGCATGGGTAAATACGCATGTGTAGATTTGCTCATGTGAAAATCTATTGAGCATTTGCAAGTTCATTTTCCCTCCAGCCACTTTCTTCCCAACCATGGAAGAAGTTCTAATTCTGCCATTGTCAGGAGTAAATGTCCAACCTTTCTTATTATGGGAAAATATTAGAGAGAAGCTGGTGAAAATCTTTAAAACATGCAGGTTAGTAGGTTTGCAGACTCAAAGGCATTCCAGCCCTGGAACTATTGCTTACTGCTTCCTCCAGCCCCAGTATGCAGATCTGCAGAAAGGTGGAGAAATAAGGAAATTGCTACAGTAGGGATTGAAACTGCTAGTATTCAAGCCCTACTATGGTAGTAGCCCTGGCATAATCAGAGAGGCTATTATCAGAGCTCTTACATAATGAGATTGCTGCTATAATTTGGCGCCACACTACATGGCACCAAAGGGACAAGTAGATCTTTTTACAGGACAAGTAGATTTGAGAAGCAACCTGTCCCGTGGACAAGTAGATATTTTAATAAATTCCACACCCCTGGACTAACACCTGGCAGTGAGCCTCAAAGGCTCACCCCCTTTGTTACAGCCCACAGGGCATCCCAGCTAGTGGAGATTCCAGCCACTGCCCCCACTTTTGGTGGCAAGGCTGGAGGTGATAATGAGAAACAAGGAGTCACCCCCCCGTGTCAGGACAGCCCCTAAGGTGTCCTGAGCTGAGGTGACTCTTACTTTTAGAAATCCTCCATCTTGTAGAAGGAGGCTTCCCCCAATAGGATTAGGGATGTGCCCCCCTCCCCTCCCTTCCCCCAGAACCGAGGAAGATAGATTCCTGCAACGTGAAGGACTGCTGACCTGAAGCCCTGCAGTGAAGACGGAGACAACTGATTTGGCCCCAGCGGCCTGTCTCCCTTCTTCGAAGAAAACTGCAACAGCGACGCATCCAACAGGGACCAGCGACCTCTGAAGCCTCAGGGGACTGCCCTGCATCTAAAGGACCAAGAAGCTCCCGAGAACAGCGGCCCTGTTCAACAAACTGCAACTTTCTGCAACAAAGAAGCAACTTTAAAGAACTCACTCTTCCCACCGGAAGCGTGAGACTTCACACTCTGCACCCGACGCCCCCGGCTCGAGCTCCAGAGAACTAACACTGCAGAGAGGACTCCCGGGCGACTGCGACTATGAGTAACCTGAAACGACAGCACCCCCACAGCGATGCCTGCAGAGAGGATCCAGAGGCTCCCCCTGAACGCGACTGCCTGGTAACACAGAACCAGACGGCTGGACCAAGCATTGCACCCGCAGCCCCCAGGACCGAAAGGAACCAACCTCCAGTGCAGGAGTGACCAGCAGACGGCCCTCTTCCTATCCCAGTGGTGGCTGGCCCAAGAAGCCCCCCTGTGCTGTGCCTGCATCGCCTAAGTGACCCCCGGGTCCCTTCATTGCTTTCAATAGCAAACCCAATGGCAATTTTGCACATTGCACCCGGTTGCCTCTGTGCCACTGAGGGTCTGTTTTGTGTGCCTGATTGTGTCCCCAGCCCCCGGTGCTCTGAGACCCCTCCCCCCACAAGGACGCGAGTACTTACCTGCCAGCAGACCAGACCTCTGCACCTGACTGGCCCTGTGTTGCTGGTGCCGTGACTTTGGGTGCCTTGAACCCCCAATGGTGGGCTGCCTATGCTCAGGAGACTGAACGTGGAAGTGCTTTACTTACCTCAGAAGCTTAACCATACTTATCTCCCCCATGAACTGTTGATTTTTGCACTGTCCACTTTTAAAATAGATCTGTGTGTCGATTGAATCCATTCCAGTGCACGGCTGAAGGTTTTCATGCCAGCACCAGTGGTCCACCTCAATGTAACAGGAGAACTGAATCCATTTCAGTGCACGGCCGAGGGTTTTCATGCCAGCAATGGTGGTCCACCTCAATGTAACAGGAGAACTGAATCCATTTCAGTGCACAGCTGAAGGTTTCATGCATGTATGGGTGTTGGACCTGAATTTCCATGTAGAATTGAATCCATTCCATTAAATAGCTGAAAGTTTTATCCTAGTAACGGTGGGGCACCTTGCTGTTCCATCAGCATTGAATCCTGGTGCATGCATAGCAAATGAAATAACAAAGCCGCATCACAAAATAAAATGCTGGATGGAGTGTTGGAACTTTTCAAACACTCACCCCCAGTCACAGATCTGGGTTTAATCCATCGTTATTTTGCTCACCATGCCACCCCAGTCTGGACCTAGCCATATACAAACCAGTCTAGGCCCGGCTCCCCACGGGAACAGTCAAGCCCGAGCTGCCAGGCCAGGCCCTCACTGGACCGGAAACAAGCATCCTGGGACCGGTTTCGGGGTAGGCCATTAGGTGTTAATGCAAGCATTCTAATGTCCCACACACAAGAAGAGTAAAGGGTAGAGCCACTCGGCGCTCCAGGAAACAGTCAGGAGTCTGCTGTAAGTTTCTCAAAATGGTTTATTTTGTTTGAATGTGTGATGACCACCCGGTAAGTGGCGGCCGCCCTTCTGTATGCAGTTATCATGTGAAGTTTGAAATCCACAAATTTTCAGTGTTTTTGGAAACTATTAATGTTGTATGTTTGTATTTACAGCATAAATGTTTAATGAAAGTAGTACGTGGAACAGTGCACTTGGAAAACAATCACTTCACATTTGTGCTGTAAGATAATAACAGTGAGCAATTCTGACAACATTCACACGTGGCTAAACATAGTACAGCATGTTGGGTTGAGTGATGTCTGTCACAAGCTTAAGTATGGACATGAGTTTGTGTTTCAAACACTTTCAACGTGCGGTACTGCAAGTACATATATTTATGTACTACAAACAAATTAATTGGGAATAGTGCACCACAAATAACAATATGATAGTCCCATTTTTTCATGTGAAGTTATTTGTGTCTTCTCTTGATAGGAGAATAAAGATAAGCCACAAATAAGTCCACATGAAAAAATGGGACTTTCATATTGTTATTTGTGGTGCACCGTTGGTAATTAAATTGTTTGCAGTTCCTTTTTGTTGAGAAGTGCACCTTGGCTGCAGGTGTTGGTAATGAGTGCACACTTAAGAAGTCTGCATTTGGCTATATATTAGGAAACAGAGGCCAGATGCGGTGAGTTGTAACCTGCCGACATTTGTGTATAGAGTATATATGTATTGATTGATTTTGAGCCTATTCCAGTCAGCATAAAGAAATATCAGTCCTGTTTCGATCCATCTCCTCACTTTCTGCCAGTCATCATCGTAACTAGAACCCGTTGTGTCAGTGGGACCAACATTGATTGTACAATGGCAATGTAGGTTGGAATAATCATTTGACTTTTTGAGTAACCTCGTTAAGGGGTCTTTTTTTTCCTTCAGACTGAACCTAAGGCGAGGGCAATCAAGAGTTTTTTTTAGGCTGTACCAGAGTAGATTGGAGAGAAGTTTCACTTGAGTGGTATGAAGCAAAAATAAAGTGGTTCCCATGCTTCAGTGCCCTGTGTGTATTTGACAATCTGAGTCTCTGAAGATGAATTGGAAACCTGTAATACACCAGCTATAAAATAAGGACACTGTTCAGATACTTTCATAGATGCTAAGCTGCACAGTACCCGCACACGACAGCGACCTCTGCCTAGCCATCAAACTTATGTAGGAAAGTGCCCTCTTTTTGGCATGGTTACCCCCACTTTTTGTCTGATGTCAGTATGTTTTGACTGTTCACTGGGATTCTGCTAGCCAGACCCCCAGTGACTGATCTCTCCCTCTAAATTTTGTTTCTGGGTCTTGCATCCACCTCCTTCCCCCCCAAATCACCATTTGCCATACTGGTGTCCCTACTATATGGTAACCAGGGCATTGGGGCACCAGGGGTTCCCCGTGGCCTGCAGCATGTAGTAGCTTATACCCATGGGAGCCAATGCAAAATGTGTCTGCAGGCCTGCCATTGCAGCCAGAATGAAAAGGTGATACAGTGACCAGGTGAAAGGTTGCAAGTCACCATATGGTAGGCCCTGCTAGCCCAGAGGGCAGGGTACAGGTACCTGTGTGTGTGAGGGCACTCCTCTATGAGCAGAGGCTATTTTACACTTGTACTAAACATAGGTCACTATCTATGTCCAGCTATATAATGGTAACCCTGAACCTGGGCATGTTTGGTATCAAGCATGTTGGAATCATACCCCAATACTGTTTGCCAGTATTGGTTGCATGATTCCATGCACTCGGGCTCCTTAGAGGACCCCCAGCATTGCTCCTACCAGTTGGCAGGGTTTTTCCGGGCAGTCCATGGTGCTGCCATCCTACAGACCGGTTTCTGCCCTCCTGCTATTTTACCAGCTCAAGCCCAGAAAGGCAGGGCAAAGGATTTCCTTTGGGAGAGGGAGGCAACACTCTCTACATCTCTACATTTGGAAATAGGTGTTACATGGCTTGGAAGGGCTAGCGCCCCCCCCCCCCCCCCCCCCCCCCCCAAATAAAAAGCCACTGGTATGCTGTGAAGGGCACATTTAATGCCCTTCATAAACCAGTCCACACCAGTTCAAACTGGACATTGGAAACAGGGGTAACTACTCCCCTGTGTAACTACTCCCCTGTCCATCACCACCCCAGGGGTGGTGCCCAGAACTCCTCAAGGGGGTCCCTTAATTCTGCCATCTTGAATCCTAGGCGGGCAGAGGCCTCTGGGAGCATCTAAGTGGCCAGGTCATGCAGGTGACGTCACAGCCTCTTCTTGATGGTGGTCACCTTGCTAGGTGACCAATCCCCCTCCAGGGTTATTTAGGGTCTCCCTCTTGGTTGGGTCCTCAGATTCAACGTGCAATATTCCAGCAGGACTGCTCTGCAATGTTTAGTTCGACTTCTGGCCACTGGAACCACAACTGGATTTCACTGGAACCTACAACCTGCGGCTACAGCGACAACTCTGCTCTGTAACATTGTTTCTCGAGCTCCTTCCAACAACTGCAACATTTCCCCGACTGTGCATCCTCTGAGGGCGACAAGTCTTCAACCTGCACAAGAGCAAGAAGTAATCTCCCTTGGTGTGAAGAAGTCACTCCCCTGCATCCGCAGGCACCAACTGCAATGACCACCGGCTGCGTGGATCTCCTCCAGAGCTGTGTGGATCCTGCATCACGGCTGGTGGTCTGGAGTGGTCCCCTTGGTCCTCTCTACCAGATGTCCAACTTGGGAGACAGTAAGTCTTTGCCTCTCCATGCAGGGCAGTACCCCTGTACACTGCAACTTCTGCAGCTAGGAAAGCTTGTTGGCATCTCCTCCAAGGTATCTTCAGGCTCCATGTAGCCCCAGCCACCAAGACTCTTCACTGCAATGCTTACCTCGCTGCATGCTTCTCCAGCTATGTGGGACTTCTTTCTAGGTGTGCTGCATGGGCCTCTCTGACTCCTACGCTTGCCGCCTGTGGGTCACCAGGGGGTTGGGGAAGGGCTTGGGGGGGGGGGGCGGGGAGACTGCCACCACTTCCTTTGACTCTCCTCACGGCTGAGGGTCACCTGGGACTCACCTCTATGGGTTGAGTCCCCCTGGAGCTTGCTGGTCCCCGCCAGCTTCACACTTCTCCTTCAACATTTGTCTATGCCAAGGCTTGGTGGTTTTTCCACACCACTGACTGACTGCAGTCGTTCTTCCGGTGTGGGATGTCGACTGAATCACTTCAGGATCTCTTTGGCTGCTACACTGCTGACTGTCTTCGTCCATCATCTACCTGGTCCTACATCCACAGATGGGTGGGGTAGTGGCTCCTGACACTCCAACGTGAACTGGACTTGGTCCCCTTCTTTTCCAGGTCTTCCCCTGCCAGGATCCACCTTTAGGATTTTTTAAAAAAAATTATTTTTATTAGATTTCTTGCAGCCTTGTCTGAGTCTTGCATTATCCTCTTCTGAAGTCCTTTTGGTGGGTTTGTGGGAGAACCAGGTACTTTGTACCTCTCTTCTGGTCTCTGGGGGGGGGGGGCACTCTGGTACTTTGTGGGTTTACTAGTTCCTCCAGCTCCCGCTACTGATTCCACTTTCTTGCGTGGTGGCCTGACTTCCACTTAGTATGTGGTTTGGTGTCCCCTCCCCTCTCTCAGGCCTTCAGTATTTTCTACTGCTTTCGCTGTTTTCTATTGCATCCTATGCTAATTCCTGACTTGTAATGTACATATAATAATGTGTTTTACTTGCATCCAGTCGGATTTTAGCCTATATAATATTTTGGTCTTTGTTACTATAATAAACTACCTTTATGTTTGGACAACTGAGTTTTCTTTCATGTGTGTAAGTGCTGTGTGAGCACAGTGGTATTGCCTCAGCTTTGCATGTCTCCTAGATAAGCCTTGGCTGCTCATCCACCGGTACCTCTAGAGAGCCTGGCTTCCAGACACTGCCTACCCTTCACTAAGAGGGGATACCTGGAGCTGGTACAAGGTAATAACACCATAGGTGCTCACCACACAATAGGACAGCTTCCTATAACTTATACTGTCACACCTATCATTCTCACAAAGTATTTTTGTTTGAATAATAACAAAATACACGTATTATTGGTATTTCCCAAAAATATTGAATGTTTTTGCGGGTCTTTAAACAAAAAAAAAAAGCAAACGATCTAGTACCAGGTGCTGTCTTTACCTTCCTGACGTGCTGTCACCTGAGTAATGCAACAAAGTATATATTTGTTACCCACTGTACACTTAGTTGATTGCTCCATGTACATTTTTTCATATGTGAAAAAATACTTTTCTGGGGCCCTAAGTGTAGATGCTGATGGTAGACCGTCCTTGTTGGAGGCTGGTCTTGCGTGTTGGTGGGCTGGAGAGAGTGGCCTGCCTGATATTGTAATCGTATGTTCGATGGCATCTGTCGCTGTAGATACGCATGTTTTGCAATAGCTCGCCATCTGGTGTTGGGCCGGAGTGTTACAAGTTGTTTTTCTTCGAAGAAGTCTTTCGAGTCACAGGACCGAGTGACTCCTCCTTTTGTCTCCATTGCGCATGGGCGTCGACTCCATCTTCGATTGTTTTTTTTCCGCCATCGGGTTCGGACGTGTTCCTGTCGCTCCGAGTTTCGGAATGGAAAAATAGCTAATTTCAGAAGATTTTCGTCGGTATTGTTGCGTTCGGGGTCGGCGTAGTTAGATTCAACACCGTGTCTAAGATCGAAGAGCTCCGGTGCCCTTCGGGGTAATTTTTTCGATTCCCCCATCGGGGCCTGGTCGGCCCGACCGCGTGCAGAAGAACGCCGATGGAACGGACCCCGTTCCGTTTCTGTCCCAAATGCCACAATAAATACCCCTATACAGACCAACACTTGGTCTGCAACCTGTGCCTGTCACCTGAGCACAGCGAAGACACCTGCGAGGCCTGTCGTGCGTTCCGGTCCCGAAAAACTCTCCGAGACCGTCGAGCCAGAAGACTTCAGATGGCGTCCGCGCCGACAGCCCACCGGGAGTTCGAGGAACAAGAAGAGGAGGGATCCTTTTCGATCCAAGAATCGGACTCCGAAGGATTCGACGATACACAAACCGTGAGTAGGACGTCGAAAACCACTCAAAAGAAGATTTACAAGGCCCAGGGGACGCCACTGCCATCAGGCCATGGCTCGACCCATAAATTCGGTGACCGACCGTCGGCACCGAAAAAGGCCCAAACAGTGCCGAGATCGTCCGACTCCGGTCGAGACACCGGCATGCAGCCTTCTCGGGACCGAGCAAGTGCTGGGGACAAGCATCGACACCGAGATACCAGTGTAGACACGGCTCGACGCCGAGACAGCGGCACCGAAGAAGATCGACGCCGAGAGGTTTCGGCCCCGAAAAAGAAAAAAGTCACCTCGGAGCCGAAAAAAGATGCAGACAGGGTTTCGGTGCCGAAACAAACTGCAACCGACCCAGTTTCAGGCTCTTATACAGAAGAGCACTCGCTAACCTCCCAAATGCAAAAGCATAGGTTTGGGGAAGAACTACACTCAATGGATGTAGACCATACGCAAAAGCGTATTTTCATACAGCAGGGGACAGGAAAAATAAGCACCCTTCCCCCTATTAGAAGAAAGAGAAGATTGGAGTTCCAAACTGAACAAACACCACAAACAAAAGTGGTGAAAAAAGTTACCCCACCACCCTCTCCTCCACCTGTAATTAACGTCTCACCAGCACAAACTCCATCACATTCCCCAGCTCACACCACCATGAGCCAGGGTGACCAAGATCAAGACGCATGGGACTTATACGACGCCCCAGTGTCAGATAACAGTCCGGAGGCATACCCTACGAAGCCATCTCCACCAGAGGACAGCACTGCGTATTCTCAAGTGGTGGCTAGAGCAGCACAATTTCACAATGTAAGCCTCCACTCAGAACAGGTCGAGGATGACTTTTTATTCAACACTCTCCTCCACCCACAGCTCCTACCAAAGCCTGCCTATGCTCCCTGGTATGCTCCGGCACGCAAAAGAAATCTTTAAGGAGCCGGTCAAAAGTAGGGCAATCACACCAAGAGTGGAAAAAAAGTATAAGGCGCCTCCTACAGACCCGGCTTTCATCACTACACAGCTGCCACCAGACTGTCGTTGTAGGAGCAGCTAGGAAAAGGGCCAACTCCCACACATCTGGAGATGCACCACCCCCAGATAAAGAAAGCCGCAAGTTCGATGCAGCTGTTAGAGTCGCAGCACAAGCTGCAAACCAGTGGCGCATCGCTAATTCCCAGGCACTACTTGCGCGCTATGACAGAGCCCATTGGGATGAGATGCAACATCTCATTGACCATCTGCCCAAGGACCTACAAAATAGGGCAAAACAAGTGGTTGAGGAAGGACAGACCATTTCCAACAACCAAATCCGCTCCTCCAATGACGCTGCAGATACAGCTGCACGGACAATTAATACATCCGTAACTATCAGAAGGCATGCATGGCTCCGAACGTCTGGATTTAAACCAGAGATTCAGCAAGCAGTTCTCAATATGCCTTTTAACGAAAAAGAACTGTTCGGTCCAGAAGTGGACACAGCGATTGAGAAACTCAAAAAAGACACGGACACTGCTAAAGCCATGGGCGCCCTCTACTCCCCGCAGAGCAGAGGGAATTACAGCACATTCCGTAAAACACCCTTTAGAGGGGGGTTTCGGGGTCAAAGCACACAAGCCAGCACCTCACAGGCAACACCGTCCAGTTACCAGGGACAGTACAGAGGAGGTTTTCGGGGACAATATAGAGGAGGGCAATTCCCTAGGAATAGAGGAAAATTTCAAAGCCCCAAAACCCCTACTACTAAGCAGTGACTCACATGTCACTCACCCCCTCCACACAACACCAGTGGGGGGAAGAATAAGTCATTATTACAAAGAATGGGAGGAAATCACTACAGACACTTGGGTTCTAGCAATTATCCAACATGGTTATTGCATAGAATTTCTACAATTCCCTCCAAACATACCACCAAAAGCACAAAATTTGACAACACACCATTCCAATCTCCTGGAGATAGAAGTGCAGGCACTATTGCAAAAGAATGCAATCGAATTAGTGCCAAACACACAAATAAACACAGGAGTTTACTCACTGTACTTTCTGATACCAAAGAAGGACAAAACGCTGAGACCAATCCTAGACCTCAGAATAGTGAACATTCATCAAATCAGACCACTTTCACATGGTCACACTACAAGAAGTATTACCATTGCTAAAACTACACGACTACATGTCAACTTTAGACCTCAAGGACGCGTATTTCCATATACCAATACACCCATCGCACAGGAAATACCTAAGGTTTGTATTCAAAGGAATACATTACCAATTCAAGGTACTGCCTTTCGGATTAACAACCGCACCAAGAGTCTTTACCAAATGTCTAGCGGTAGTCGCTGCACACACCAGAAGGCAGCAAATACATGTGTTCCCATACCTAGACGACTGGCTAATCAAGGCCCATTCGTTAATAGAGTGCTCAAATCACACAAATCAGATCATACAAACCCTCTTCAAACTAGGGTTCACCGTCAACTTCACGAAATCCAACATTCTGCCGTGCAAGGTACAACAATACCTAGGAGCCATAATAGACACAACAAAAGGAGTAGCCACTCCAAGTCCCCAAAGAATTCAAAATTTCAACACCATCATACAACACATGTATCCAACACAAAAGATACAAGCAAAGATGATATTACAACTCCTAGGCATGATGTCTTCATGCATAGCCATTGTCCCAAACGCAAGACTGCACATGAGGCCCTTACAACAGTGCCTAGCATCACAGTGGTCTAAAGCACAGGGTCATCTTCTAGATCTGGTGTTAATAGACCGCCAAACTTACCTCTCGCTTCTGTGGTGCAACAACATAAATTTAAACAAGGGGCGGCCTTTCCAAGACCCAGTGCCACAATACGTAATAACAGATGCTTCCATGACAGGGTGGGGAGCACACCTCGATCAACACAGCATACAAGGACAATGGAACGTACATCAAACAAAACTGCATATAAATCACCTAGAACTACTAGCAGTTTTTCAAGCACTAAAAGCTTTCCAACCAATAATAGTTCACAAATACATTCTCGTCAAGACAGACAACATGACAACAATGTATTATCCAAACAAGCAAGGGGGGACACACTCCACGCAGTTAAGCCTGCTAGCACAAAAAATTTGGCGTTGGGCAATTCACAACCAAATTCGCCTAATAGCACAATTTATACCAGGGATCCAAAATCAACTCGCAGACAACCTCTCTCGAGATCACCAACAGGTCCACGAATGGGAAATTCACCCCCAAATTCTGAACAACTATTTCAAACTCTGGGGAACACCTCAAATAGACTTGTTTGCGACGAAGGAGAACGCAAAATGCCAAAACTTTGCATCCAGATACCCACACAAACAGTCCCTAGGCAATGCCCTATGGATGAACTGGTCAGGGATATTTGCTTACGCTTTTCCTCCTCTCCCTCTCCTTCCTTACCTGGTAAACAAACTCAGTCAAAACAAACTCAAACTCCTATTGATAGCACCAACTTGGGCAAGGCAACCCTGGTACACAACGCTGCTAGACCTATCAGTAGTACCCTACATCAAATTGCCCAACAGGCCAGATCTGTTGACACAACACAACCAAAAGATCAGACACCCAGATCCAGCATCGCTGAATCTAGCAATCTGGCTCCTGAGATCCTAGAATTCGGGCACTTACAACTTACCCAAGAATGTATGGAAGTCATAAAGCAAGCCAGAAGGCCATCCACCAGGCACTGCTATGCAAGTAAATGGAAGAGGTTTGTTTGCTACTGCCATATTAATCAAATACAACCTTTACACACAACTCCAGAACATGTAGTAGGCTACTTGCTTCACTTACAAAAATCTAACCTGGCTTTCTCTTCCATTAAAATACACCTTGCAGCAATATCTGCATACCTGCAGACTACCTATTCAACTTCCCTATATAAGATACCAGTCATTAAAGCATTCATGGAGGGCCTTAGGAGAATTATACCACCAAGAACACCACCTGTTCCTTCATGGAACCTAAATGTTGTCCTAACTAGACTTATGGGTCCACCTTTTGAACCCATGCACTCCTGCGAAATACAGTTCCTAACCTGGAAGGTTGCATTTCTCATCGCCATTACTTCCCTAAGAAGAGTAAGCGAGATTCAGGCGTTTACAATACAAGAACCTTTTATACAACTACACAAGAATAAGGTCGTCCTAAGGACTAATCCTAAATTTTTGCCAAAGGTTATTTCACCGTTCCATCTAAATCAAACAGTGGAACTTCCAGTGTTCTTTCCACAGCCAGATACCGTAGCTGAAAGGGCACTACATACATTAGATGTCAAAAGAGCATTAATGTATTACATTGACAGAACAAAGAACATCAGAAAGACTAAACAACTATTTATTGCATTTCAAAAACCTCATGCAGGAAACCCAATATCAAAACAAGGTATAGCCAGATGGATAGTTAAATGCATCCAAATCTGCTACCTTAAAGCTAAATGACAGCTGCCCATTACACCCAGGGCACACTCAACCAGAAAGAAGGGTGCTACCATGGCCTTTCTAGGAAACATCCCAATGCAAGAAATATGTAAGGCAGCCACATGGTCTACGCCTCACACATTCACCAAGCACTACTGTGTAGATGTGTTATCTGCACAACAAGCCACAGTAGGTCAAGCCGTATTAAGAACATTATTTCAAACTACTTCCACTCCTACAGGCTGAGCCACCGCTTTTGGGGAGATAACTGCTTACTAGTCTATGTAAAACATGCGTATCTACAGCGACAGATTCCATCGAACTGAAAATGTCACTTACCCAGTGTACATCTGTTCGTGGCATCAGTCGCTGTAGATTCGCATGTGCCCACCCGCCTCCCCGGGAGCCTGTAGCAGTTTGGAAGTTACCTTCAACTATTTGTATATGTATCATCTCAACCTTAAATAGGTACATACTTAGTCACTCCATTGCATGGGCACTATTACTACAATTCAACTCCTACCTCACCCTCTGCGGGGAAAAACAATCGAAGATGGAGTCGACGCCCATGCGCAATGGAGACAAAAGGAGGAGTCACTCGGTCCCGTGACTCGAAAGACTTCTTCGAAGAAAAACAACTTGTAACACTCCGGCCCAACACCAGATGGCGAGCTATTGCAAAACATGCGAATCTACAGCGACTGATGCCACGAACAGATGTACACTGGGTAAGTGACATTTTCATTATATAGCGCTTACTACCCCTGACGAGGCGTCAAATCGATTTTTGGTGAGTAGTACGCTACTCTGGAACCCAACAAGAATTAGTGATGGATTAGTATTGGGAAAATATTGAGTACAGTTTTAGTATTATGAGTTAATTTGAGCCGCGGATATGAGCGTTTGTTAGATTGACTGGAGTAATGGAGGGGTGGAGGAGGAAAGAAATCCAGAAGTGTTAATTGGGAGTATATCCTTCATTTACTCAACCCAAAGGCTTGGGATGAGTAAATGGGGATGGAGGAGGGAAGAGTATGTGGAATGGTTAGGGAGAGCATAGTAGCAGGGTGAGAAATGCAGGAGAATTTAGTAGGGTTGTGTGGGAGGTCACAGTAGAGTGTGGTTTGGTGAGTTAGATGTGGATTCAGAGGGAAGAGCTTAGGCAGAGTTATTTAGGAGATGAAAGTGTTAGAAAGGATTTGGGATGAGTCAGAGTGGAGGATAGTTTGATGGAGACATGACATATGGAGATGGGTAGATAAGTGTGATAAGATGAGAGCAGGAATTCATAGATATCTAGTATATAACAACCCACCCAGGAGCCATGCAATGACCCACTAACATGCCAAGCACAGAAACACACACGTGTGTGTGTGTGTGTGTGTGTGTGTGTGTGTATATATATATATATATATATATATATGTATATATATATATATATATATACACACGCACATACAATACATTAGAACCATGGGTAACATATACTTAGTCAAACAGATTTTAAGTGTGTGTATTTTATTGTTATGACATAGTAGCGATACATATTTTCTAAAGAAACTATACATAACTAGAAATATACACATAATCTGGAAAAAAAATATTTATCAACATAGGCATATGCAGTCCATAGTTGTTTGAATATGGTGGTCTAAGGCGGGTGCCAATCTTGAGCTGAGGTTTCTTTGATGTATTTGGTTATTTTGTTTCTGATAAAAAGCGGCACTGTTCCATGTATAGCTTTGTGGGTGATACAAAGCAGCTTGAAAGTGCTTCTTCTGGCAACGGGTAACCAGTATAGTGCTCTCAAGGCACGGGAGATGTGGGCTTGTGGCTTTATATGTAGTAGTAGCCTGGCTGCGGAATTCTGGATACGTTGTAGTTTTTTCATAATAGATTGAGATGATCCATGGTAGAGGCCATTGGCATAATCCAGTTTGGATAGTACAAGCGAGATAGTAGCTTGCACCTTGTGTGGAAATCAGAGGTGGGGGAAGATGCGTCGAAGCCTTCAAGGTGATGAAGCTTGTTTGTGCTAATTTGTCCACTTGGGCATTCATAGTTAACTTGGAATCCATGGTGATTCCAAGGTTTTTAACTTCCTTGGCTAATTGAGGAGGTGGTCCGAGATCGTCAGCCAGACGCACAGAGGGTCATAATTGTTCCAGTCACCACATATGAGTATTTCTGTTTTGGAGGTCTTTAGTTTGTCTCCAGGTCATCCACTGATCAACGGCTCTGAGGCAACTGAAGATTTGTGAGTTTTCAAAGTTTTTTGGGGCATTCTAATTTAAATAGTATTTGAGTGTCATCCGCATAGTTGTAGTATGTGAGATGGAAATCATTGATCCGTTCTGGTAAAGATATCATGTAGATGTTGAAAAGCAAAGGTGAGATGATTGATTCTTGGGGGACCCCTGCTTTTGTGAGGTAGGGTTCGGACGAGAAGGGCGAGTGGATGATATTAGATCTTTTTTGAAGATAGGAAGTAATCCAGTTAAGAGCAATCCCTTGTATGCCGGCTTCGTGGAGTCTTTGAATTAGGGTGTCATGTTCAACCGTATCAAAGGCAGCTGAGAGGTCCAAGAGAAGTAGTGCAGCAACTCCATTGCGGTCGACTGTTTTTAAGATCGACCCAGATGGCCATGAGTGCCGATTCAGTGCTTCATCCTGGGCCGAATCCAGTTTGGAAGTCAAAGTATAGAATTGTCTTCAATGAATTGTGACATCTGGGCGAATGCTGCTCTTTCTATCAATTTGCCCAGGAAAGGTCCATTTGTGATTGGTCTGTTGTTGTTGGGGTCTTGCGGGTCTAGGTTTGTTTTCTTTAACAGTCGTATGTATGCCTTTTTCAGGTCTACAGGAAAAGTTCCTGAAGTTAGAGTTGTTGATGATTCTTCTTACAGGTGTGGCAAAAGAAGTAGATAGAAGAATGTTATTGAAGATTTGTGGTGGGCAAGGGTCAGAAGGGCAACCAGAAGGTCTGCTTGCTTTGACCAAATCCATAAATTCATCCTGGGATATTTGTTTTTAGGAAAGGGGTTGGTGCTTATGGTTTTCTTCTCTTTTAAATAGGAGTCCAATGTGTCTGCCTTGGTTATGTAGTGAGTTGCCAATTTGTTTGTGAAATCTTGAGTGGTGGGATGATTTCCTTCCATGCATGTAGGTTTTCTAAATTCATTGAGAATTTTATAAAATTCCTTGGTTGTAGATTGAGCATTTTGAATTCTGTCTAACAAGTACTTTTTGTTTTTGTTTTTGTTTTTTAGCTTTTTTGATTGATTTTGTATATCCTGTTAAGTTTGTGTAGCTGCAGTTTGTCTTGACTGTTTGTTTTGAGCCAGGTCCGCTGCAACTCTGATTTGTTGCTTTGTCTTTTTAAGTTCTGTTTCTCCAAGGTGTTGGTTCTCTTTTGTCGTGTTTAGTTTTTTTGAGTGGTATTAGGATATCAAAAGCTTCCTGTAGCCACTCGAAGTTTTGGCACAGAATTAATTGTATCTAGATCTGTGTTTGCTGTTAGTTGTGTTTCTAAGCCATCCAAATTGAGTTAGCTCCATGGTCGATAGGTGTATGTAAGTAGTTGTGGGGTGTGTTGATTTGTGGAGTTGTATGTCGGAAAGTTAACAAATGGTGGCCTGACCAAGTGATTGGTGTGATGCTATGAATAGTAACTAGTTCAGGCTTAGCAAAAATGACATCTAGGATGTGACCAGCGATGTGTGTGGGATTGTGTACAATCTGATGTAGGTTCAATGCGACTAGGCCAGTGGTGATAGCTTTTGGATAGGGCATATTGGGTTTGTCAAACCAAATGTTTAGATCCCCAAGAATGCATAGGTTGGAGTATAGTGTAATAAGGGTGGAGACTGTGTCTAGAAACGCATCTGGGAATGTGGAGGTCTGTAATGGAGGAGAAAGTTACAGGAGGAAGTTGGAGTAGGGTGGCATCTGGTAAGGAGGGCTTCACAACCTTGTATAGAGATGTTGTCTGTTTTACCGAGGTTCAATGCCTGTTTGAATGTAATAGCTAGTCCACCTCCTCTCTTGCCTATACGGTTTTGTGTGATGGCTTGATAGCCCGGAGAAAGGGCTTCGTGCAACACTGGTGCCATGTCATCTCCCAACCAGGATTCTGTAATGAATAGTAAGTCAGGTTGTGTGTCTGTGAGCAGGTCGTAGATGTGGTGCTTGTGTTTTTAGAGTGATCGAGCATTTATGAGCTGGCAGTTTAGATAAGGTGTGTTAGTGGTAATGTTGTTTTGTTTAGTAGAAGTGTAAGTAGTGTAATGTGAGCTTGAAGCAGGAGTGTTGCTAGTTGTGATAACTGTTTGAGGCTCACAATAGTCTTGCTTTTCAATATAGTGTTCCTCGTCCAGCAGGTTAAGGAGGCATTTTGTTGGGTCTGTGTGTGTGGGTGATGGACTTGGTGGCTGAGAGAGCCATGAGGAGTGTAGTGTTTTTTGTAGGGTAGTGTTATTATGTAATAGACAAGGGTATGCGAGATTGCTATGAGTGGCATGTTTTTATTTTGTTTGCGTTCAGTGTGGATGGAGTATGGGTTAGGGGTGGTGGAGGAGCATGTGGATCATGATGTAAGGCTCTAAATTGTGCAATGGGGGAGAGGTGAGTGAATGAAAGTTGCTGGGTTGGGGTGCTTGTGGTAGGTGTTTGTGAAGAGTGAGAAAGTAGGGGTGGAGATAGGATGGAATTTGTATTCTTTGTGTGGGCCTGAGGGTGGGAGTGGGTATGACGATAAGTGTAATGTAAGTGTGTTGCTTTGATGTGCTGATGTTTGTGGTCTGTTTTCATTACACAACTTGTGTATTTTGTTTTTGTATCAGTGGCAGGAGCGGAGGCTATGAGCACTCAGGGGGATCCTACAGAGACAGTTACAACTAATGGTAAGTGAAAGCATAATCATCTGGGTATTGTGAATGTGGGGGGGGGCTTTAGATATATTTAGTTGAAGCCTTTACATTCTTCCAAATGTGTGTGGAGGCCCCCCTCATGGGCTTTTCATGTACACAGCACCCTCATGTGAGACCCAGCTATGCCCGTGTACGTAGGGCGCTTTTCATGGACGGGGGGGGGGGGGGGGGAAATCTCCTTCATAGTATGCAAGTCCTCTGGTGGTTGTGATCTGAGAGAGCCCCCATGCTGGACAAAGACCTGATCAGTGTATGCGGGCCCCTTCTGGCAGGGACTGAGGGAGCCATATTTGTGTATGCATTGCCGCCTTTGGGTGTCTTGTCAGTCCTACTCTGGTGAAAAGAAAAAACCTCATTCATCCATTTGTTCCCAGGCTGCAGCTCCTAAAGCGTATTAAAGCTCTTAATTTGCAATTCTGGTCATCCTTCAAGTAACTGGATGACTCTCCCCCCCAACCCCCCCCTTTTTTTTTTTCTCCAAACGTCTCTTAAGTAATAACGTTTGGATTGTAAGGGAGAGGGGGACTGGAGCTGTCTCAGTTACTGTTGCATTAAGGTGAAGGCTCCTCAAACAGCCAAACTTGTTCCATTGACCGATTCCATTGGATGTTAACGCACCGCACCATGCGCATGTTGTAGGCATTCTGCTCCATACCTTACCCAGGACTGAATGCTGTTCCTGCGCTGCTGCAGATAACACCGTGCGGCCTTTCTGCTTCCTGCCTTCTAGAAGGTGCTGGTGCTCTGTGCAGTGGCCCCAGATCTAATCCTTATCACTAGGAAATTCTCCTGGTGCCTTGTAGCACATGCATGCTGTGGCCTTCTGCTCGCCTCTCACTTGAAACCAAGACTAGACCAGAGTGCTGTAGGCCCTGCCTGCACAACACTAGATGGGAATGCTCTTGGTGCAGTGCCCAACCCCCATAGTCGGGGCTTTCCGCCTTCTTCTTCCTAGAAGTGAAACCTACTGACCCTTAGTGCACCCTGAAATATGCCCGACCAAAAGTGGTCCTGCTATTGTGGACCCGAGAACCTGCACGCTCGTGGCTTTCTGCCCTACAGCTTGCAAGACGTAAATGCGAATGGGTGTTGATTGAGCATACAACATGCTTCTTAGTAGAAGAGTGCTATGCACTGGTGCACCGTATACTAGGCTTTACACTGCACCACGATTGAATGCTAATGGATAGTGCATTGCCAAGAGTGAATGCTGGTGAACAGCCTGTACACTGAGGGCCTTCTGCTTTACTTGAAGCCGTTGATATTCAGCCACCGGACAAGCGCACTGTGAGCCGTCTGCCGTGCACCTTACTAGGAGTGAATGCCATTGGATATTAGTGCACCGTACAGTCAGCGTACTGCGGACCTTCTGCACTGTCCCTTACTAGAAGTGAACCTTATTGGAGACTGGAGCATTGTACAGCCACAGCACCTTGGGCCTTCTGCCCTGCGCCTTACTTAGGAGTGAATGATACTGGTGCACCATACAGCCAGCGCACTGCCCTGCACCATAATAGGAATGAATGATACTGGTGCACCATACAGTCAGCACACTGCCCTGCACCATAATAGGAGTGAATGATACTGGTGCACCGTACAGCCAGCGCACTGCCCTGCACCTTACTAGGAGTGAATGGTCCTGCGCACCGTACAGCCACACCACTGCCCTGCACCTTACTAGGAGTGAATGTCATTGGATATTAGTGCACCGTAAAGACAGTGTCCTACCCTGCACCTTACTAGGAGTGAATGATACTGGTGCACCATACAGTAAGCGCACTGCCCTGCACCATAATAGGAGTGAATGATACTGGTGCACCATACAGTCAGCGCACTGCCCTGCACCATAATAGGAGTGAATGATACTGGTGCACCGTACAGCCAGCGCACTGCCCTGCACCTTACTAGGAGTGAATGGTCCTGCGCACCGTACAGCCACACCACTGCCCTGCACCTTACTAGGAGTGAATGATACTGGTGCACTCTACCCCCATCGCACTGCCCTGCATCTTATTAATAGTGAATGCTACTGGTGCACCTTACAGCCATTGCACTGCCCTGCACCTTACTAGGATTGAATGCTGTTGGATAATGGTGCAGCCAACACCCCATGCACTGTGGGCTTTCTGCCTGGCACTTTAATAGGAATGAATGCTATTGGACAATGATGTACAATGCAGACCGCTGTGTGACACCTTGCCAAGAGTGAATGCTATTGGACAATGATCCACCACGCAGACCTCTGTGTGACACCTTACCAAGAGTGAATGTTGTTCGACAATGGTGCACAATTCAGACCTGTGCTCCGCCTCACTGAGTGAATTCTGCTAGATAGCGGTGCACTGAAAGCCCTCTCACGGGGGTATTCTACCTTCGACATATTAGGACTGAATGCTTGTAGGATCTGTTTTCTCAAGTGCCTTTACAATATGTTGCCTGCTTCTTGTTCTCAGCTCACCTCACGAGTTACAGTCCTTCTCGACTCAAGATCATCCTTCCAATGGCCGAATTTAAAAAGATTCTTGGAGCCTCGCCGAGTAGTCCTCCTGAATACCTTTAACATGGTTGTGTGAAACCTTGTAGAGCAGGCTGGCCTCTAGTGTGAATCTGGCCTGTTCGCAGTAGGTAGTGTTCGACTTTGTTTATTGATGAACACTTAATCGTTTCTCAAAATCATTGTGCCTCATTGCTTTTCAGTGGAAAACATTTTAAACTCATTTTATAAGCTTCCTTTAGTGTGCCAAGGCAGGAAAGAGTCCTGGGTGCTTATACATAAGAAAGGACAACCTCATTGGTATATCTAAAGAGATCTTTATTTTTAATGCTCATTTTTTTCTTAAAAACACCAACCCCGAAGCGTATGTGCAAATGTCAATAATTTTTCCCTTTACATGGGTATATTATCGAATTGTATTGGAAGTGCTAAAAGGAGCCTGTATTTTTTGTTTCAATTTTTAAATTGTTTTTACAAAAAATTGCTTAATTTTCTGAAGCCTCATTAAAATAAGTTTCAAATGAACTCTGTTTGATGCCTTTGTTCCATATCAGCTACAAAGTATTTTAAGGGGGAGCTTAGGAGTGCACCTCATTACCGCTTTGTGGTAATGTACTTCAACAAGATGCAGACTGATAGGCGTACGGGCCGCAACAGTGGTGTCATTTGTTGCTCTGCCTCACCACCTTTCTGTGGGGGATGGTGACCGTCTTAAAAGCCTTGCTTTTTGTTGTTGAGTTGAAACTGCGCTGTTTGATTGCTGCATCCAGCTTTGTGGTGTTTCTTAAATCAGGCCTGCCTCTGACGGGTAACAGATTCCTAGTAACTTGCAGTAGAAGCCCCTAGTAGAGTAAGCACTTGACTGGGAATGTTTGGCAGATGCCTTCATTTCGTTGACTCAGTCAAGCTGTTTACAACACCAGGTTTAGCATTCACCCTGCCTAGACGCCATTCCTGGAAGTTTGCATCGCCCTTCACTTTCCACTGGCTTAAATTCTACAGGAAACGGTGATCAAAACTGAGTTTCATCGCACTTGGTGTACAAGTTCAAACTGCTACTGCTAGTTTCTCTACCCTGCTAGTAAGGGCTCGTGAGCAGTTACTACCACACCTGTTTACGGTGGTGGGCAGGTCCAGGATTCCGAATAGCACAATGTGTTATGTTAACTTTACAAAGGACCTCTGCAGTAGTGATTTAATGCCAAAGGCACAAATCAAAGTACACTGAATCTAGGCAATTAAAAGCAACATAGGACCCTGCTGTATAGGTTATGCAGTAAATGAATGTATTGCACACTATAAAGTATCTTTGATGGAAGGCTTGTTCGGCTGGGTTTTCTATTTCCCATTCTGAGTTCTGCTTCTTGACCTTTTCGCTTCTCACGATGTCCAACTTCTGTGTTTGGCTGCTGTACTTGGGTCCTTCTGTGAAATAGAACAGGAGCCTGTGAGGCATACTCTGAACACTGGAAGCTTTGGGGTGGTCACTTGCTCCACTCTCCTGGCTTCTGTGCTGCTGATGCTGTCAGCTAGGGGCCCTCCGTCCTCTCAATTACTGTTTGTTTATATTTGCCCATTTAAGCATTAAATGAACCTCAAAGTGGTGAAGACTGCTGTAAATGTTGGCACCATACGAAAATTCTATGGTGCACGAGGGAGACCTTTACATAGTTGTCAAAGTTATTGTAGTTGTACATTCGCATCTCAGGTTAGCGTTCAGTGACCCTGCAGTCTGATGGGTGGGACTTTGGTCTTATTGACTGAGGATTTCAAATATTCTGGTAGTATTACTTTGTCTGAAGGGGCTTTCAAAGAATACTACTTGTAGTTGGAGGTGTATATTGTTCGATGGCATATGTTGCTGCAGATACACATGTTTAGCACAGTCCGCTGCCTGGTGTTGGGCTCGGAGTATTACAAGTTGTTTTTCTTCGAAGAAGTCTTTTTTGGTCACGGGACCGAAGGACTCCTCCCTCTTCGGCTCCATTGCGCATGGGCGTCGACTCCATCTTAGATTGTTTTTTTCCGCTGTCAGGTTCGGACGTATTCCTTTTCGCTCCGTGTTTCGGTTCGGAAAGTTAGTCAGAATCTCGGAAGAAAGCGTCGGTATTGTTCCGTTCGGTATCGGGATAGTTAGGTACATCGACACCGATCATCGGAAGACTTTGGGGTAGCTTCGATCCCCCATCGGGGCCTGGTCGGCCCGACCGCGTGCGACATCGAAGCCGATGGAACGGACCCCGTTCCGTTTCTGCCCAAAATGTCACAGTAAGTATCCTTATACAGATCAGCACTTGGTCTGTAACTTGTGCTTGTCCCCCGAGCACAAGGAGGATACCTGTGAGGCCTGTCGAGCCTTCCGGTCCAGAAAAACACTCCGGGACCGAAGAGCCAGGCGTCTACAAATGGCGTCCACGCCGACAAAACAACGTTTCGACGACGAAGAGGAAACCTTCTCGGTTCCGGACTCAGAATCCGGAGACTCCGACGTCGAACAACAAACAGTGAGTAAGACGTCGAAAATAAAAACCATCGAAAAAACAAAAGCCCCGGGGACGCCACTGCCGACAGGCCATGGCTCGACCCATAAAACCGGCGACCCGTCGAAGGCGCCGAAAAAGGGCACACCCATAGCGAAGACACCCGACTCCGGTCGAGGGACCGCCATGGAGCAACCTCGGAGCCAAGATAGCGGCTCCGAGAAGCAAAAACAAGATGCTGGCACCGAAAAACATCGGCACTGAGACACACTGCCGAAAGCCACAAAAATTCTGTCGGTACCGAAACCGAAAAAAGATTCTCTCTCGGCGCCGAAAAGTTCCACACCTCCTTCCTACACAGAGGAACAAGGAATAAGTGGCCAGATGCACAGATTTGGACAAGAGCTCCAAAGTGTAGAATCAGACTACACACAAAAGAGACTGTACATCCAGCAAGACACAGGGAAGATATCAACCCTTCCCCCAATAATGAGAAAAAGAAGGATCGGATTTCTCAAGGATGACGCACAACCACAAGCCAAAGTGGTTAAAAAAAGTCACGCCTCCGCCCTCTCCACCACAACAGGCATCGCCGGCACAAACACCGCCACAAATGCACTCACCAGCGCAAACTACCATAAGTCAAGATAATCAGGATCAAGACGCTTGGGACCTATATGACACCCCAGTGCCGGACAATGATCCCGATTCATACCCCACAAAGCCGTCACCGCCAGAGGACAGTACCTCATACTCGCAACTGGTGGCTAGGGCAGCAGAATTCCACAATGTCCAACTGCATTCTGATCCTATAGAGGATGATTTTTTATTTAACACCCTCTCGGCTACACATAGCCAATATCAATGTCTCCCAATGCTACCAAGGATGTTACGGCACGCAAAACAAATTTTTGAAGAGCCCGTAAAATCAAGAGCCATCACCCCAAGGGTGGATAAGAAATACAAACCACCACCCACAGACCCAGTGTTTATTACTTCGCAGTTACCACCTGACTCCGTAGTAGTAGGGGCAGCTCGCAAAAGAGCAAATTCCCATACATCTGGCGACGCCCCACCTCCGGACAAAGAAAGCCGAAAATTTGATGCGGCAGGAAAAAGAGTAGCATCACAGGCAGCCAACCAGTGGCGCATCGCAAATTCTCAAGCGCTGCTGGCCCGATATGACTGCGCACACTGGGATGAGATGCAACTTCTCATAGACCATCTTCCCCAGGAATACCAAAAAAGGGCGCAGCAAATAGTTGAAGAGGGACAAACTATCTCAAACAATCAAATCCGCTCTTCAATGGACGCAGCCGATACTGCAGCGAGAACAGTCAACACTGCTGTCACCATAAGGAGACACGCTTGGCTCCGCACTTCAGGCTTCAAACCTGAAATCCAGCAGGCTGTCCTTAATATGCCCTTCAACGAGAAACAACTTTTTGGCCCTGAAGTGGACACAGCCATTGAAAAACTTAAAAAGGACACAGACACGGCCAAAGCCATGGGCGCACTCTACTCCCCGGAGAGCAGAGGCTCTTTTAGAAAAACTCCATTTAGAGGGGGGTTTCGTGGCCAACCCACAGACACCACCAGCCAACAAACAAGAACCACACCATATCAGGGCTCATTCCAAAGGGGAGGTTTCAGGGGATATAGAGGGGGTCAATTCCCAAGGAGTAGGGGAAGATTCCAGACTCCAAAAACACCTCCACCTAAACAGTGACTTTCAAGTCACACAACCCCTTCACTCAACACCAGTGGGGGGGAAGACTAAGCCAATTCTACCAATCTTGGCAGCAGATTACAACAGACAATTGGGTATTAGCAATAATCCAACATGGCTATTGCATAGAATTCCACAAATTCCCACCAAACATCCCTCCAAAAACACGCAAAATGTCACCACAACATTTAGAACTTTTAGGACTAGAAGTTCAAGCACTACTGCAAAAGGATGCAATAGAGTTAGTACCAGTACAACAAAAAAACACAGGAGTTTACTCCCTGTACTTTCTAATTCCAAAAAAAGACAAAACATTAAGACCAATATTAGATCTCGGGACACTAAATACCTACATCATATCGGACCACTTTCACATGGTCACACTACAAGACATCATTCCACTGCTCAAACAGCAAGATTACATGACCACATTAGACCTAAAAGATGCGTACTTTCATATACCGATACACCCTTCTCACAGAAAGTACCTAAGGTTCGTATTCAAAGGAATACATTACCAATTCAAGGTGTTGCCATTCGGAATAACAACTGCACCAAGAGTATTCACAAAATGTCTAGCAGTAGTAGCAGCACATATCAGAAGACAACAAATACATGTGTTTCCTTACCTAGACGATTGGCTAATCAAGACCAACACAGTAAGAAAGTGCACAAACAACACCACATGTCATACAAACCCTTCACAAACTGGGTTTCTCCATCAACTATACAAAGTCACACCTCGAACCGTGTCAGACACAACAATATCTAGGGGCAACCATCAACACATCAAAAGGAATTGCCACTCCAAGTCCACAAAGAGTTCAAGCATTCCACAAGGTAATAAGTGCTATGTTTCCAAACCAAAAGATACAAGCAAAATTTGTGCTAAAACTTCTAGGCATGATGTCATCATGCATAGCCATTGTCCCAAACGCAAGACTACACATGCGACCCTTACAACAGTGCCTAGCATCACAATGGTCACAAGCACAGGGTCAACTTCTAGATCTGGTGTTGGTAGACCGCCAAACATACCTCTCGCTTCTATGGTGGAACAGCAACAATTTAAACAAAGGGCGGACATTTCAGGACCCAGTGCCTCAATACGTTATAACAACAGATGCTTCCATGACCGGGTGGGGAGCACACCTCAATCACCACAGCATTCAAGGACAATGGGACGTACACCAAACAAAATTTCATATAAATTACCTAGAACTGTTAGCAGTATTTCTAGCGTTAAAAGCCTTTCAACCCATAATAACACACAAATACATTCTTGTCAAAACAGACAACATGACAACAATGTATTATTTAAACAAACAAGGAGGAACACACTCAACACAATTGTGTCTCCTAACACAAAAAATATGGCAGTGGGCGATTCACAACCACAGTCGCCTAATAGCACAATTTATTCCAGGGATCCAAAACCAACTAGCAGACAACCTTTCGCGAGATCACCAACAAGTCCACGAATGGGAAATTCACCCCCAAGTTCTGAACAAGTACTTTCAAATTTGGGGAACACCCCAGATAGATTTGTTCGCAACAAAAGAAAACGCAAAATGCCAAAACTTCGCATCCAGGTACCCACACCGCGAATCACAAGGCAATGCTCTATGGATGAGTTGGTCAGGGATATTTGCATACGCTTTTCCCCCTCCCCCTCTCCCTCTCCTTCCATATCTAGTAAACAAGTTGAGTCAAAACCAACTCAAACTCATACTGATAGCACCCACATGGGCAAGACAACCTTGGTATACAACTCTACTAGACCTTTCACTAGTACCGCATGTCAAACTACCCAACAGACCAGATCTGTTAACACAACACAAACAACAGATCAGGCATCCAAACCCAGCATCATTGAATCTAGCAATTTGGCTCCTGAAATCCTAGAATTCGGGCACTTAGACCTCACACAAGAATGTATGGAGGTCATAAAACAAGCTAGAAAAGCTTCCACTAGACACTGCTATGCATCTAAGTGGAAAAGATTTGTTTGCTACTGCCATACCAATCAAATCCAACCATTGCATGCCTCTACAAAGGACATAGTGGGATACTTACTACATTTGCAAAAAGCGAACCTCGCTTTTTCATCTATAAAAATACACCTCGCAGCAATATCTGCTTACCTACAAACTACTCATTCATCGTCTCTATTTAGAATACCAGTTATTAAAGCATTCATGGAAGGGCTAAAAAGAATTATACCACCAAGAACACCACCAGTTCCTTCATGGAACCTTAACATCGTCTTAACAAGACTCATGGGTCCACCTTTCGAACCCATGCATTCCTGTGAAATGCAATATCTAACGTGGAAAGTCGCATTTCTCATTGCAATCACATCCCTCAGAAGAGTAAGTGAAATACAGGCATTTACCATACAAGAACCATTTATTCAAATACACAAAAATAAAATAGTTCTAAGAACAAATCCAAAATTTCTACCAAAAGTAATCTCACCATTCCATTTAAATCAAACAGTAGAATTGCCAGTGTTCTTCCCACAACCAGATTCCGTGGATGAAAGGGCACTACATACATTAGACATCAAAAGAGCACTAATGTACTACATTGACAGAACAAAGCTAATCAGGAAAACAAAACAACTGTTCATAGCTTTTCAAAAACCACACATAGGAAATCCAATCTCTAAACAAGGCATTGCTAGATGGATAGTCAGATGTATTCAAACATGCTATCTTAAAGCCAAGAGAGAATTGCCTATTACACCAAAGGCACACTCAACCAGAAAGAAAGGTGCTACAATGGCCTTTCTAGGAAACATTCCTATGAGTGAAATATGTAAGGCTGCAACCTGGTCTACGCCTCATACATTTACTAAACACTACTGTGTAGACGTACTAAATGCACAACAAGCTACAGTGGGCCAAGCTGTACTAAGAACATTATTCCAAACTACTTCAACTCCTACAGGCTAAACCACCGCTTTTAGGGGAGGTAACTGCTTTATAGTCTATGCTAAACATGTGTATCTGCAGCAACATATGCCATCGAACTGAAAATGTCACTTACCCAGTGTACATCTGTTCGTGGCATTAGTCGCTGCAGATTCACATGTGCCCTCCCGCCTCCCCGGGAAGCCTGTAGCCGTTTAGAAGTAGATCTTAAATCTTAAACATTTGTAAATAATTATTATAAACTTTTTATGTACATACGTATTCACTCCATTGCATGGGCACTATTTATAGCAAACAACTCCATCCTCACCCTCTGCGGGGAAAACAATCTAAGATGGAGTCGACGCCCATGCGCAATGGAGCCGAAGAGGGAGGAGTCCTTCGGTCCCGTGACCAAAAAAGACTTCTTCGAAGAAAAACAACTTGTAATACTCCGACCCCAACACCAGGCAGCGGACTGTGCTAAACATGTGAATCTGCAGCAACTAATGCCACTAACAGATGTGTACTGGGTAAGTGACATTTTCATTTTTAAGCTTTGGAAACTTTTTTTCTCTTTGCTTTCCACAGAGAAGAACCAATATCTGCTTTTGGAGATATTTGCGCTTTCCAAGCATCTGGCATACAATACTCCCTTTCAAGATCTCCTGATTAGACCTCAGCTTTATCAGTGCAGCTGAAGCCGCTCTGGATGGTGGGGTTTAGATAGCACATAGTGGCATACTTGTGTTGAAGCTCCCAAGTGCCCATCCCAGAGAACATGGCTGTCCAGTCCTGTTGGGATAAAAACAGAGGCCTTCTTGTTGGTGCCCCCGAAATGGGCAGAAGCTGGACAGCCTTGGTTGGAAAGTGTTTGTATCAGGCTTTTGGGTCTGGAGGGTCTACTAAAAGCTAATGCCTGCTGGCCTCTTATTCCTGCACAGTATGGAAGATGGCAAGTTCGGCGGCTTTCTAACAGAGACAAGTTGTAGAACGTTGGCTCTGTATGTGCTATTTCAAAGTAAGGAATAGCATGCACAGAGTCCAAGGGTTCCCCTTAGAGGTACGATAGTGGCAAAAAGAGATAATACTAATGCTCTATTTTGTGGTAGTGTGGTCGAGCAGTAGGCTTATCCAAGGAGTAGTGTTAAGCATTTGTTGTACATACACATAGACAATAAATGAGGTACACACACTCAGAGACAAATCCAGCCAATAGGTTTTTATATAGAAAAATATATTTTCTTAGTTTATTTTAAGAACCACAGGTTCAAATTCTACATGTAATATCTCATTCGAAAGGTATTGCAGGTAAGTACTTTAGGAACTTCAAATCATCAAAATTGCATGTATACTTTTCAAGTTATTCACAAATAGCTGTTTTAAAAGTGGACACTTAGTGCAATTTTCACAGTTCCTAGGGGAGGTAAGTATTTGTTAGGTTAACCAGGTAAGTAAGACACTTACAGGGCTTAGTTCTTGGTCCAAGGTAGCCCACCGTTGGGGGTTCAGAGCAACCCCAAAGTCACCACACCAGCAGCTCAGGGCCGGTCAGGTGCAGAGTTCAAAGTGGTGCCCAAAACGCATAGGCTATAATGGAGAGAAGGGGGTGCCCCGGTTCCGGTCTGCTTGCAGGTAAGTACCCGCGTCTTCGGAGGGCAGACCAGGGGGGTTTTGTAGGGCACCGGGGGGGACACAAGTCCACACAGAAATCTCACCCTCAGCGGCGCGGGGGCGGCCGGGTGCAGTGTAGAGACAAACGTCGGGTTCGCAATGTTAGTCTATGAGAGATCTCGGGATCTCTTCAGCGCTGCAGGCAGGCAAGGGGGGGATTCCTCGGGGAAACCTCCACTTGGGCAAGGGAGAGGGACTCCTGGGGGTCACTTCTCCAGTGAAAGTCCGGTCCTTCAGGTCCTGGGGGCTGCGGGTGCAGGGTCTCTCCCAGGCGTCGGGACTTTAGGTTCAAAGAGTCGCGGTCAGGGGAAGCCTCGGGATTCCCTCTGCAGGCGGCGCTGTGGGGGCTCAGGGGGGACAGGTTTTGGTACTCACAGTATCAGAGTAGTCCTGGGGTCCCTCCTGAGGTGTCGGATCTCCACCAGCCGAGTCGGGGTCGCCGGGTGCAGTGTTGCAAGTCTCACGCTTCTTGCGGGGAGCTTGCAGGGTTCTTTAAAGCTGCTGGAAACAAAGTTGCAGCTTTTCTTGGAGCAGGTCCGCTGTCCTCGGGAGTTTCTTGTCTTTTCGAAGCAGGGGCAGTCCTCAGAGGATGTCGAGGTCGCTGGTCCCTTTGGAAGGCGTCGCTGGAGCAGGATCTTTGGAAGGCAGGAGACAGGCCGGTGAGTTTCTGGAGCCAAGGCAGTTGTCGTCTTCTGGTCTTCCGCTGCAGGGGTTTTCAGCTGGGCAGTCCTTCTTCTTGTAGTTGCAGGAATCTAATTTTCTAGGGTTCAGGGTAGCCCTTAAATACTAAATTTAAGGGCGTGTTTAGGTCTGGGGGGTTAGTAGCCAATGGCTACTAGCCCTGAGGGTGGGTACACCCTCTTTGTGCCTCCTCCCAAGGGGAGGGGGTCACAATCCTAACCCTATTGGGGGAATCCTCCATCTGCAAGATGGAGGATTTCTAAAAGTTAGAGTCACTTCAGCTCAGGACACCTTAGGGGCTGTCCTGACTGGCCAGTGACTCCTCCTTGTTTTTCTCATTATTTTCTCCGGCCTTGCCGCCAAAAGTGGGGCCTGGCCGGAGGGGGCGGGCAACTCCACTAGCTGGAGTGTCCTGCTGGGTTGGCACAAAGGAGGTGAGCCTTTGAGGCTCACCGCCAGGTGTGACAATTCCTGCCTGGGAGAGGTGTTAGCGTCTCCACCCAGTGCAGGCTTTGTTACTGGCCTCAGAGTGACAAAGGCACTCTCCCCATGGGGCCAGCAACATGTCTCGGTTTGTGGCAGGCTGCTAAAACTAGTCAGCCTACACAGATAGTCGGTTAAGTTTCAGGGGGCACCTCTAAGGTGCCCTCTGTGGTGTATTTTACAATAAAATGTACACTGGCATCAGTGTGCATTTATTGTGCTGAGAAGTTTGATACCAAACTTCCCAGTTTTCAGTGTAGCCATTATGGTGCTGTGGAGTTCGTGTTTGACAAACTCCCAGACCATATACTCTTATGGCTACCCTGCACTTACAATGTCTAAGGTTTTGTTTAGACACTGTAGGGGTACCATGCTCATGCACTGGTACCCTCACCTATGGTATAGTGCACCCTGCCTTAGGGCTGTAAGGCCTGCTAGAGGGGTGGCTTACCTATACTGCATAGGCAGTGAGAGGCTGGCATGGCACCCTGAGGGGAGTGCCATGTCGACTTACTCGTTTTGTCCTCACTAGCACACACAAGCTGGCAAGCAGTGTGTCTGTGCTGAGTGAGAGGTCTCCAGGGTGGCATAAGACATGCTGCAGCCCTTAGAGACCTTCCTTGGCATCAGGGCCCTTGGTACTAGAAGTACCAGTTACAAGGGACTTATCTGGATGCCAGGGTCTGCCAATTGTGGATACAAAAGTACAGGTTAGGGAAAGAACACTGGTGCTGGGGCCTGGTTAGCAGGCCTCAGCACACTTTCAATTGTAAACATAGCATCAGCAAAGGCAAAAAGTCAGGGGGCAACCATGCCAAGGAGGCATTTCCTTACACAAGTTGTATGCCATTGCATGGAGTTCTCCTCAAGCACCATATCTGGATGCATATGTTCCCGAGTGTTTGATGGACATGCCCTCGGTGGCAAGGGGTTGTTGTAAGAGACATACGACCTCCTTACACTGTTTCAATGGAACCGAGATACTGCTTGCTTTCTTGTTTGGGAGTTGCCTCTGATGTACATCACTAACAGTACATGAAATTCAGGAGCTTCAACATATTAGCAGCCTAAAGACCGCCTCCTTCTGCATCACAGCAGCTGTCTTATTTTTCTATTTGTTCAGACTGAGTGGGACCTGGGACTGTAACAAAGTTTTGAGAGTCTGACAGTGGTGGTAGGAGGCTAGGATTATGATGATGTGGTGCTTTGGAGCACCTTGGTGTCCTGAGTCTGCTAGCTACTGGGATACTTATCTTTTTGGACTTCAAAACCAGTAGGACAGGGGTTGGTGTTTAAACATTTCTGGTCCACATGTAAGGACAAGGTGTTTTGTTCAATCATGGACCTCCATTTTCTCAAGTGCTGTGGTAGCAAAAGTTTCAAATGTCGATAATGGCCCAAATTCTTCAACTCGGAAACTTTAGAAGTGGTAGGTCTCTTTAGACTTCCAGGATGCATGTGTCTTGCCCATGAAGGTATTTTAAGTTTGTTGTTCGGAGGGCAACAATTAACATCTCTCTCCTTCAGACTGCCTTGAGCCCATGTTATGAGACAAGGGACCTAAATCTTTCTTACCTCTGTGATGGAGACATGTTTTTCCTACCAGTGCTTTTAACTGCAAACATGTGGCCAACTTCATCCCTGCTTCGTGCTGAAAAGCTCGATGAGTGCTTGGCTATAAATTATCAATATTATCTTGGATACTTCGGAGGAGGCAAAGCCTTTCCCCCAGAGGAGATTGCAATTTACTTTAATCTGAAATGCAAGGTTAAGTGTATCCAAGTAACAGGATCTTCTGGGCCCAGTTTCACTCTGCATTGTTCTGGTCCCACACTCAGGGCTGACACTGGTGCCTTTTCAGTTGTTAGGCTGTAGTGCAACCATTTCAGTGCTCTAATGCACAACATGATTTCTGATTCATCTTGTGATCTGCAGTGACATGGTAAGTTGGGCATAGCCTCTCAGTCTTGTAGTAGGAGTCTTTCCAGTCTGATAAGACACAGGCCATTGTTGTGACTGACAATTTTCTTGGGCTTTGGGCACACATGGACCACTTGGTCATTAAATGCTGCATTGGCAGAAAAGGCAACTCTGTTCTTGAGGAACTTGGAGCTAGCAGCATAGTACTGATTACCCTCCCCACTGGGCAAGACCACTATATACAAATATGCACAAAAATAAGTCACATCAGCAGTGATTGAGGTAAACATTTACGGAGTTGTGAGGTCAGTGCTCTTGGCATAAGGAAACAAGTCTCTGGTTTGGGTCCATGCAGGGGAGATGTACTATGCTGGTGACCGGAGTAATCCCGAAATACGAACACATAAAAACTTGGAAGAGCTCATGATCTTTATCTGGAATAAGAGTCTTCTCTCTGCAGCACAAATAAAAGCACCATCTCAATTAGCAGAACAACAGTGAATTTTCATTCTACCGTTCCATACCTTCTTAGGATGGAGAATCATGCCTCGAAAAATTATAAATGTTACTAGACCTGCAGGTCGAGTAGCTTGAATAATCTACTCGACCTAACTAATGCACTTGACCTGGAAACGGGTCTCAAATTGTGTGATCCTAGGTAAATATTGTATTTTGCAGTCACCTTTTCTTCATTTTCGCATGAGTGTACCTTCAAATATGTGAGGTCAGCATTTCTGCTGTAAAATAAAATCGCCTTTTGTTTAACTACACTAAATGTTTGCTCCATGTATAATAAATCTATCCCACAATAAAGGGTACTTGTGATCGATGACTTGCCTCAAATGTCCAGAAACCTTCCCACTAACATGGAGCTTTACCGATGGAACTATATAGTGTATTAACAATAATCTGTGAAAATTGGGTTTCAGAAAACGTACGTCATTTGCACATCACCAAGTAAAGTGTTCTGACTTTTTTCTTGCTATTAAAATATTTATCACACAAGTATGAAAAATGGTCTTTCACAGCTACTAAAATATATTTTGAAATGTTTGTAAATTGACTTAGTTCTATAAATGTGTGAGGAAAAACCTGCTACCGACAGCCTTTCATTTCACACAGGTCACCTTACAAAATCCTGGAACTCTGCAGTCACAAGAGAAAGTGATTGCATTGCAAGAAGACAAACTGACTTTTGACCTCTGTCACAGAGCAAATGTAACAACAATAAGATTTAAAGGTATCTTAATTGCTAATTAAGTTTCTGACTGAACAGAACTCCTGTTTGTCCACTCTCCAGAAGGGGCAAGTAGGTGCTAAAAATAGCTCGACCTGATCAAATATGACTCGCCATAGCGAGTGGTTGAGTAGATTTTTCGAGCCCTGAGATTGTCATTACCCCTTCAGGTGACTTCAACAGTCATGTTTAAGTGCCTGATGGCTGCTCTTTAAAATGTTATGTTCATTCCTACAAAAGCCTTTTTGCCCAAACGCCATGTCTGAAAAGTCTTGATTGTGTAAGAAAGATGCTCAGGAGCAGATGCCAAAGCATCTTAAAAATGCAATACAGAAGAAAACACTGTCGTGAAACTTGAGACCAGTCCTCTGTTTAAGTTTCATGATCTTCAAGAAGCTACAGTTTGGGATGCTTGCCTTGCAAAGGAGCATGGAAACCTCACCTGCAGGCATCTCAGCTATGTCATCAAGTAAGCCTCTTATTGAATGGGGAGAAACCATTACCTGTTCCCCTCTCGCGCCATGTAGTGCGAGGTTGAACAGATAATGATTTCGCCCTATGTGCCTTGGTACTAAGCCCTGAATTGCAAACTGCAGAAGACTGCAGTCCATTTTCCATGAGAACAGAACTCCGCGCAAGCTGCTCTGTGAACTGTTTTGTAACAAGAGTAGGAGGTGAGAACTGTGCTGATTGTCCTGAACCTGAAGGACAGGGGCTGTGCTTAGGAGCTGACTGCAAAGACCCCACAAAAGATGCCATTAAGGGTCTTCAGCCCTGTAGGCAGATTTTTTGGAGTACACAACCGTGAAGGCACAGCATATTTTTGGGATCACTGAGACAACATTGCAAATCATTAAACTGGCAAATGGATGTGTCCCCAACATGTAACCCCAAGGCGTTGCGGCACTATTAGTCAGTATTTGGTCTATAGGTGGGGGAGGGGGGGGTTGGGATGCTGCAGGTAGAGACCATACGAAAAATCTGCTGGGGGCATCACCTGCAAGTGTGTAATGGAAATAGCCGCAACCCTCAGCCCCTGTTAAGTAAGCCTAAGTAGGATGAACACAGCAGTGCACTAAGCACCTAGCCACCCTCATGACTGTCATATGATCAGCGCAGGGCCACAATGCAGTCTATTTTAAAGCTTACCACTCCTCCAAGAAGAGGCCTTGCATGTGCATTGCACAGTATTCTGGCCCAGTAAAAGGTGACATCATTTGCAAGGACATTTCACGTGGGACGTGGAGAGCATTATCTGACCACAGCGCTAATAAATTGCAAACCAGTGGTTAGACGCTGAGTGAATAAAACAGTGCTTCCTACACACGTCTGTGCCACAGCAGAGGGTAATACAGCGAAATATCACTAAATATTTACCTTCAAATACATCCTAAAGTTAATCGGCTGAACAAAGAATCATTTTGGCTGCAAAAGTTACTGGCTACCAGACAAAGGATGAATTAAATTTGTCTTGCTGAATTAAAAATTGACAGGTTTACCTTAAAAGGTTTGACTGCACTAAGAATGGGTCTGTACAAAGAAATAATGGACATTAAAGCAGACATTAGGTAATTTGACCAGCAACTAGAATCCACTGAGATGCAATTAAAAACCTTCTCTGGAACCTACCAAGTAACGACCGCTACGACCCAATGTATGGATGGCTATAAATGGCTGACATTGAAATGTGAGGATCTCGAAAACAGATCACGTAGGGCCAATATATGCATCAAAAATCTGAAAGAAGAAGAAACGGAGAGAAGCAATATGGTTGGCTATGTTACAGAACATTTCCAAGACATTTTCGTTAAAGGTGCAAATGGGATGATACTTATAGAGAGACCAAACAAAGTGGGAAGGAGAAGAGGGGATAAAGCCACCAGACCAAGAGACAACTTGGTGATGGTAAATTACCCTGTGAAAGAAATGATTATGGCAACTGCAAGAAGGCATGAAACACAGCCCTTAAGGGGAAGCAGTGTATATCTTTTTCAAGACCTGTCAGTTGCTCCTTTGTAAAGTCATATGGGGCGACTGGAAAGTCACAAGGAACTAATCGTCAAGCACATCAAATATAGATGGGTAGTTCTGGGGGGGGGGGGGGGGGGGGGTCTGCAATTCAGATGGAATGGGTAGGAAACCATGTGACACTGGTGAAGGGCTGTGATTGCTTAATCCTGGAGAAGGCTCAGAAGAGACATCTGATGCAAAAGGTCTAAGCACATCGCAGGAAGGCCCATTGGAACGGGCATGGTAGGCTCAACCTCCATGTTCCCGGTGACCCAGATCAGCAAAAAGAGCAGAAATACAAACGGACACGGATATGAGAGACTAAATGGGAGAGTGTGAAAATCAGTGCCTGTGTATTTGTAGCTGAAAATGGGAATCGTACAGACAATAGCAATGTCTGGTCGCACAGGGGCATCGATAATACAATAATAGATGATATAGAGGTGTAGGGGAAGGGGACAAATGGTAAAAGAAATGTGATTTTCGCCTGGAAATGGTGGAACAAACATAGAGATGGGTTTATTAGCTCCCGAAATCCATACTGAATAATTCTGCAATGTGCTGGCCACATTTCCAGAGTTTGTTTTGTGGTGTAGGGGACCCTGTAGGAAAGTGCCCTCTTTCTTAGCATGGTCACCCCTATTTATTTCCTGTTAATGTGTTTGACTGTGTCCACTGGGATCCTGCTAATCAGGGTCCCCCTGTAAATTTTGGTAACTGTACCGTTTTCCTCCCACAACTGGCATACTGGTCCCCCCATATAAGCCCCTAGTTTATGGTACCCAGGCTGCAGCAGTTATTCTGCCACCCATAGGGAGCCCATGCAAAGGGGTCTGCAGGCGTGCCATTGCAGCCTGCGTGAAACGGGTGCATGCACTGTTTTCACTACAGGCCACTGCACCAGGCCACTGCAAGTCACCCTTACGGCAGATCCTCTTAGCCCAGAGGGCGGGTGCAGGTACCGCTGTGTGAGGGCACCCTGCACGAGCAGTGGTGCCCCCAGGAACTCCAGCTCCATTTTCCTGTTCTTTGTGAGTGCAGGGACGCACTTTTACGCATGTATTGGACATAGGTCACTACCTATGTCCAGCTACATAATGGTAACTCAGAACCTGTGCATGTTTGATACAAACATGTTGGAATCATACCTCAGTACTGTTGCAAGTATTGGAAGTATGATTCCATACACTCTAGGGGCTCCTTAGAGGACCCCCAGCATTGCTAACACCAGTCTTACAGGGTTTTCCGGGCCGCCCAAGCTGCTACCACCCCTCAGACAGGTTTCAGCCCTCCTGCTGATTGATCCTATCAAGCCCAGGAAGGCAGAACAAAGGATTCCCTTTTGGAGAGGGAGGTAACACCCTCTCCTCTCCCTTTGGAAATAGGTGTGACTGGCTTGGGAGGGGTTAGCTTTCCCATGCCACTGGTATGCTTTGAAGGGCACATTTGCTTCCCTCAGTGCATACACCGGTCCAAACCGGTTCAGGGACTCCTGGGGCAAAACTGGACAATGGATAGGGGAGTGACCACTCCCCTGTCCATCACCACTGCAGTGGTGGTGCTCAAAGCTCCTCCCTGGATTCTGCCATCTTGTTTCCAAGGTTGGCAGGGAGCTCTGGGAGCATCTGAGTGGCCAGGCAGGTGATATCAGAGCCCCCTCCCGATAGGTGCTTACCTGGCTAGGTGATCAGTCCCCCTTTCAGGGTTATTTAGGGTCTCTCTCTTGGGTGGGTCCTCAGATTCGGCTTGCAAGACTCCAGCAGGATTCCTGTGCAACCTTCACTGCGACTTCTGGCCTCCAGACCTGTGACTGGACCCTTCAGGACCCAACAATCTGCCTCCAAGAAGAACTCTTCTGCAACATTGATTCCAGGGCTCCTGCCAGAAACTGCAAAAGTTCCATCGGCTTTGCATCCACTGAGGGCAGCGTGTCTTCAGTCTGCACTAGAAGAAAGAAGGAATCTCCCTTGGAGTGAAGGAGTCACTCCCCTGCATCCGCAGGCACGTGCAGCAACAACTGGCTGCGTGGATCTCCCCTCATCTTGAGCTGCGTGGATCCTGCATCACAGTTGGTGGTCCGGAGTAGTCCTCTTGGTCCTCTCTGCCAGCTGTCCAACTTTGGTGGAGGGTACGCCCTTGCCTTCCCACGAAGGCCAGTACCACCGTGCACTGCGTCACTTGCAGCTGCCATGGCTTGTTTGCATTTCCTCCAAGGGATCTTCAGGCGACGTAGCTCCAGTCCCTAGCACTCTTTCCTTCGAAGCACAGCCCTCTGTGTGGTTCTCTTGCGGGGTGGGATCCCTTTCTGTAGTGCTGCGTGGGCTCCTTGTGCAACTCCTGTGTCCCTGTAGGAAGTTGGCTCTGTATGTGCTATTTCAAAGTAAGGAATAGCATGCACAGAGTCCAAGGGTTCCCCTTAGAGGTAAAATAGTGGTAAAAAGAGATAATACTAATGCTCTATTTTGTGGTAGTGTGGTCGAGCAGTAGGCTTATCCAAGGAGTAGTGTTAAGCATTTGTTGTACATACACATAGACAATAAATGAGGTACACACACTCCGAGACAAATCCAGCCAATAGGTTTTGTTATAGAAAAATATATTTTCTTAGTTTATTTTAAGAACCACAGGTTCAAATTTGACATGTAATAGCTCTTTTGAAAGGTATTGCAGGTAAGTACTCTAGGAACTTTGAATCATTACTTTAGCATGTATACTTTTTACATAAAACACAATAAGCTGTTTTAAAAGTGGACACTTAGTGCAATTTTCACAGTTCCTGGGGGAGGTAAGTTATTGTTAGTTTCAACAGGTAAGTAAGGCACTTACAGGTTTCAGTTTTTGGTCCAAGGTAGCCCACCGTTGGGGGTTCAGAGCAACCCCAAAGTTATCACACCAGCAGCTCAGGGCCGGTCAGGTGCAAAGGTCAAAGAGGTGCCCAAAACACATAGGCTATAATGGAGAGAAGGGGGTGCCCCGGTTCCAGTCTGCCAGCAGGTAAGTACCCGCGTCTTCGGAGGGCAGACCAGGGGGGCTTTGTAGGGCACCGGGGGGTACACAAAGTAGCACAGAAAGTACACCCTCAGCAGCGCGGGGGCGGCCGGGTGCAGTGTGCAAACACGCGTCGGGTTTCCTTCAGGTTTCAATGGGAGACCAAGGGGTCTCTTCAGCGATGCAGGCAGGCAAGGGGGGGGCTCCTCGGGGTAGCCACCACCTGGGCAAGGGAGAGGGCCTCCTGGGGGTCACTCCTGCACAGAAGTTCCGTTTCTTTAGGGGCTGGGGGATGCGGGTGCAGGGTCTTTTCCAGCCGTCGGGAAATGGAGTTCAGACAGTCGCGGTCAGGGGGAGCCTGGGGATTCCCTCTGCAGGCGTCGCTGTGGGGGCTCAGGGGGGACAACTTTGGTTACTCACAGTCGTAGAGTCGCCGGAGGGTCCTCCCTGAGTTGGTTGTTCTCCACCAGTCGAGTCGGGGTCGCCGGGTGCAGTGTTGCAGGTCTCACGCTTCTTGCGGGGAGTTGCAGGGGTCTTTAAATCTGCTCCTTGTAACAAAGTTGCAGTTCTTTTGGAGCAGTGCCGCTGTCCTCGGGAGTTTCTTGTCTTTTTCGAAGCAGGGCAGTCCTCAGAGGATTCAGAGGTCGCTGGTCCCTTGGAAAGCGTCGCTGGAGCAGGTTTCTTTGGAAGGCAGGAGACAGGCCGGTAAGTCTGGGGCCAAGGCAGTTGGTGTCTTCTGTTCTTCCTCTGCAGGGGTTTGTCAGCTCGGCAGTCCTTCTTCTTGTAGTTGCAGGAATCTAATTTCTAGGTTCAGGGAGAGCCCTTAAATACTAAATTTAAGGGCGTGTTTAGGTCTGGGGGGTTAGTAGCCAATGGCTACTAGCCCTGAGGGTGAGTACACCCTCTTTGTGCCTCCTCCCAAGGGGAGGGGGTCACATCCCTAATCCTATTGGGGGAATCCTCCATCTGCAAGATGGAGGATTTCTAAAAGTTAGAGTCACTTCAGCTCAGGACACCTTAGGGGCTGTCCTGACTGGCCAGTGACTCCTCCTTGTTGCTTTCTTTGTTTCCTCCAGCCTTGCCGCCAAAAGTGGGGGCCGTGGCCAGAGGGGGCGGGCAACTCCACTAAGCTGGAGTGTCCTGCGGTGCTGTGACAAAGGGGTGAGCCTTTGAGGCTCCACCGCCAGGTGTTACAGCTCCTGCCTGGGGGAGGTGTTAGCATCTCCACCCAGTGCAGGCTTTGTTACTGGCCTCAGTGACAAAGGCACTCTCCCCATGGGGCCAGCAACATGTCTCTAGTGTGGCAGGCTGCTGGAACCAGTCAGCCTACACAGATAGTCGGTTAAGTTTCAGGGGGCACCTCTAAGGTGCCCTCTGTGGTGTATTTTACAATAAAATGTACACTGGCATCAGTGTGCATTTATTGTGCTGAGAAGTTTGATACCAAACTTCCCAGTTTTCAGTGTAGCCATTATGGTGCTGTGGAGTTCGTGTAAAACAGACTCCCAGACCATATACTCTTATGGCTACCCTGCACTTACAATGTCTAAGGTTTTGCTTAGACACTGTAGGGGCACAGTGCTCATGCACTGGTACCCTCACCTATGGTATAGTGCACCCTGCCTTAGGGCTGTAAGGGGTGTCTTACCTATACTGCATAGGCAGTGAGAGGCTGGCATGGCACCCTGAGGGGAGTGCCATGTCGACTTACTCATTTTGTTCTCACTAGCACACACAAGCTGGTAAGCAGTGTGTCTGTGCTGAGTGAGGGGTCTCTAGGGTGGCATAATAAATGCTGCAGCCCTTAGAGACCTTCCCTGGCATCAGGGCCCTTGGTACCAGCGGTACCAGTTACAAGGGACTTATCTGGATGCCAGGGTGTGCCAATTGTGGAATCAAAAGTACAGGTTAGGGAAAGAACACTGGTGCTGGGGCCTGGTTAGCAGACCTCAGCACACTTTCAATTCAAAACATAGCATCAGCAAAGGCAAAAAGTCAGGGGGTAACCATGCCAAGGAGGCATTTCCTTACACAACCCCCCCCCCCCCCTAAACGAAAGAGGATGAGACTAACCTTTCCCAAGAGAGTCTTCATTTTCTAAGTGGAAGAACCTGGAAAGGCCATCTGCATTGGCATGGGCAGTCCCAGGTCTGTGTTCCACTATAAAGTCCATTCCCTGTAGGGAGATGGACCACCTCAACAGTTTTGGATTTTCACCTTTCATTTGCATCAGCCATCTGAGAGGTCTGTGGTCAGTCTGAACTAGGAAGTGAGTACCAAAGAGGTATGGTCTCAACTTCTTCAGGGACCAAACCACAGCAAAGGCCTCCCTCTCAATGGCACTCCAACGCTGCTCCCTGGGGAGTAACCTCCTGCTAATGAAAGCAACAGGCTGGTCAAGGCCATCATCATTTGTTTGGGACAAAACTGCCCCTATCCCATGTTCAGAGGCATCTGTTTGCACAATGAATTGCTTGGAGTAATCTGGAGCTTTTAGAACTGGTGCTGTGCACATAGCTTGCTTCAGGGTGTCAAAGGCCTGTTGGCATTCTACAGTCCAGTTTACTTTCTTGGGCATTTTCTTGGAGGTGAGTTCTGTGAGGGCTGTCACAATGGATCCATATCCCTTCACAAACCTCCTATAGTACCCAGTCAAGCCAAGGAATGCCCTGACTTGAGTCTGGGTTTTTGGAGCTACCCAGTCCAGAATAGTCTGGATCTTGGGTTGGAGTGGCTGAACTTGGCCCCCACCTACAAGGTGTCCCAAGTAAACCACAGTTCCCTGCCCTATCTGGCATTTGGATGCCTTGATAGAGAGGCCTGCAGATTGCAGAGCCTTCAAAACCTTCTTCAGGTGGACCAGGTGATCCTGCCAGGTGGAGCTGAAGACAGCAATATCATCAAGATAAGCTGCACTAAAGGATTCCAACCCAGCAAGGACTTGATTCACCAACCTTTGGAAGGTGGCAGGGGCATTCTTTAAACCAAAGGGCATAACAGTGAACTGATAATGCCCATCAGGTGTGGAGAATGCTGTCTTTTCTTTTGCTCCAGGGGCCATTTTGATTTGCCAGTACCCTGCTGTTAAGTCAAAGGTACTTAAGAATTTGGCAGCCCCTAATTTGTCTATGAGCTCATCAGCTCTAGGAATGGGATGAGCATCTGTCTTGGTGACAGAGTTGAGACCTCTGTAGTCCACACAAAACCTCATCTCTCTCTTTCCTTCTTTGGTGTGAGGTTTGGGGACTAAGACCACTGGGCTAGCCCAGGGGCTGTCAGAGTGCTCTATTACTCCCAATTCCAGCATCTTGTGGACTTCCACCTTGATGCTTTCCTTAACTTGATCAGACTGTCTAAATATTTTGTTTTTGACAGCCATGCTGTCTCCTGTGTCCACATCATGGGTACACAGGTGTGTCTGACCAGGGGTTAGGGAAAATAGTTCAGCAAACTGTTGTAGGACCTTCCTACAGTCAGCTTGCTGTTGGCTAGAGAGGGTGTCTGAGTAGATCACTCCATCTACTGAGCCATCTTTAGGGTCTGATGAGAGGAGATCAGGGAGAGGCTCACTCTCAGCTTCCTGGTCCTCATCTGTTACCATCAACAGATTTACATCAGCCCTGTCATGGAAGAGCTTAAGGCGGTTTACATGGATCACCCTCTTGGGGCTCCTGCTTGTGCCCAGGTCTACCAGGTAGGTGACCTGACTCTTCCTTTCTAGTACTGGGTAAGGGCCACTCCATTTGTCCTGGAGTGCCCTGGGAGCCACAGGCTCCAGAACCCAGACTTTCTGCCCTGGTTGAAATTCAACCAGTGCAGCCTTTTGGTCATACCACAACTTCTGGAGTTGTTGGCTGGCCTCAAGGTTTTTACTTGCCTTTTCCATGTACTCTGCCATTCTTGAGCGAAGGCCAAGTACATAGTCCACTATGTCTTGTTTAGGCTCATGAAGAGGTCTCTCCCAGCCTTCTTTAACACGAGCAAGTGGTCCCCTTACAGGGTGGCCAAACAGAAGTTCAAAGGGTGAGAATCCTACTCCCTTCTGAGGCACCTCTCTGTAAGCAAAAAGCAGACATGGCAGGAGGACATCCCATCTCCTTTTGAGTTTTTCTGGGAGCCCCATGATCATGCCCTTTAATGTCTTGTTGAATCTCTCAACAAGGCCATTAGTTTGTGGATGATATGGTGTAGTGAATTTATAAGTCACTCCACACTCATTCCACATGTGTTTTAGGTAAGCTGACATGAAGTTGGTACCTCTGTCAGAAACCACCTCCTTAGGGAAACCCACTCTGGTAAAGATACCAATGAGGGCCTTGGCTACTGCAGGGGCAGTAGTCGACCTAAGGGGAATAGCTTCAGGATACCTAGTAGCATGATCCACTACTACTAGGATGTACATATTTCCTGAGGCTGTGGGAGGTTCTAGTGGACCAACTATGTCCACACCCACTCTTTCAAAGGGGACCCCCACCACTGGAAGTGGAATGAGGGGGGCCTTTGGATGCCCACCTGTCTTACCACTGGCTTGACAGGTGGGGCAGGAGAGGCAAAACTCCTTAACCTTCTGGGACATATTGGGCCAGTAGAAGTGGTTGACCAACCTCTCCCACGTCTTGGTTTGTCCCAAATGCCCAGCAAGGGGAATATCATGGGCTAAGGTCAGAATAAACTCTCTGAAACCCTGAGGCACTACCACTCTCCTAGTGGCACCAGGTTTGGGATCTCTTGCCTCAGTGTACAGGAGTCCATCTTCCCAATAGACCCTATGTGTTCCATTTTTCTTGCCTTTGGACTCTTCAGCAGCTTGCTGCCTAAGGCCTTCAAGAGAGGGACAGGTTTCTTGTCCCTTACACAACTCTTCCCTTGAGGGTCCCCCTGGGCCCAAGAGCTCAACCTGATAAGGTTCCAGCTCCATAGGCTCAGTTCCCTCAGAGGGCAGAACTTCTTCCTGAGAAGAGAGGTTCTCTTTTTGGTGTTGTGTTGCAGCTGGTTTCCCAGCTGACTTTCCTTTTCTCTTGGTAGGCTGGGCCATTTTTCCAGACTCCAGCTCTACTTTTTCACCCTGTGCCTTGCACTGTGCCCTAGTCTTAACACACACCAGTTCAGGGATACCCAGCATGGCTGCATGGCTTTTCAGTTCTACCTCAGCCCATGCTGAGGACTCCAGGTCGTTTCCAAGCAAACCGTCTACTGGGATATTTGAGGAGACCACCACCTGTTTCAGGCCATTGACCCCTCCCCACTCTAAAGTTACCATTGCCATGGGATGTACTTTAGTCTGATTGTCAGCATTGGTGACTGGAATGGTTTGTTCAGTCAGGTATTGGCCAGGGGAAACCAGTTTCTCTGTCACCATGGTGACACTGGCACCTGTATCCCTCAGGCCCTCTACACTTGTCCCATTAATTAAGAGCTGCTGCCTGTATTTTTGCATGTTAGGGGGCCAGGCAGCCAGTGTGGCTAAATCCACCCCACCCTCAGAGACTAATGTAGCTTCAGTGTGACACCTGATTTGCTCTGGGCACACTGTTGATCCCACTTGGAGACTGGCCATTCCAGTTTTAGCTGGATGGGAGTTAGAAGTGGTATCTTTCTTGGGACAGGCCTTGTCTCCAGTTTGGTGTCCAGACTGACTACAGTTACGACACCAGGCCTTTTTGGGATCAAAGTTTTTACCCTTGTACCCAGAATTGTTTTGTGAAGAGGCTCTGGGCCCACCCTCCTGTGCAGGTTTTTGGGGGCCTGTAGAAGACTCTTTACTATCTTTGTTTTTGGCTGTCTCACCACCTTTCCCCTGGGGAGGTTTTGTGACCCCTTTCTTTTGGTCACCCCCTGTGGAAGTTTTGGACACCCTAGTCTTGACCCAATGGTCCGCCTTCTTTCCCAATTCTTGGGGAGAAATTGGTCCTAGGTC